>NC_089742.1:51584270-51606770 GCF_040412425.1 Macrobrachium rosenbergii
CTCGATAAAGAGAAGATAGTGAAACACGGAGAACAACTCCGTAGAGTTTATCAGCAGGTTTCCGGGAGACTGATTCCGGAGTCGTGCCCGGCAACCTGCTGTTAAACTTTACGCATTTATCCACGTATTTCACTACATTCCCTTGTACAGAGAATGAAGACTTCTGCAAATGCGCTGCTAATGTATTTCTCTTTACCAGTATATGAACAGTGGCCAATTATTGTCCAATAATAATAATGTAGAAGAGAAAAGAAGTGTACGGGAAATTGAGAAGACTCAATATATAATTAACTCAAACGATGCAATCATCTTGTTTAACAGGATTTTTTATTATTATTATTATTATTATTATTATTATTATTATTATTATTATTATTATTATTATTATTATTAGAGAAAAATACCTTCACAAGGCTTGTTTTGTTAAAGACTATCATTTTTTAATTTCTTATCGTCAGTTCAATTAATATGCAATAGTTTTCCAAAGGACCTTGACAGGTACTTCTTTACGCGCTTCTTGTCCCTTGACTCGAGTTGTATCCTCAGATGAACTTAGATAACGTAATAATCTACATATCAATCCACAAAGACAACGATGGGAATGAGTACCTAATTTTGGTTTGTCTCGAAGAGGTGCATTAGCTTTATGCCAGCCTGTTTAAACACTTTTATTTCACTGGCAACAGTCATATTTTATTAGTCGTCACAACGGCTGGTTCAAGGTTGCTTATGGAACGGGCTTCCGAAAAGCGCAGACGGAATTTGTCCTCGCACTCAACAATAACCTCTTGTCTCCGTAAATGATCTCCCGTAGGGGGTTAGTGCCGTCAGTGTACCTCATGCGGTGCACTGTGGGCATTGCTTAAGGTTCTTTGCAGAGTCCCTTCGGCCCCTAGCTGCAACCCTTTCGTTCCTTTTGCTGTACCTCCTTTCATTTTCTCTTTCTTCCATCTTACTTTCCACCCTCTGCTAACAATTGATTCATCGTGCAACTGCGAAGTTTTCCTCCTGTTACGCCTTTCAGACCTTTTTACTTTCAATTTCCCTTTCAGCGCTGAATGACCCCATAGGTCCCAGTGCTTAGCCTTTGGCCTAAATTCTATATTCAATTCGATCAGTGATCAATAAGGTGCTTATATTGTTACCACCTCCAACATCGTTGATGATGGATCATGATGAACGTTGGTGTGAAAGTGACAGTTAAGTGCCACTCTCCGGATGGCGGATTCTTTTTGGTGATCATCGATGGAGTTTAGGCAGAATCGGTCGAAAGAATCTGGTTCCGAATGTATACCAAGATAAAAGCTGGAGTGACTGATACTACAGAAATACAGTCTTACTGGGGGGCGGGGGGGGGCGCGAAGCGCTTGGAGATATCGCGCTCGTGTGTGGTACAAAATTCTTCAAGAGCCTTGTTGCCTTTATGAAGTACGGAAATATGTTGTACAGTGTACCCACTGACAAGAAGAAAGCCTAGTGATGGTTTGTGAACCCCAAGGTGGGAGGAAATGCTGCTTCTTTTCCAGAGGCAAACGCCAACATTGTCATTCCCGTAGGGTGCCAGGGAACGAGTGTGAAAGCATTCCCAATGCTGTGTGTGGTTTGAAAATCAACGGGGTGCCAGAAAATGAAATTAAAACAATTGTCGTCGCTGTGTGATATGAAAATCACTGAATGGACGAGGACGAGTTAGGAGCCACATACCCTGTATTGTTATTGTAAAAAACTAGGAAACGAAATCAATACGATATTAGGTTTTCTGCGTATGAATGTGTTAATGTAAAGAAGGAGAAAAATATTTAATATTTGATTTGTTTAAGAGAGAAGACCGGATAACGTAACACTTGACGAGACAAACGCGAAAGGGTAGTGTGCACAAAATGGGATTGATTGATTGATTTATGGTTGCTAAGATAGCGCCGCAACATCTAAGTTATTAATGAATGTTTTCGCCAAGTTTCGCCCAAATCGGTTATTCGTTCTGAGCAGTCCTGCTAACAGCTAACAGCTAACAGCTGAACAGAAAACCAAGGGAATCCGCCGGCAGAGGCAATAATTGATATTTATAGTCAAGGAACTTCAAGGGAAGTAGTCGAGGGAAGGTTCCGGATCTTTTCAAAAGGTAATTACTTTTTTGAAGCGCTCTTTAAAGGCTGGAAAAACCAGAAGGAAATATATTCTTCCCTTCTCGAGAGCCCCGAGCGATTGAAGATTGCCACTCCTCTTAAAAAAGTTGAGAATGTAACTTTTATTTTCTTACGGTGGTTTTCTTCTTTATAGGGGTCTAAGAGACTTTCGAGGAATTCTGTATGGCACTGCAGAAGCAGGTTGGTGTTTGTTGTCTCTCCTAGATTTTATATTATATTACGGAAACTTTATTCCTCATCGTAATAAACAGTGTTCATTGGAAAGAGTGACGGAAATTTTATTTCTTGTTTTGGTATACATTTCTCGCTGGGGAGAGTGGTGTAATCTACAATCTTATAGTCTTTATGGGGGATATTGTTACACAAATTTACATACACATGTATACATGTATGTATGAATGTGTGTGTATATATACACACACACACACACATATATATATATATATATATATATATATATATATATATATATATATATATATATATATATGTATGTATATAGATAGATATATAGATAGATAGATATTCACATATATATATATATATATATATATGTATATATGTACAGTATATATATATATATATATATATATATATATATATATATATATATAATATATATATGCAGTATATACATATATATATACAGTATATATATATATATATATATATATATATATATATAATATATATATGCAGTATATACATATATATATACAGTATATATATATATGTATATATATATATATATATATATATATATACACATATGTAATGAGTATATATATATATTTGACCATTTTTGAACACTTGACTATGCCTCCTGAAAGTCCAGCTGTCAGCATCGACTGTCTATCACTGTCTAAACCCAATGCCCGGGTTAGAATCCTGCTCGAGCCAAAAGCACTTACCAGTTATAATTCCAGTTGGGTTTTTTCATAAATTCTGGTGTGCTCGATATCAAATGAATACTCGTTGCTTAATATTTGTATATGTTTTAAAGTGACAGGTGCATACGTGAAAAATTCACACACACACACACACACACACACACACACACACACACATATATATATATATATATATATATATATATATATATATATATATATATATATATATATATATATATATATATATACACATTACACACACATACACATATATATACATACATACATACATCTTGATATGTTTGTCAGTTTGAAAGTTTTTTTACTTTAAAACATTCAGTAAATAATACTGTGATGACTGATACCGTATTTCTAACATACAGATTTTTAAAAATTACGTACAGAAATATAGTCAATAATTTCCTGGATCTGAGCCTTCTTTCGTTAATGTACAAGTTCGCAGTCTGGTTGCTGTTAACTCCTTATAAGCATCGTAGTACAGACTGGAAACTTGAGAATTAACGAAAGAGGGCTCAGATCTAGCAAATTAGTAACTATATTTCTGTACAAAAGTTTTAAAAATCTATATGATAGAAAACGGTAAGTATCAGTCATCACCGCATTATTGACTGAAGGTTTAAAGTAAAAAAACTACGAAAAACTAAATTTTCATACTGACATACATATCAAGGTGTGTGTATATATATATATATATATATATATATATATATATATATATATATATATATATATATATATATATATATATATATATATATATATATATATACATATAAATGGCTGTATGTATGTATGTGTGTATATGCCACATATTGATTATTCGTTAATTGACTGTATGGTATAATGATTAATTACCCATTACCATTCTAATATCGAAAAATAAGGTTATTGATTCCACAATCACCAATGAAAACAAGACATACTTTATGAGACGGTGTCGCAGACTTATATTTTTTGTGACGCCATGTTACAAAATCCAATCAGTCACTCAGTCCTGTTTTCCACCCACAGCAAGTAACATTTATCTCCCGTACCATTATTTTTTGTCAATAGTAAAAAACGCAGAAGACAGCGCGAGCATCAAAGGCATCACGGGAGAGCACCTGCAAGTTAATTATCATTCTCTCTACAGAGGCGCAGCGAACAAAATGGACTTCCTTATAGGCTGGAGGAAAAATCATCTTAGAAAATCATCCTGGACAGTTAATTTTTTCCTTGAATTTCCATGGAAAGACATTTCAGATAAAATAAATCTCTTGATGAATTAATTAGTACGGCTCTCAGCGTGCGACATCCCCCTCCCCGCCCCCCTTTTTTTTTTTTTATCTGGAGATGGCTGAGAGCCGGACGGTTAACACCTTATGGAGGACTCGCCTAAAGAAAAAAAAGGTCTGAGAGAAAAAAAAGTCTGAGGTGAATGAATACGGGTACGATTCATTTTTCAATCGGTTGATGAAGAGGTTTTTTTTTTTTTTTTTTTTTTTTTTTAGACACCCCTTCGCGATGAAGCCAGTGCTCATCTCGCCCCAATGACTTGACGGGATTCTTGTGTAAATTAAACGTTCGGGATAAGAAAAAATTGGGGGTTTGGATTGAAATGGTAAAAATTAGTGGCTACGGCATATATCAGAGAGAGAGAGAGAGAGAGAGAGAGAGAGAGAGAGAGAGAGAGAGAGAGAGAGTTATATAACGCAGACGAGTGAGCACTGCAATAAAAAAGAAATAGTTCGTTAATTAAATCACTCTAGGTAGACGGTATGCTGATGAGGTCTAGTTAGGCTGCAAAGATAAATTTCAGGGTTTTTTTTTACTGTCTAATTTATGTCACTACCAGAGTTTTTTCCATTGAATTTTCAAGTTTTCTACCAGTTTTTTTTCATGGAATTTTCAAGGTTTCTACCAGTTTTTTTTTCATGGAATTTTCAAATATTCTACCAGTTTTTTCCATGGAATTTTCAAGTTTTCTACCAGTTCTTTTTCCATGGAATTTTTTACTAGTTATTTCCATGGAATTTACAAGTTTTTTACCATTTTTTTTCCATGGAATTTTCAAGTTTTCTACCAGTTTTCTTTCCATGGAAGTTTTCAAGTTTTCTTCTTCGTGGGATGTATTGGAAAAACTGCTGGTTACTTGTTTCTTTATTTATTACTTTTAAACAATATATTGGCTTCTTTGTGACAAGAAAAAAATGTGATTTTAAAGTTTGCTGCCTAAAAATTTAGACCAGGATCAAATTGGAGAAAAAAATTGTATTTGTTTGTTTCTTTCACATCCTGCCTTTGCATAAGGTAATATCTACATTTTGAAATCTGCCTCTCATGAGTTTGTAGTTTTTAACGAGCCAGGTGTGTTTTTTACCGTATAATTTTGGGTTTGGTTGCCTAAATTAATTCATGTTTTAGCACCGAATTTTTCTGAGGGAGACTTAAGTGACTGTTTTCCCTTGAATTGGTGAGTCATTGCATTTCTTATGTGTACTAACACTTATTGTAGACAGATGAGTTCACTGTGGTTTTTCATTGAAATGTAAATGCACTGTAGCAGTCCCTTGTGATTTTTCATAGACATGTAAATGCACTTTAGCAGTCTCTTGTAATTTTTCGTAGACAGATAAATGCACTATAGCAAAGCACTATAGCATGTGATTTTTCATAGAGATGTAAATCCACTATAGCAGTCTCTTGTGATTTGTCGTAGACAGGTAATTGAACTATAGTAGACCCTTGTGATTTTTCAGACAGGCAAACGCACTATAGCAGTCCCTTGTGATTTTTCATAGACATGTAAATGCACTATGGCAGTCTCTTGTGATTTTTAACAGACAGGCAAATGCACTATAGCATTCCCTTGTGATTTTTCATAGACATGCAAATGCGCTATAGCAGTTCCTTGTGATTTTTCATAGACAGTTAAATGCACTATAGCAGTCTCTTGTGATTTTCCATAGACAGTTAAATGCACTATAGCAGTCTCTTGTGATTTTTCATAGACAAGTAAATGCACTATAGCAGTCTTGTGATTTTTCGTAGACAGGTAATTGAACTATAGCAGACCCTTATGATTTTCTATAGGCAGGCAAATGCACTATAGCAGTCCCTTGTGATTTTTCATAGACATATAAATGCACTATAGCAGTCTCTTGTGAGTTTTCATAGACATATAAATGCAGTATAGCAGTCACTTGTGATTTTTCATCGTCAGTTAAATGCACTATAGCAGTCTCTTGTGATTTTTTATAGACAGGTAAATGCACTATAGCAGTCTCTTGTGATTTTTTATAGACAGGTAAATGCACTATAGCAGTCTCTTGTGATTTTTCATAGACAGGTAAATGCACTATAGCAGTCCCTTGTGATTTTTTATAGACAGGTAAATGCACTATAGCAGTCTCTTGTGATTTTTTATAGACAGGTAAATGCACTATAGCAGTCTCTTGTGATTTTTCATAGACAGGTAAATGCACTATAGCAGTCTCTTGTGATTTTTTATAGACAGGTAAATGCACTATAGCAGTCTCTTGTGATTTTCCATAGACAGTTAAATGCACTATAGCAGTCTCTTGTGATTTTTCATAGACAGGTAAATGCACTATAGCAGTCTCTTGTGATTTTCCATAGACAGTTAAATGCACTATAGCAGTCTCTTGTGATTTTTCATAGACAGGTAAATGCACTATAGCAGTTTTTGTGATTTTTCATTTTTCATAGACAGTTAAATGCACTATAGCAGTCTCTTGTGATTTTTCATAGACAGGTAAATGCACTATAGCAGTCTCTTGTGATTTTTTATAGACAGGTAAATGCACTATAGCAGTCTCTTGTGATTTTTTTATAGACAGTTAAATGCACTATAGCAGTCTCTTGTGATTTTTCATAGACAGGTAAATGCACTATAGCAGTCCCTTGTGATTTTTTATAGACAGGTAAATGCACTATAGCAGTCTCTTGTGATTTTTATAGACAGGTAAATGCACTATAGCAGTCTCTTGTGATTTTTCATAGACAGGTAAATGCACTATAGCAGTCCCTTGTGATTTTTATAGACAGGTAAATGCACTAAAGCAGTCTCTTGTGATTTTTCATAGACAGGTAAATGCACTATAGCAGTCTCTTGTGATTTTCCATAGACAGTTAAATGCACTATAGCAGTCTCTTGTGATTTTTCATAGACAGGTAAATGCACTATAGCAGTCTCTTGTGATTTTTCATAGACAGGTAAATGCACTATAGCAGTCTCTTGTGATTTTTCATCGACAGTTAAATGCACTATAGAAGTCTCTTGTGATTTTTCATAGACAGGTAAATGCACTATAGCAGTCTCTTGTGATTTTTCATCGACAGTTAAATGCACTATAGCAGTCTCTTGTGATTTTTCATAGACAGGTAATTGAACTATAGTACATCCTTGTGATTTTTCATAAACAGGCAAATGCACTGTAGCAGTCCCTTCTGATTTTTCATAGACAGGTAAATGCACTATAGTAGACCCTTGTGACTTTTCATGCTATAGTTATAAAAAATGTGCTCGCAAGACCATTATGCTGTTACATAACGTTAGATTAAGCTTCAGATGAGCAGGGATCTTATTACATCATTTGTAGCAGCAACTGTACCTGATAGTGAAGATATCCAGTTACTGTACCAAGGAAAGCTGCCGGGTTTGCTTTGTACGAGAATTCGCAGCTTCATGTAAAGGTGTCGTTTTTCCTTTCACGTAGAGTGTGAATGTTCCCTTTACACAAACCTCACCATAATTTGAAAGGAAGTCTGTTGCTTATTCCAGGTAGATCTTTTGGTATGTTTTTTTATTGATCATGGTAAATCCAGAGTTTATCTACGGTATTTTGATATTCGTGCACAGTGATTGTATTTTAATTAACAGGTTTCTTTTTGGTTGTTATTTTCCTGCTTCTGTGAATTTTATTGTGTTAGTATTGCGTTTCTTTTCTGCGAATTACGTAATGAAGCTGTGTTTCGTTATCGTTTTATCTTTGTCATTGACTGTTTCATCTGTATTTACGAATTTGTTCTCTTCGTGTTTTGTATGTCCAAATTTAACTTTAAAATGACTTTAATACATTTTAATACCGATTCAACAGTCACTTTTGTAAATAAGGAACGTATATCAACACTTACTAATAAAGAGTTCTGGATGATGATAAGCCGTTTAATGCTTCAGTAAGGTCTAATGAGTTAATTAAATAGAAGTTTTGTATGAAACCTTGACAGTTTACATTCGACAGAGCCGACATAACTAATTATTCAGACATATATATTGTTCGTGTCTTTTACCAAGCCCTATAGATTTGGCAACAAATGAGATTTTGTGGAAAAATTAATTCTTCTTAAATAGTTGTTATATGACTCAGTTACTTCATCAAATAAATTTTAACAATTTCATATATACTGTAAACTTCATCACTTACTTATGTTTTCATTTTTTTTTTTTACAAAACTTGAGTTATCTGTTATTGTTTGCGGGTTTGATGGCGGGTGCTACACTGTGCTGGAACCCTGGCTCTGCCCGCCATGTCTCCCCTACCCTCCCGATCCCCACCTACCCCGTCCCCACCCGGGGCGGACAAACAGGTTTGCAGGAGGAGGGTGGATGTGTCATGTCTCCCCAACCTCCCGATCCTCTACCTACCCGCCCCACCTGGGCGGACAAACAGGTTTGCAGGAGGAGGATGGATGTGTCATATCTCTCCTACCCTCCCGATCCCCTACCTACCTCGCCCCCACCCGGGACGGACAAACAAGAAAGATCCACTTGGATTTGATTATTATAAATAAATAGATTGTATATGATTTTCAAGCCTTAGCGATGTGGATGGTTTTATCACTTCTAAAAGCATCCACGGCATTCCAAAAACGATTTAGGAAATTACTTTTACCGATAGATTTCAGTGATGAATAATCCGGTCCTATTTACAATATCATGCGGTTGTTGTCAGTCGGTCAGTTTTTTAAAGAAAATGAAGATAATGTTATAGACAGGGATATTGATAAAACAGACCCTAAAACACAAACAATTCTTCACTAACATTCCCATTTGACAGATTCAACTTAATTTTTTTTGCAACATCACCACATATCGCATTTTTTGCAACATCACCACATACCACTTTTTTTGCAACATCACCACATACCACTTTTTTTGCACATCACCACATACCACTTTTTTTGAAACATCACCACATACCACATATCACATTTTTTGCAACATCACGTACCACTTTTTGCAACATACCCCCTTTTTGCAACATCACCACATACCACTTTTTTGCAACATCACCACATATCACATTTTTTGCAACATCACCACATACCCCTCATTTGCAGCATCACCACATACCACTTTTTTGCAACATCACCACATATCACATTTTTTGCAACATCAACACATACCACTTTTTTGCAACATCACCACACAGCACTTTTCTTGCAACATCACCACATACCACTTTTTTGCAACATCACCGCATATCAAATTTTTTTGCAACATCACCACATACCACTTTTTTGCACCATCACCACATACCACTTTTTTGCAACATCACCACATATCACATTGATATCTTCGGTATTTTTTTTTCTCTCGTTAGCTTTGATTATAGACTTCGTTCTTCTCAGTATAAATTCTGTTATCCATCTCTTGCTTTAAATCTCTGTTACAACACAAGCCGTAAATAAGAAATAAGAATACACCTTGTTTCCCTAATATCATTATTTGTTAGTGCATCGGATCAATTTCGGAAAATATTCTGTGAGATTTCGAGTATGAATCATCATATCAATGAATGGGTGACACTGGCTCTGTGATCTTTTTTTTTTTAGAATTCAGTCTTTAAAAAGAAAGGAAACGATAACGTTCAGTAAGATTTTGGAAAACTCATCTTTAATCCTAATTATCCGGTAGGTTCAGGAATGAAGCGGTAGTTATATATTTTCATTTTCTGAACCACACTGTATCTTGGGAAACTACTTGTGTTGATAAATCTAATTATCTAAATATATATATATATATATATATATATATATATATATATATATATATATATATATATATTTGTTTTTATATATACACACATATATATATATATATATATATATATATATATATATATATATATATATATATATATATATATATATATAGATTTTATGTAAGTGTAAATGCATATATATATTAATATTCCGTATGTACGCGTGCGTGTTTGTGTGTGACTGCGTGTATGTTAGTTTGTCTGTCTTCCTGTGTCAGTGTACCTCTAAATATATAATTTATGGATTTAAACTTAGGTCATGCAGATAACACCAGAATTGTAAATAAGACCAGCGTGAATGGCAGAACAGAGCAAGAGAAACATTTAAAAAAAATTCACCAATCCATTCCTTTAATTCAATGACAAAATGTTATTGAAAATTAGGATGACAACAGAAAGACAATGATAAACTTGCATTTGACTTACCTAGCATTGTCTGGGTTCAAATCTTCAGTTCTTCATACTGATGCACCACTTCATTAGTTGTGTTTCTTTCGAAGTAAACTATAAACTTCATGAAGTTATGAGTGGAAGTTATTTTCGTACCTACATATTATGAAAGTTTCTGTGCAGCTGACATTGAGTTGATCTTCCACGGAGCTCGGTAAATTTCATTTTTTGCATAATAAAATAGACCTTTTCTTTGGTCTGAAGTTTTCTCAACAGTTCACTGATTATATTCAATGAATGTTATGTCTTTGTCAATTGGTCGTCATATCTTGACCTTTGTTCACGGAAAGCTTGTTACTCTAATTTCAGTTTTTTATTTTCTTGGTCGCTATAAAGATTTGGACACACGTTAAAATATTTATGATAACTTGCAATTGCTTATCCATTCTTTTGCAATATGGAAAAGGAAACTGTGCCATTAGAAACAAAAATTTTCAATGGAGTAACATGATGCAGTTTTGTCTACATGCAAGCACAGTTATTTGTATATCCATGACCTTGTAACGAAACATTCAGATGCGAAGGATGAGCTTGCCTTAGCCCCTCGAAGTCGTAAAACATGCGAAATTCAAATAGTGAGTGAATTTATATTGACATAAAAACGTTACACCATTGGTGCAAAAATTAAAACTGCAGCAATAATTTGACATAAAAACGCTACGGCATTATTGCTAAGATTAAAATTGTAGTAATATATTTGTAAGTATATATATATATATATATATATATATATATATATATATATATATATATATATGTGTGTGTGTGTGTGTGTGTGTGTGTGTGTGTGTGTACATATACACACATTCATATTCATACTTTATTTTAAACCCAAAGAACAATTTACTTTACAGTAGGGCATTTCTAAATTGCCTATGATTGATTTTGAAATGCCTGAATGTATTAAGGTAGTTTGCAAAAATTCAAAATGCTGTAGATGTTTTAGAATTCATTACAGTTTATAGTTATCTTCGTTTGTTATAATTGATTTATTTTTTATTGCTCTTTGAGATGAATGTATTCAACGCCCTTATTTCCAGTATCTCAAATTTTTCCAAAGCTCCAAACCGATAATTAAATTTCCTTATTGTCCTTAGCTATAAACTGGAATTTTATCAATTACCTTTGTATATAGTACGAATTCGCTTCTTTACTACAGAAATTATAAGAATTTCCTCATTCCTCACATCCATTGTCGTATTACTAAAAGATGGGTGTAAACATTGCACCAGTTCAGCATTCATGCTGCAAAAAAACAAGTAAAAAATGCGCCGAAGTTTCTTCAGCGCAGTCGAGTTTTCTGTACAGCATATAATCAAGGCCACCGAAATTATATCTATCTTTCGGTGGTCTCGGTATAATGCTGTATGAGCCGCGACCCATAAATCTTTAACCACGGCCCGGTGATAGCCTGTTCTATATCGTTGCCAGATGCACAGTTATGGCTAAATTTAACCTTAAATAAAATAAAAACTACTAAGGCTAGAGGGCTGCAATTTTGTATGTTTGATGATTGGAGGGTGGATGATCAACATACCAATTTGCAGCCCTCTAGCCTCAGTAGTTTTTAAGATCTGAGTGCGGACAGAAAAGTACAGACGGACAAAGTCGGAAAAATAGTTTTCTTTTACAAAGAACTAAAACTTCCTTTTTTTACTGAGAAAATAATGCCACATTGCTCTGATAATCTTCTCTTCCTCAGACGTTCTATATTAATATCAGAAGCATCCGGAAAATTTATCATTCGGATTGATGTATGGCTAATTTAGACTATCTGGTAGGTTCATTTTGCCCCTCGCCTTAATTTCCAGGTAAGTTCCTTCTTATATTATCTTCATTTTTGCCTTTACCTCTTTATTTTGTGCGTGCTACTCGTTTCTCACACGTCAGTCATCTTAATTTATGAAGGTCCCATGACGTCACGCTGCTAATCATCAGGTGTCTTTTATTTAAGTTTCTGTAAATCTCTTGACAAGTTTTCATAGATCCTGAAACTGTTATCGCTTTCCTATATAAATTCACGAATTTACTGATTTTTCTGTTAACATTTTCGTATATTTTTCATCTGTATTTATTTATTTTTTTTTACTTTTGGGCTTCCTTCATAGAAATAATGTGATCTCATGTATAGCAGTATTAGAATGTTTAGTCTGTAATTCCTGTAGATTTTTATTATCTATTTGCATATCTCTTTGATAACAGGGTCAGCTGTGGGATAGGTCGGTACTGATCCAATTTGAACATTATCCTGGGTTCTTATGGTATCTTATTACCAGGGAGTTGAAACCTGAGACCAGAACAGGATATTTATTTGGTCTGGTTTCCTCGTAACTGTTTTTATTGCGACCTCTGGTCTCATCTCAAATTGCTCGCCAGGAAACATAACTTCCTCAGTTGCCTTCATTGTGGGCTTGCCTCTACATCATATCTGCAGATGTTAAAAAAAAAAAAAAGTAAAAAATGAGCCGAAGTTTCTTCGGCGCAACTAAGCTTTCTGTAGAGCATATAATCAAGGTCACCTAAAATAGATCTATCTTTCGGTGGTCTCGGTATAATTCTGTATGAGCCGCTGCTCGTGAAACTTTCAACCACGGCCCGGTGGTGGCATGCCCTATAGCGTTGCCAGACGCACGATCATGGCTAACATTAACCTTAAATTAAATAAAAACTAATTAGGCTCGAGGGCTGCAATTTGGTATGTTTAATGATTGGAGGGTGGATGATCAACATACCAATTTGCAGCCGTCTAACCTCAGTAGTTTTTTTTAAGATCTGAGGGCGGACAGAATAAGTAGTTTTCTTGTACAGAAAACTAAAAACGAATCAATAACGCTATGAAAGGCGTGGCTATTCTTTTTCGAGTCAGTCTGAACGCAGGAAGACAATGCGCACTTCTCCCAAAATCGGAAAACTGGCCAGTTACTTTGAGTATAGAACAAAACGACATCTTAGAGGTTTTGTATTTTTTCCGGAAAATGAACTCGCGTCAGAATTATCGGTCATGGTTTTATTGGGTCATGAATTAATGTACGGTGCAATATCGCAGGTAGGGAATACCGAGTTTAAAAGAAAGTTTCAAAGGGAAGAAGAATTCAACAATGATATAGCTATGTAGAGTCGCTAAGCTCTTTACCAGCATTCCTGGAAAATGAAACAAAGAAATGTGTTTTTATGAGAAGAACTTTTCCATGGAAGATTCAGCTCTCTCTCTTTCTCTCTCTCTCTCTCTCTCTCTCTCTCTCTCTCTCTCTCTCTCTCTCTCTCTCTCTCTCTGTTTGCTTCATGTGTGTGCTTATGCAAGAATAACTGAACGCTATCACTCCTATATCTGTGAGACCCTTTTGTAATAGATAATAACCACTTAATCTTTGCATTTAAAATTTTCGTTTCTTTTCTTGAAACCGCTCTTGACCTTAATCATTCTTAACGATTTTTAGGACCCCTCTATATCTTTCTGTCATACTTACTGAACTTCTCTTTCGAGGTAAGGGTTGTCAGTCATTGTTTCCTAAACCTTCTATATTTTTCTTGGCTTGTTAGCCTAGACATAAAATCTCCAGTACCATTTGATATTTACCCAGTAGCCTACTTTCCAATTAGGTCACTTGGGAATAACGGTAACGGAGTTTCTTGCAAACAAACGATCGTTCGATGAATTTGAAAAGGGGATATTGTACAAATATAATAGAATCGTTAGTTGTTTCTTTATATAGGTACGCCAATTAAGCGTTGAAATTATAGTAACTTATAAGAACACTAAAATAGAAGTGTATCGAGTCATCTTTATGTCTTTATAATCATCTGATCATCTGAAATTTTGTTGAATACTTTTATAATCATAACTGTGATACATGTCATCTGAAGGATAACCTCAAACCTCAATATATAATTAAGAATAATATCAAAAATGTTAATATTTTTCTTGCATAACAGTGCCAATTTCAGCTTACTCCTTGTGCTAAATCTCTTGGATGCCAGATGTCAGATGTCAAATTTCTGAGTGATCAATATTGTTCCATAACAGCACTTCAGTGGGGCAACATTATGAAAAAATCCCATGCTTTGAATTTAGATTCAGTTTGATTAACAAATTTTAGTGTGTTTATTTTTTTATTCAGCAAATCATTTTCTCAGACTTTACAGTACTGACTCAGAAAGAAATGCTGGTTGCTGATATGCCGCTTTTCATTTTTACATAGTCAGATTCTCCGATATTGATTTTAAAAAACGAATGAGCCACTTTTTACGTAATAACTACAGTTGATAGATTTTCAGAAATCTCTTGCGTTACAAGTCAGTAATGTTAGATGATAGGATTATTATTTCTGTTTGATGAAAGCATCTCATGTGAATTTAAAGACTTTGTGGGGTTTTCATAGCTCTTAATCAACATTTCTATTTTAGAGTCTTCTTACACGACTTTGAAACTGGGCATCTCATGCCCAAATAAATTATTGTATGATTTTAGCTGCTTGTATTACCTTTGGCAATACGATCGCCAACTAGAGAGCTATTTTTTGCAGTGTAAGTTAATGGCTTAGCTGACTTTTCCACAAAAATATGAGTAAATTAGGAATATAATAATAATAATAATAATAATAATAATAATAATAATAATAATAATAATAATAATAATAATAATAATAATAATAATGACAATGCAAAGAGCATTATTGTTTAGTCTTGAATGCTATTGTTACCTTAACGATAGTCTGGTTATGATAATAATAATAATAATAATAATAATAATAATAATAATAATAATAATAATGCCAATGTAAAGAGCATTATTGTCTAGTTATGAATACTAATGCTGCCTTAACGATAGTCTGGTACTCTGATACAGCTTTAACTGTAGTATTAAGTTAATCATCGTATGGTAGAACAGTATCATGTTCTCTCTGATTGTTAAGAACCTGTAGGTCAAATTAGCTTCGTCAAGTAGTCCGACAAGACTGATTTTTCCGACGGAATTTTTTTGCCAATGTAGAGTAGAATGATTGGTAACCATTTTCCGGTAAGTGATCGATAGAATGTTGAAATCACAAGAAATAAAATCGTCGATTTTCTTTCCCGCTGCGCCATCCAGCATTTAAAGAAGAGTAGATGTTAAATGTTTTTATAAGAAAAAAAAAAACGTTTAATTTTTGCACTTTGGGGGACTATATTCTCTGTTGTTTCTCTGAGTTCAGACGGGACGGACACTTTTTTGTTCTGTTGCCTGTACCTTTGTTCCTAAGTATACGAATTTCTCTCTCTCTCTCTCTCTCTCTCTCTCTCTCTCTCTCTCTCTCTCTCTCTCTCTCTCTCTCGTCAACAGCACTATCCGGAATACCTCCACAAACCTTTTAAATGACAATCAAGCAAGAACCCCCAACCCCTCTCCACCCACAAGCAATCTTAACCCCTGGAAATTTTTCAACATTGGCCCTGAACTTAATCTACTTCCCTCCCCCGCCCCCTTCCTATCCCCCCACACCGTTATCACACCCAGTACCAAAAGCTCCATCTGGTCCCCTACCCATCTTACACCACCTCACACACACACACACACACGGAAAATGCCACAACTTACTGCTCATGGGAGAATACTGCGAGACATTTTAATGAGGATCGCTGCATCCAAGAAGAACTAAGTCCTTCCTGTTTGCAAGCTCACAGTCAGACAAGGGAAGGACCGTAAACATCCGTATTATAAAAGGGGATTGCAAAGCAGAAATTATATGCCACATAGCTCCATTTTCAGCGACTTGGATGATGCAATGACAGAAGACGAATTCTTCACAGAAGGTTATTCGAGCATTTTCAAGTCGAGTTGACCTACAAAATGGAGAAATATGTTTGGAATATTATCGGGAGCAAATTATAACATCTACTCTTTCCTAGCAAGTCATGTGATGGAGTGAAACTTTGCCTTTTTTTTGTTCCATTGTATAGAAATTGTTCCCTTATCAGACTCACGTGAAACTGTGAAGTTTTAAAAGGAGCAAGATAGTACAGTCTATCCCTGGGCGCAAAAAAAAAGCAAGAAATTTCGATCAGTTATTTTGATCTAGACGGAAATTTTGATGAAGCAGCAAGTGAAAGAGCTGATAGCTCATCATCTGTATCACATCTGAGGATTTAACATGATCTGCCCTTATCGACATAAGCAAAGTAAGCTGCCGAAAGTAGTCGGCATGGATACTGATAATTCTTTTACTATGCACACGCACTAAGTGAAGTTGATTAGACCAATTATAAATTCTTGCTCCCTAGTGTGGTTCCCACACTCAACAAACTGTGCCCAAATGGGTTGGTTAGAAGGCGCACTTTGCAATTTCACCAAAAAGTGTTGATCACTTGAATGACCTTCCTTACTGTGCTAGACTGAAGGCGAAGAAATTAAGCTATATAAAACTCTGCACTTCTACGAAAACAAATGAGACTTAGTTCCTGATATTCAGGCACTCATTAAAAAGAGGATCCACCGAAATCCTAGAATTAGTGACAGATACTCTCAATCTCAGCTTACTTTGTATCGTAGCCCAGCCTCGCGGTCGGTAGCCTATGAAATTATCCACATATATGAAATATACCAGTTCCTAGATATCCCACTAGATGAACCAGTTCAGGACGCGACACTGTCTCAGCTTGGCAGCTGGTAATCAATTCCGAAGTCAGGTCGATCATCATTGCTTTCAGTAACTGCATTAAGTATTATATAAGGCAGCACAGGGGGGAGTATCGACAAGGCAGTCTTCAGGTAACCTTGACGCAATCTCTCTCTCTCTCTCTCTCTCTCTCTCTCTCTCTCTCTCTCTCTCTCTCTCTCTCTCTCTCTCTCTTTTATCCGTTAGTAACCAGTAAATTCGTCATCAAATCTAAGTGCTATACAGTATTTTATGTAACGATCTACAACGCACGATTGTGGTGAACCCCATTTTTTAGTTTTCTCTAAAAGAAAACTATTGTGCCGTCTTTGTCTGTCCGTCCGCACTTTATTGTCCGCAGGTTTAATGCGTTTATCTTTTCACTTCTTTACCTATATAAAGATTCGATTGTTACTGCATCGCTTGGCTGCGTCAATTATATATATAGAAGTATGTATATATATATATATATATATATATATATATATATATATATATATATATATATAAGAAAAACCCTACTACTACTACTACTATTATTATTATTATTATTATTATTATTATTATTATTATTATTATTATTATTATTATTATTATTATTTATCGCAATCCACACGTTGTCATAATAATAACTGTGATAATCACCGGCTGGGAAAGCAAACCTTCATTGTACATGCACCTATTATACATGCATATATATATATATATATATATATATATATATATATATATGTGTACATATATATATGAATATGTATGTATGTATACATATATATATATTTGTTATATTTATTTGTGTATACATATATATATATATATATAAATATATATATTTATATATGTATACATATATATTTACATATAATACATACATATGTATGCATCCACACACACACACACATATACATATATATATGTATATATGTAATGTATAATATATATATATATATTTGTATAAATATAATATATATGTATATATACATATGCATATGTAATATATATATATATATATATATACATATAATATATATTTATGTATATAATATATATATATATATATATATATATATATATATATATATATATATATATATATTATATATATATGTGTGTATATATATAAAAGTTGGCATGCACTATGAAGGTTTATTTTTATGACAATGTATGCGTTGCGATTAATAATCTTCTTCTTCTTCTTCTTCTTCTTTTAACTTGCTTTTTTCCCATTTTTGTATGGGGTAATAATGGTAATTCTTGGAATTTCAAGGTAATCGTAGAATTTTTTCTTACAACCTGATACACCTGATTTTATCTGCATCGTGATTCCCGTTGTTTAACTCCAGAGTTGTAGATAATTTTAGAGATGATTCATCCTATAATTATCTTATCTTTTTCCTCCTTGTTGTTTTAGAATGTGTGATTTTAAAGATTTTTTCAAATACTGTTTGACACAAGATCCATTTAGATCTGAAGCACAACTTGAGTGTCAAAATCACAGAATGGAAGGTTCTTGCTGGACCACATAAAGAGAAATACGTCACCACGAACACTAAAATACTTTCTGCATTGCGAGTCAGAGCAACAAAATATTTCACGTAAAACTTCGCCCATGTAAATCCAACTCTTCACCGTTTTATTTAACTGAATGAATTCTAATTTACAATTCAAAAACACTCACGAGGTTCATCATCAACGCAGAAACGCAAATTGAAAGGCAGAATTTGAAAACAGCCAACGTCATTTGAAAAACAGCCAACGTCATCTGAATATAGTTAATTTCCGAGTCAATTCAGAACCCTTAGTCCGTTCAATCTTGAGGAAAACACACAACAATTAACGTCGGCATTGGCGAATAATTAAGACGCACGTGGGGTTGAAACCCTGCGGAGTTTCCCGCCACCTTTCGATTGAGACACCTGTTGCTTACTGACGAGAAGGTGGTGGTGGAGGAGGAGGAGGAGGAGGAGGAGGAGGACTGAAAGGAGGAGTGAGGAGTAGGCGGCAGTGGTGGTGGCGGAGTAAAGAGAAAGAATGGAGGAGGACAGGCGTAGGAGTGAGAGAAAAACGAGGTGAGGAAGCAGAAAGCCGGAAATGAAAAAGTCTATGGTGGCAATAAAATTGCAGATTTTTCCTTTAACAAGTTTTAAGTCAAAGAAATTTTAGATGAACATTCACATTATGCAGGAAGATATGAAGAAAAAATTATACGAATTACATCTTTAAATATATATATATGTGTGTGTGTGTGTCCTTTTAAAAGATAAAAAATAGAAAAAACTCCAAAGTGTAAAGTCTCAAAAACTAATTAACAAAAAAGGACAAATTTATGAACGAAGAGGGTCTCAGCGCCATCTGTCTATCTGTCTATCTATTAACGACTATTACAGCTGTTACTTATCTATGAAAACGTACGCAGGCAAAATATTACTATTTCTGTAGGCCTATGCCAGTTCTTCTGACAAATCTGACAAATATGCTCCAGTGGGTAAAGAATATAAGTTCTATTTATATTTAAGTAAAGAATATATATACTTTCTATTCATTAACATCCAGACAAGCCGTTCGAGAAAATGATTAGCATTGCAAGTTTATAAAATGACAGTAGGAAAGTTGATTGATTAAGAAACAGTACTTTGATTATTTAGAAACTGTTAGAAGACGTCTTACTGAGGATATGTTTTCGGTTCGGTTTGTCTCCCTGTCTGTCTGTCTGTCTGTAAGTAGTATTACAAGAAAAAAAATATAATGATTCAACCTGAATATCGTTCTCCCAAGATTTATCGCATAAACCAAATCGCAAGAGGAAATCTTAACTAAAGTCCATGTTCTAGGGATTCTTGCCAATCGCACAGATAGTCACGAGTGGGTTAGAACTGGAGTTAGAGCTGTTAATCAGCTCAGTGGGCTGGTTAAACTAAGGTGCACTTAACTTAGGTTGCGAATTTTTTATATTATTATTGCTACAGGTTTTTATTTAGTAAGTGAAAACGGAGTTTAGTCACCGTAGAGTTTCACTCTTTTCAATAAAGCTAGCCGTGAGAACCAAGTATTTACTGGTAGGCATATTATCTTCAACAATGTCATTTTGACGTTCCTTTCCCGTCTGAATTAACTGGCATTGCTTCCCTTTATTTAATTTACTCTTGCTTCTTCTTCTTTTGGTCTTTTCAGTTCCTTACGCGTATTTCATTTCCATATTCATCCATCAACATATTTCAGTCGACGGTTTTCATACCATTTCGCACAAATTTTGCTTTTGTCATTTTTCCTCATTCAGATTTCACCTTACCATACTTTAGAATTCGATTATCGTATGTTATTCCTTCTTTTTATTTTCATCAAACGTTCCCGTGTGAATTGTATTGCATTTTGCAGTATATCCTCTAACATTGTAAGTCTTCCCGATCATATTCAAGAAAAACGTTGACAAAAAAAAAAGTCTGTTTAAAACAAAACTTGAAAAATGCAGGCTGACAGTGTAACAATTTATCACTCATTAGCCTTTTTTTATTTTCTTATTTTTATTTACATTTGAAGGTTTCCTTTCTATGCCTCTTTTCCATTTTCTAAATTACTCATCTTTTTACTCTTAGTTCCCGGCAGCATCTTCGCTTAGCATTTCTTTTTTTTTATTCCATTTCAAAATTCTATCCTACTTTCCTTTATATTCCTATCAGCTTAATGTCCACTCACTTCCCTTTGGTCTTTACTTTAGACTCCTTTTAATTTTCTTTTTCAATTAATCTTTTTTTATTTCCATCACAACGTATTTCTGCTGTTACAGTCCACTTTCTTTTATTTTCGTCCATTTCACGAAACATTCGTTCACTGCATCCTGTTATTCAGTGTCTCACGTTTAAGGTTTTTGGGAATTTTCTCGGTCGGTTTTCAATTATTTTTTTCTTATCGTCCTACATTGTTCCTTTTGGGTTTTTTTAAATCTGTTTATCTTTTATTTTAGAGCATTTCCCTTTTCTGCACAACACATTGATCGTCACAAGTGCATGTTGCTTACATTTTTCTCTCAAGTATTTCTTTTTAGATAGTCCCTTTTTTTTATTTATTTATTGCTTTCCTTTATTATTATTATTATTATTATTATTATTATTATTATTATTATTATTATTATTATTATTATTATTATTAAAATCTCATAAGGAGACAGTGTTCCATTGTAATCCACCTTCATGAATTTCATGTTTTTGGATTCATCCAAAAATCATTCTCTCTCTCTCTCTCTCTCTCTCTCTCTGTCTCCTTCTTCTTCTTCTTCTTCTTCTTCTTCTTAAGGTGTTTTGCAATCAGTGAAATGTAAGCGTTAAGGGTGAGTTATAAATTTTCAGGTGTGTCTTTTAAGTAGAATTCTGACATTAATAATAACAAGTATTATATTTCTTCATATATGAGCTTTACACATGAAAAAAACAGTTACCTGTATACAAAAAATGTTTACAGCCCGTCTTTAGTAAGAAATTTTGAACAATAAGAATTTACTTTAAAATACATAAAATGTTAATGAAAGCAGAGAGAAAAATATATAAATAAAATAGTAAAAAATATTTTATAAAAAAATCGAATTTTCAAAGTGTTCTAAAATATTCTTATAGAGAAAAGGCTAGTAATGGGAACTATAAGCAATGAATTTCCAAACCCTGATGCCTTGATAACATGAATCAAGACACAAGATTCGGAAGCAAAAATGGGGATGTCGTTGATGAATAAGTATAATATTTTTCTCTGATTTGACGAGCTGGCATGTCATACTTGATAAGCATGTTGGTTGGCAACAAAGTATTTCCATATGATTACGGTCGCGTGCACTAGCATACCCATTTCCCTGAATATATTTTGTATGCGTACGGTGTCTTCGAGGTTGTCGGAATTTCCTGATGAAAAGAGGAGGACTCTGAAGAGGATATTTTGCTCATAGTAATGATGGGGAGGCAAATAGGTCGCTTCAAAGAGAAGGCTTCAGGTTTCAGACCCTTTCCGCGCATTAAGAGGAAAGTCAGTCTGAGAGCGACTTATTTCCTGTATCTAGAGATGTTGGCGGGAAGGAGAACCATCAGTCTTCTCTCTTTTTTTTTTTTTACTTTACGTCTGATGATATTCTCTTTTTTTTCCATCTGACTTTCCACCCTCCCCAAAATAGTTTCCTAATGCAATTGCGAGGTTTTCCTCCTGTTACACCTTTCAAACCTTCTTACTGTCAATTTCCCCTTCATAGCTGAATGTCCTCATAGGTCGCAGCTCTTGGCCTTTGGCCTAAATTCTATTTGTATTCTCCATTTATCAGTTCACTTGAAGAAGG
>NC_089742.1:51609270-51611770 GCF_040412425.1 Macrobrachium rosenbergii
AAAATAAACTCATTGTTGCAATTACCTATAACAGGAAGATGGAATCCTTATTTCTTCTATATTCTATAATATAATAGGAATTTTGGTCAAGAGCTTCGTCTAATGAACTCTGAATATCTAAATGGGTACTATGGAGAAATATTCGTCTTATTACAATTTTCTGAAGAAAAAAATTCGATTTCCACAGCAGTCTTGGGGCCACTGTTTTTCGCGGAAAATTCTTGCATATTCCCTGCGGCTGTTTTGAGCTTTCTTTCCTTCAATAACACTTGATTAACTCCAAAACACCTTTGGTTAATGAAGGTGCAGGATTTGAGAGAGAGAGAGAGAGAGAGAGAGAGAGAGAGAGAGAGAGAGAGAGAGAGAGAGAAGTATTGATAGTAAACGGTAGACGAAGCAACAAAAGGCTTTTGGAAAAATATAAGTCTGCCTGAGTAAAACTCCATATGGGTTTTATAATGAAGCGAATAAAGCTGAATTAACTGACGCCGGTTCACTAAGCAAGTAAGGAAGTAAGCAAGTAAAAAATGCGCCGGAGTTTCTTCGGCGCAATCGAGTTTTCTGTACAGCGTATAATCAAGGTCACCGAAAATTTAGATCTATATTTCGGTGGTCTCTGTATAATGCTGTATGAGCCGCGGCCCATGAAACTTTCATTCACGGCCCGATGGTGGCCTGCCCTATAGCATTGCCAGACGCACGATCATGGCTAGCTTTAACCTTAAATAAAATAAAAACTACTGAGGCTAGAGGGCTGCAATTTGGTATGTTTGATGATTGGAGGGTGGATGATCAACATACCAATTTGCGGCCCTCTTGCTTTAGTAGTTTTTAAGATCTGAGGGCGGACAGAAAAGTTCGGACGGACAGACAAAGCCATCTCAGTAGTTTTCTTTTACTGAAAACTAAAATGCTACATTGCCCAAAAGTTCAGGAAAGAATTAGGAAACTAAGATAAAAGTGAGAGAGGGCAAGAATAAATGAGAAGGAATAAAATACATTGAAAGAAAGGAGACAATAAACAAAGTAACGAGAAATATGATAGTAATTTGAGAAGCATTTTAAAGACGCGAAGTAGGTACAGATGCGGACCCGTATATCTTGAAATTCTGCCGACAAGTGAGGCTATGCGCACTAATAGCAACCCGGCTATAAGTATTTGTTGAACTTTTCGTTCCGAATCAAGATATCGACGAAGCTTGAACTCTCAGGGAAAATTCAACTTGCTATGCGAGTTTAGCTCAGCAATTCAAGTAGACGAAAGTGCAAAATGCTCTATTGACAGAAATTTCTTGAACAGCCATCAAGGACTCTGTGAAAAAGTTGATTTTTTCCTGCATACACGCTAGCAGGAATCTGAAATCCACGGTTACTGGAATTCCACCCAACCGAAAGTAAGTCATTATCCAGCCTGTTTTCATTTGCCTTCTACATAATTTACGCCGAATTTTCCCAGAACCACAATTGAGAAAGGAGAGTAGGTTTCCTTAATCATCATGACTAAAACTATTATATTTTACAGAGTGGCTGTATATTTGCTTAACCATTAGAAAATCCAATAGCTTTCTCATCACGTAGTATCTTTAAGCGTAGGCTACCACCCGTGCTGTCTGCATTCTTACGATATTTATTGGTATATTTATTGATATGTTAATTTATTTTTTCTTTTTGGTTAAGTTATCTCTTCTTTCTCCATTTCCCTTTACCTTCTGTTACACATTTTTAATAACACCATAGTCTTTTGGAAGTTTGGATTTCAAATCAATGGCCCGTGTGGGCTTGTCTCATATGAATAGGCTTCATCTTCTGAATAATAATAATAATAATAATAATAATAATAATAATAATAATAATAATTAATACGAAACGCAGAAGCAATATAACCCGCCAGAAATAACTCTGAGGTGAATCCGGCGAAGGAAAAGAATAGTACTTCAGAGGCGAGCCGGATGTGACGTCAGGCGTAGAAACGAGGTATTAACGATAATTGAAGAAGAAGGTGACGGTGGGATTAGAGAACGGGGAAGAACATGGAATGGACCACGTGTGAGGAGTGCTTATCTTCCCTACTTCACCAAGTTAGGTGAATGGTCAAAATAACATTAAGCCTTTATATGAAAACCTGTACAGAATGTATAGAGCATTTTGATAATGTAGTTAAAAATGTCCCCATTTCGGTATGTTTAAAGTCTTTTGATTTAGTTTCTAAAATGGAATTAGTTGTTCTGAGGATTTATAATGATTTCAAGGGCGCTGCGATTTGTTTGCCTTAGTCCCTTGCAAATCAAGAGGATTCAGTATTCAGGAGTTTGTTGATAAATAAAAAAAATATATATTATTGGTGTTTTGTTAAACGCAAGATATGGGAATTAGCTGTTTAATTCATTAATTCATTTTAGTACATTTTATTTATGTGTATATACAGTATACGCACACACACCTATATCTATATATATATATATATATATATATATATATATATATATATATATATATATAT
>NC_089742.1:51616770-51771770 GCF_040412425.1 Macrobrachium rosenbergii
AAGACACAAGAAAAATAAGAAATAATTGTTAATTACTATCGGCCATAAAAGTAGTTCTTGTTTCACACTCAAGAGCTAGAATTTTTATGAATTACGATTGGGACAAAGGATTGTTATGCAAGTAAAAAAAATATCCATCTGACAAAGTTTTATAGAATGGGAGACATCTCGCTGCATTTGCAAGTAGACAAGTAGATTTAGTGAACTTACTGTTCATTGGCTTCACCATAAAGAGAGTGCCCGTGCTGGAAAGCGAGAGCCAGTGGCATGGACTTCCAGTCCTCTCTTGCCATGTAGAAATTGCATTCTCCCGTGTCGCTGTAATCCTCAGACATCACCTGAAAAGAGAGTTCTGGTAAAGAATGCTATTTTGAAGCTCAGTTCTCTCAGACTGAGTTATTCTTAGATTTTCCTCTTTTATTTTGTCTTGACGTTGGAAAATTACGTGCTCTATGTTTAATATATCTATGGACTTACTTTTAGAGCCACAAGCAACAGTCTTTAACTCCAACTTTCCTTTTCTCTTTAATTTTTAGGGATCTAAAGTTGTGTTCATTTTTAGACTGTCATCTCCAGATTAGTATTCTCAAAAATTTCAACCAACTCGGCCCTACTACTTTGTCTCTCTTGAGTCCTATACCTTCCACAATTACATCTGCTGGTCATATCAGTTGTGTTCTTCACACCATTGCTCGATTCCTGATTTCTGTACCTGCCCTTTCGATTGGAATTATTTTTCAGATGCAGCTTATTTCAACGAAATGCCTTTATTCCAATGTTAGGGTATAAAAAGGCCTCGCTCAGATTTCCCTTTCTCAGTCACCTGCAATCTACTGTATATTTAAAGAGATCTTCAGGATAACTTCTTTTACGTAAAATTAATTTAGACTCTCCTTTCCTACCATTCAGATTTTTGTCGTTCCCTCGTCATCATCATCTTCTGGCACAAATTTCCTTATAGCTAATGTAAGAAAAATAGCTAGTAACAATCTTAACAAAGCACAAACTAAAACCAAAAAATTAGGTCAGGTCAAAATTATTTTTAGCTAGGATGCGAGAATATTTTTTTAAATTTTCACAGTTATGTTTGGTAATTAAATCAATTTTAACAAAAGACTTTTGATGAATATCACATTTGTTAAAGACATACAACATGAAAAGTAATTAACAATAGTGGTGAATCTCCTCCCCAAGAAATTCCAACATATTTGGAAAAGCATCAAAAAGCACCACATAACCCTAGAGGAACTCCACACAGTTCCTTCTGTTTAGGCGGGAATTTGACGTGCTATTATTGGTTGTCATAAAATAAAATTGCCATATGGAACAAAGCTTCTAATTCTAAACCCTCGTTTATTAAAACATACCACGTCCTTGTATAATGTCCATTGTCACAAAGTCTATATGAAATATTTTCAAATAGATTTGAAATGAAAATATTCTTCTTGAAGTGCTACATATTAAATATTTTTTTATTCACTAAAGAGTAACCGATTTTTGTTTCTAATGGCGTAAAGAGAGTTTTCTTATCCAAGGAGTCTAGAGTAATGAGCGAAAAACTAATTAATTTTTGGACACAGATAAAGCTATAAAATCTAATTTCCTTCTTTCATGCCTTTTTATTAGATTATTTTTGTTTTCAAATCATTATCGTGACAGATGAACCATAGTTAATGATGCAAAAGTAACATTTTGGTAAGAATGGGAGTTCAGCCAAATGGCAATAATGGAGGAAGATAGCGTCTGTATAAATAAAAAAAATAGGACTAGTTGGTTACTCTTTTGGTGCAGAAATACAGATGAAAGTACGCACTGGGGCCAAGAGTAAATGCCATTACACTTCCAGTGATTCCATAGCTTAAATAGTTACTACGATACAAGAGCAGACACCTCTAAAGGGAATATTTTTCGAAGTTAAATCGATTGTTTTTCATAAGTGACACCTGGCAACTACATAATGACGTAAGCAGATAGTTACAAACTCTTCTAAAACCCCATTCATGAATACGGTTGATGACGTCAAAAAGCCTGTTAAACCAAAACATTCCTAACGTGAAACGATCAGACACGAGAGTTTGTTAGTTCTGTTTAATTGCTTGCATCCCTGTCTATTTATCGTTACTTTACATTTAAATCGTGCAAAGTAAAATTTACTTAAATTTGGTAGCGGAAGGTGTGAGCTTTGCCTCCCAGAAACTGACTAAATATTTAGCAAAATTGGATCGTATACTGCACCCACAAACAACGGACACTGAGCCGATCAAGGGACCTCTTATGTCCCTGAACGCCCTGCCCAACGTAGCCTCAAGCGGTAACTAGTGGTTGATATTTGCATATATTGCTTTTAATTTTATATTATATATATATATATATATATATATATATATATATATATATATATATATATATATATATATATATATAATATATATATATATTATATATATACATAATTTATTATACATTTTATATATTTGTATTTTATACACAATCATGAATACACATAAATGTACGTTATTCATACCCTATAATTTTTGCAAGTTGCTCTCAAACACGGACGTAAGATTTTATCGTAAATGTAATCTGCATCTTGTAATTTAATTTGAATATTTAATTAATCATATTTTTGCACTGTACACTGCTTTCCGTATATGCTCGTTGTACCCAAAGATTCGACCTCAAAAAGCGGTTTAATCTTTAGTCATTCGACCAATCACAACTCAGTCTTGATTTGAGATGACGGGGTCATTTTCTTATTATCTGAAACTCATGAAGCCCCAAGACTCCTGTTGCTTTTCACATTTTGATGTGGTCTAGGACAGGACACTATCCCTTTCATTGGTAACAGATGAGTGATTTAAATCACCAAAACCTAAACGAGACCTTGACTGCAAAGCATTACATGAACAATTTAAAAGGAACTTTAGGTGAGGTCAGAAAAATAGATGGTAATGCTTTTGAGAGCAAAAATGAACCTGAATTCTATTTGTGATTGACATGTGATTTAGTAAAGATGTGAAGATATTTTCTGCATATTCATTTTAATGGTTAATGATTAAATCATTACTGAACAACTGTTTCTAATGAAAGTCAAATTTATCAAATAAATAGATCACAGAAAAAGTAAAATCATACAGATATAACAAAAACAGGGAGTCTTGTTTAGGCGGGAAATTTGCTGTCCTTTGATTGGTTGACATGAAACCATTGCCATATAGTACTTACCGCCTAACTCTAAACTGTCATTTATTTAAGTGCATCTCTTCTTTGTGTAAATGCCCATGGTAACAAAATCTTAAATTCTGTATAGAATAGTTTCTGATAGATTTGAGATAAATATATGTTCTTCTTCAGCTGTTATTTTTTCGATATTTTTCTTTAGCGGAGAGCGGCCAGTTTTTGTTTCTAATGTTGTAAAGAGAGTTGACTCATCCAAGGAATCTAGAGTAGTATTAAGCAAAAACTACTTAAATTTCTAACCCAGTCAACTCGATAAAATATAATTTCATTTTTCAATGCCTGTTTATCAGAATTCATACCTTTTCAAATAATTATTGAGAGAATTGAATAATACTTGACGATGCAAAACTAACATTTCTGTAAGCATTAGCGTTCTCCCAGATGGCTACAGTGGAGGAAGGTATCGCCTGCAAGCGTAAAGAAAAAGACTAGTAGGTTACTTACTTGGTTGAAAAATACAAAGAATATTAATTATGAAGGCCAATAGCAAATATCATTACACTTCTATTGTTTCCACACCTTTGGTAATTACCGCTATGCAAACGCAAACATCGCTGAAGTTAATATTAGTTGAAATTAAATCCATTATTTTTCCTTCATTAGCAACATCTGGCAACTCCGTCATTACGTAAATAGCGAGGGTACAAACGCTTCTTAGAGCCCCAGCGATGATGACGTCACCAACATATTTGACAAAAACTGTCTTCCCGAGATTAATTAAATGCATAATAACAATGGATAGAAAGGAATAAAAGAATTTAAACACAACTAACAATAAACACATGTATTATTCCTCCACGTCGGGAATCTTTGTTTAGAATGTTTGGTGACGTCATTAACCATAGTTGTTATGAATGGGGGTGTATTACCGCTTGTTGTCTTCCCGTTTTCGTGATGATGTAGTTGCCAGATGTCACTGGTTTAGGAAGGATAGACTTAATTGCGACAAATATTCACTTTAGGTGTGTCTGCTTTAGCATCGTGGTAGCTATTAAAGGTATGGAATCATTGGAGGTATTATGGTCGTGGTCTCCATACGTAGTGTTCTATAAACTTCTCAGCCAAGAAGTTACCAACTAGTCTTCTATTGTCTTTTATGGAGACGCTACCTTTCTCCAATGTAGCCATTTGGGTGAGACCTAATTCTTATAAAAGTGAGGGCTTTTTATCATTAATAGTTATTCATCTCTGGCAATAATAACTTTGTAAAGTTATATAATCTAATTAGAAGTTATTAAATAAGGAAATTAGATTTTTTATCCTTAACTGCGTGAAAAAATAATGTTTTTGCTCTTTACCACTCTACTGTAGACTCCTTGGATAAGAAAATCTATTCATTCCATTAAAAACAAAAACTAGTTACTCTTCAGTGAACAAAAACATGGAATAATTAGCATTTTTAGTGCATTTCTTTATTCCAGACCTACTTGGAAATATTCTATATAGAGTTTAAGACTCTAAGACACTGGATATGTACACAAAAACGGGATATGGTTAAATAAACGAGGGTGTACTGTTAGAATGCTAGTGCCATATGGCAATGATTTCTTGTCAACCAATAGCAGGACAGAAAATTTCCCGCCTAAAACGAAAAGCTGTGTGGGTTCCCGAGTCTATGCGCTGCTGTCTGCTGTTTTTTTAAACATGCCAGATTTTCCTGGGATTTTCACGCTTTTTGTTTATTTATTTATTTATTTATTTTATATATAGGTAGCTTTATTTTTTCCCATCTCATGCTATATGTTTAATAATTATGCGTTCTAATCAGAAACGTTTATTTCACGCTTTTTGTTTATTTATTTATTTATTTTATATATAGGTAGCTTTATTTTTTCCCATCTCATGCTATATGTTTAATAATTATGCGTTCTAATCAGAAACGTTTATTTATTTTTTTAATTACTGAATATAAAAATAAAAATGCAGAAAATATTTTTGCATCAGAGGCCCTTAATCGAATGTAGCGCTCAGGTTAACATTTATTATTACTAGCTCTTTCTCTGACATTACTTAAAGTTCCTTTGAAAATGTTCATATAGGCTACTGGTGATACTAACTACTTATATGGCAGCACCACTGTTTGGATTGAAACTTTTTATCTTCCTACACACACCACTTTTGCATTCAAATCACCCTAAAAGTTTTTTCCCTTTGATCCTCTTTATTTTTTCCTTTTTTTCCTTTTTTCATTGAAAATTTCAAACTAGGCAGGAAAAAGTGTTTAAGCATCACTACTGTTAAGAGACAAGAGGGAAAATCATTTTCAGTGAATTTTGCACTTTTTTATATTTATTAAGGAAGACAATGAATGATTAATTGTGAAAATTCTAACTTCAGATATTATTATTATTATTATTATTATTATTATTATTATTATTATTATTATTATTATTATTATTATCATTATCATCATTATTATTATTATTATTATTATTATTATTATTATTATTATTATTTATAAGCCTAAATACAATGTACGTGCAAAGCTTACTTCTTACATAACAGAACCCCAAGTGTTGACAAAGGATAAATAAATAAATAAATATATATATATATATATATATATATATATATATATATATATATATATGTGTGTGTGTGTGTGTGTGTGTGTGTGTGCATACGTATATATATATGGAAATTACTATGCATAAAATAACTGCAAAATTACAATGAGTAAAAACAATTTGGGAATATAAAATCGAACGTTTTTGTTTACTCTATTTGATGACGTCATCAATTATAGTAAATAAAATAAAGGCACCGATTTAATTCCAGCAAACGTTCACTTCGTGGGTGTCTCCTCGTGCATCGAGCAGCTAATAATGGTATGGATTTAGCTGAGATGTAATCGTGTATGCTTTAGGTTTCCGTGAGTATTATTTCCTTATATTTTTCAGCCAAGAAATGAAACGAGTAGTCTTATTCGATATTTATGCAGACGCTGCCTTCCCCTTATTTCATCGTAGCCATTTGAGTCAACTCTAATTCTTATGTGAATGTTGGTTTTCCATCGTTAATTCTTGTTTACCTCTCACAGTAATTATTTGAAAGGCACTATAATCAGATGAAAAATTATTAAATAAGGAAATTAGATTTTTTAGTCTTAACGAGGTGAAAAATTAAAGTTGGTTTTGTTATTTTTTTCACTCAAGACTCCTTGGATTTAGTCTTTTTTTCGAAACTTTTGCAGACGCTGCCTTCTCACCTCCACTGTAGCCATTTGAGGGAACTCTAATTCTTATGTGAATGTTGGTTTTCCATCTTTAATTCTTGTTTATCTCTCAAAGTAATTATTTGAAAGGCACTGAAATCGGATGAAAAGTTATTAAATAAGGTAATTAGATTTTTTTAGTCTTAACTAGGTGAAAAATTCAAGTTGGTTTTGTTATTTTTTTCACTCAAGACTCCTTGGATTTAATCTTTTTTTTTTTTTTCGAAATTTTTGCAGACGCTGCTTCTCACCTCCATCGTAGCCATTTGAGGGAGCTCTAATTCTTATATGAATGTTGGTCTTCTATCGTTAATTATTATTTATCTCTCACAGTAATTATTTGAAAGGCGTTATAATCCGATGGAAAGTTATTAAATAAGGAAATTAGATTTTTTAGTCTTAACCGCGTGAAAAAATAAAGTTGGTTTGTTCTTTATCACTCTAGACTCCTTGGATAAGAAAATCTGTTCGTGCCATTAAAAACAAAAACTGGCTACTCTACGATGACCAACATACAGAACCAATAGCACTTAAAGAGCATTTGTTTATTTCACATCTATTTGGAAGTATTCTATATAGAATTTAAAACTCTACGACACTGGATATTTACACAAAAACGAGATCTAACTAAATAAACCAAGAGTTTACTGTCTGAAGGCAAGCGCTACATGGCAGTGATTTCGTGACAACCAATGATAAGACAGCAAATTTCCCGCCTAAAAAGAAGGAACTGCATCGGGTTCGTCCAGTTTATGCGTTGCTGTTTGCTATTTTTTCAAACATGTCTGATTTTCTTAATAGTTTTAACTAGTTTTTTTTATTTTTTTCATTTTGTCATATTTTTAAAAATTATGAGCAGACACGTTTTGTTATTTATGATTTAATTACTAAATATCAAACAAATAATAATGCAAAAAATATTTTTGCTTTATAGCAAAAGTTGAATCACCTTAAATTATCATAGTTCACGTTTGCTCTGTTAAGATTGCTACTGTTTTTCTGACATCCCTTTTAAACCGTTCAGATTGCTCTGCAATTACGGATGTGGTGATTTTAACAACTCATTTGTTAGCTAGCAACGTTGTCTTTCTGAATCATACCACTTTTGCATGCAAGTCACTTTAAAATTTTTATTTTTTATTTTCCTTTAATCCTCCGTATTTTTCCCTTTATTTATTTATATTTTTTCCGTGAAAAATTCACTAGAATATTCTTTAAAAGAGGAAGGAAAAATATATAACCATCAGTACTATTTGAGAGAAAAGAAATTATATTGGTTCTCAACGAATATTGTGCTCTCTGTATACATTTATGTAAATTAAGGGCGACAGTGGATGAATGACTGAGTGGAATTTCAAACTTTAGACATTATTATTATTATTATTATTATTATTATTATTATTATTATTATTATTATTATTATTATTATTATTCATAAGTGTAAGTATCATGAACTCACAAAGCATACTTCGAAGACTTTCGCTAAACAGAATGCTAAGATTTGACAAAGGATTTATATGTATGTACGTGTGTATGTATGTGCGTATATATATATATAGATATATATATATATATATGTGTGTGTGTGTGTATGTGTAAATACATATAATGGAATTATCTTGCAAGAAATGGATGCAAAATAGCAACAAATAAAAATGAAATAATTAACAACTAAAAATAAACGCTCGTGTAGTATCCCTCCATGCCAGGACTGTTTTTCCTGAATATGATTGATAAAGTCATTATCACAGACAAGAGTGGGGGCTCCAGATGGGTTGCTTTACGTAATGATGCAGTTGCAAGTAGTCACTTCGGAAAAAATAACAAATTTGATTTCGACAAATATTCAGTTAAGGTGTTTCTGCTTTTGCAACTTGGTACCTATTACCTATTAGAGGTGTGGAATCATTGAAGGTCAAATGATATTTGCAATGGCTTCCATACCAAGCATTCTTTGGATTTGTCAACCCAGAGAGCAAGCGATTAGTATTTTTCGTAACCTATGACGCGTGATCTTTATTTGATGGTTCCAGTAAGTGAAACCAGGTGTCTTAACTGATTTGTGAGATCAAGTGATGAGTTGTTCTTATGACAGTTTGTACTGTGTTCTCGTGTTAAACGCTTTTGTGCTTTACATTGCATGCACGTGTCTAGATTGCAAAAGGAACGTGAATGAATTGACTGTGACTGCAAACTACCTGGATTGACCTGAACTGTTTGTTTACCTTCTTCATTGTCATTTTATCGCAAACAGCGGCATAAAGCCCGGCTTTGATATCTTGCCGATAGCTGTAGCAGTCGGTAATCCGATGAGAATGGCCGTCCCATATTGCTTTGTATATCCCGCTCGTAGCTTGCTGTAAGAAAATGAGGACTGGATATCAGAACAGACATCCGATACATACACACACGTGCATATATATATATATATATATATATATATATATATATATATATATATATATATATATATATATATATATATATATATATATATATATATATATATATATACATATGTGTGTGTGTGTTTATGGATGTGTGTGCGCTTGCGTGAAGGCCTTATATCTAAGTAAATGTCTGTAGTTTCCGTATGCTTTCTAAGACTAACATGTGCGTATAAATTTACATAAACATGAGTGTGCAGGTATAAAGGCTCCTTCAGATTTACGTAAACATATGCGTCATTCAAATGACACATTGATGAAAATGTCCATGAAAAAAAGACTCTTGAAGAGCAATAAAAAATGAACCTCGAAACTGACAGGGAGAGAAAATAGAATATTGATAAGGGACATCTTGCAAAAGGTCAATCAGTGACATTTAAACTTCTGAAGCGAATTTTTTCAGTAATTCTGATGACGTACTGACTCGCTTACGACTTACTGGCATACCAGTTGAATTATCATTAACAACAGCTTTAACATTTGTATAAGTATATAAAGTAGTCTCAAAGATATAATAAAAGAAGATCAGGTGAATTTTTCATCTAGGATAATAGTGAGTTAGCACAAGAGTTATAGCACTTACAAAGAGCACCTGGAAGAGGAAAGATCCAGATTCAATAGCCCATGGAATTTCACGCTGCCTCACCAGATCCTCAGTGCTGTCGATGGGAATTCGAACCTATTTTGAAGAAAAAAATAATTTGTTGTTTTGATTTCTAGTTTTCTGAAAAGAAAACTATTGCGCCGGCTTTGTCTGTCCGTCCGCACTTTTTTCTGTCTGCACTTTTTCAGTCCGCCCTCAGATCTCAAAAGCGACTAAGACTAGAGGGCTGCAAATTGGTATGTTGATCATCCACCAACCAATCATCAAACATACCAAATTGCAGCCTCTAGCCTCAGTAGTTTTTATTTCATTTAAAGTTATAGTTAGCCATAATCGTGCATCTGGCAACGATATATGCCATGCCACCACCGGGCCGTGGTTAAAGTTTCACGAGCCGCGGCTCATACAGCATTATACCGAGACCACCGAAAGACAGATCTGTTCTCAGTGGCCTTGATTATACGTTGTACAGAAAACTCGATTGCGCCGAAGAAACTTCGGCGCATTTTTTACTTGTTTCTACTGTGCTGTCGAGTTGTCTCAATTGGTGGTCCAGACGATTTCCTGGCAACATATCAATTCTAAAAATCTACAAGGCATTTCTTAACGAATACGTTCACCCAGATTCATCTAAATAAGCTGATTCGTTCTCGAGATATTCTTTTTACAAAAACACTGAGATACTTTCCAAAGGATTATCGACTTCAACTCAAATGGCGGAGACAGTAAGTTAAAATTCTCCTTTATTTTCGCAGCGAGTTACTCACTCGGCAAATCAGAAATTGCAAGAATATCAAAACATTACTCATCTCTCCTAAAATCCCGGCTATTTAATCCTTATCAGCGAGTTTGAACGGAAATCGAAAATACTTACGAGGGGAACTGTCAGCATGGCCGTCAAAGTACCGGAGAAAACTGACCCGAGAATGAGGCAAGAGATGAGCCAGGTGGCTGTGATCACGCGCCGCGTATCGCTTTGAGGTAGCCAGGTGTTGGCTGCAATACAGAAAATGTAGATTTTTGAAATATTTGAATTGATGAAGGATATTATGTCCTTTCCATATGCTTCAGTCCAATGAATTCATCTTAAATGCGGAATTGTATTTAACATACGGGGTTCCAGCACTTTAAATTGTTCGTGACTTAGATCAGACCTCAGACGAAAAATTATTGAAACCAGGAAGGTCTTTTCATTTTATAACCTTCTACCTATTCCAGATAATTTAAAATTATTACTAATTACCAGCCATGTATTTTCTTTTGAAGGATATTATGCCCTTTCCATATACTTCAGTCCAATGAATTTTCATCTTAAATTCGGGGCTATAATTAACATACGGGGTCCAGCACTTTAAGTTGTTCGTGACTTAGGTCAGACCTCAGACAAAAATTATTGAAACCAGGAAGATCTTTTCATTTTATAACAATCTACTTATCCTAGATAACTTGAAATAATTACTAATTACCATGTATGTATTATCTTTTGACAGACGCGTCATTCTAAAGCAAAAAATATAGATAAATAAATGAATAAGTAAGTAAAAACAAACGTTCGAACCACGTACTCTGATAAGAGAGACTCCGGAGAACGAAGAAGAGATGAGACCTGTTTCCGTGGTGCCTCTCTTGCTCGCTGGACCCCGACTCTGACATCGATTGGAGTTCGCCTTGGGAAGTCGCTTTGACATCGCTGGCGTTGTCGGTACCGCTTACCACTTCAAAGGGACTCAGGTAGTGGAACAGGACCAGAGTTAACCAGGTGAAGACTATCGCGCCGAGTAAACAGACCCACACCTGTTCGTGTTTTTGTTTGTTTGCTTATAATTGGAAGTGCTGGTGGTTAGGCTTCTGGAGGCTACGTGACTTGGAGATAATTCGAAAGACTATGATGATGCTTAGGACACGTGCAATGATGATGGTGATGATGATAACATCATTATTTCGTGTCAGTCATTTTTGAGATGTGATGAACATTTCGATGATTGTTTTACTCAGTACAGCGCAGATAGTCACTTGTTCAGAAAGACGGGAGGAGCTGTATAATTATTCATTATAATACTTGACATGATACTACTAATTATCATAAAAATTAGACTACAATTTATGACTTTATTTTAGATAACATTGATAGTACAGATGATAAGGTCATTATCATCATTAACACTGTCATCATTACTTTCATCATAACAGCAAATTTTATCTAGACCTTAAAGTACATCATGTTAAAATGTCATTCCCTTTTATATTTCCATTCATTATAAATCCAAACTTCTGTAATTGCAGTAATTGATCATCTGAAGTGTTGCGTGTAAAGATAATTTCCAAGAAATGTAAACCCCATTGTTCACTGAAATGAGGTCAGTAGCATAGAGGCTCTCTCTCTCTCTCTCTCTCTCTCTCTCTCTCTCTCTCTCTCTCTCTCTCTCTCTCTCTCTCTCTCTCTCTCTCTATATATATATATATATATATATATATATATATATATATATATATATATATATTATATATATATACTGTATATATATATATATATATTGAAAGTCCAGTTTAGGAAACCCGAATTTTTTGTGTCCATCTGCATGGAATCGTTATCTACAATACATCTCTTCGAAAGATCAGTATGTGAGACAATCACAATTGAAAATTGCACTTATAATTTTTGGAAAATGTGCTTGTTAGCCACATGCAGCGAAATTTTTGCCATTTGATAGCAAAGTAGTTTTAATTTATTAGTTCACCTAATTATTTGAGAGTTTCCTAGAGTATTTATTCCACGAATATATATATGTATATATATTATATATATACATATATATAAATATATATATATATATATATATATATATATATATATATATATATATATATATATATATATATAAATATATATACATATTGTATATATATATATATATTATATATATTATATATAAATATATATATATATATATTTGTAGCAAATATACTAGCAAATCTACAAAATTATATGCACATCAGTCCCCTACAAAAATCAGGCAATTTCAAAGAAAACATTCTTACCGCGTACTCATGAAAACTGTCCTTCTGCAGAAGTGCAACTTGTCCGCAGAGATGCTTTCTAATCCTAGATGTAAACATACAGCTTTTAATTCCAAACACCAACGTACCTGCCACGTGAAAGGTTTGATGAAAGCGAACAGGTCGGTTTCCACTCGGGGTCTCCTCATGAAGACGCTCTCGTAATCCACGAAGATGGGCTGAGTGAACTCGCAGGCGTAATGATAGCGCTCCCAGTTGAACGCAAAAGGGCCCAGAGCGAAGTCCACCTCTCTGGAAAAAAAAAATAATAATAATAATAATACTCGTAGGGTGTGGGATTCTAGGGAGCTTATTGACTCACCTGCCTTATATGTACGTGATAATTTTCTTTTATTATTATTATTATTATTATTATTATTATTATTATTATTATTATTATTATTATTGTTGTTGTTGTTGTTGTTGTAATACAATGCTGGTAACGGAATTAGCAACTCCACTACTCCCGCGCTGTATCTGATTACTGGTACTGCCAATGTGTTTATGGCTTTCATCATGTTTCCGGCTTTGAGTTTTGACTTGAGTATCGCCCTGAGTCTCTGCATATATTCTTTCCTGATCGTGTCCTTCATCTCTTAGTGTTTTATAACCTCTCCTTCTATTATTCCCAGGTATTTATATCATGTCTCATCTATGTGTTTGATGCTATTCCCGTCGGGTAGTTTTATCCCTTCAGTCCTTGTCACTTTGCCTTTTTGTATGTTGACCAAGGCGCATTTTCCCATTCCAAACTCTTTCCTTATGTCCCCAGATACAATCCATATAGTCTGGATTAAGGTATCTATTTCCTTGATGCTCTTACCACACAGCTTGATGTCGTCAATGAACATCAGATGGTTAATTCTGTTGCCTTCTTTTTTGAGTTGGTACCCAGCATCCATCTTCTGCAGCACTTTTGTCACGGGAATCATGACTACTAAGAAGCGGAGTGGGGACAGTGGGTCGCCTTGAAAGATTCCTCTCCTGATGTTAACCTCTTATAGTCTAATCCCAGAGCTTGTAAGTACTGTATTCCAGTTGCGCTTTGTATTTTTTAGGAAGCTGATGGTGTTTTCCTCTGCCCCCTATAGTTTCAGGCATTCTATTAGCCACGTGTGCGGTTTCATGCCGAAGGCTTTTTTGTAGTCAATCCATGCCATGCTTAGGTTGGTTCTCCTTCTCTTACGATTCTTCATTACCGTTTTGTCTATCAGGGGCTGGTCTTTTGTGCCCCTACACTTCCTTCTGCAGCCTTTCTGTCTATGAATTTTTCTGTGACTGCTGACTACAGTTTACTTGTTATTATTATTATTATTATTATTATTATTATTATTATTATTATTATTATTATTATTATTATTATTATTATTCGTTGGAAAGAATGACACTCGGTATGTCGTTGAGCTTATATTTCACCTCCTGAACTTGGCCGTATAAATTTCTTCGTTTCAGCAGGTAATTTATAAAGCTTTGCAATTGACGTACTGAAACGAAGAAGCTTATACGCAATGTTGAGAAGGCGAAATATAATCTCAGCGGCATACAGAGTGCCAGTCTTTTCAACAAAGTTTGACTCGAAGAGTGTCTCCTTCCAAGATATTATTATTATTATTATTATTATTATTATTATTATTATTATTATTATTATTATTATTATTATTAATGTCTACTTTTTCTTCCTCATGAATTTGGTCATTGTAAAACTGTTCATGGTATTTAAACATTTATCTCATTCACGTCTTTTTAGTTTTCTGAAAAGAAAACTATTATATTATGCCGGCATTGTCTGTCTGTCAGCACTTTTTTCTGTCCGCACTTTTTCTGTCAGACCTTTTTCTGTCCGCACTTTTTCTGTCAGACCTTTTTCTGTCCGCACTTTTTTCTGTCCGCACTTTTTCTGTCCTCCCTCAGATCTTAAAGACTACCGATGCTAGAGAGCTGCAAATTGGTATGTTGATCATCCACCCTCCAATCACCAAACATACCAAATTGCAGCCCTCTACCCTCAGTAGTTTTTTTTTTTTTATCTTATTTAAGGTTAAAGTTAGCCATAATCGTGCTTCTGGCAACGCAACAACACAGGCCACCACGACCGCCTGAGATTTTTATGGGCCGTGGCTCGTACATCATTATACCGAGGCCACCGAAAGATAGATCTATTTTCGGTGGTCTTGATTAACGCTATACAGAAAACTCGATTGCGCCGAAGAAACTTGAGCGCCTTTTTTTTTTTTTTTTTTTTTTTTTTTTATTCCGCGAGTTCATCTTTCATTTCTTTTCGATAACGCACTCATCAAAATTTTACTAATATTAGATACTTGGAATTTTGTCTGAAATCACAATAACCTTTATTGTCCCAGACTTATTTAGAAAATATATCCCCCGGTCAAAGCCTGAATGAACACATAAATCTAATACTGGACGAATGCCCTACACAGAAACGAATGAGGAGATGGGTATTCTCATGGGCATTTGTTCTTGTCGCATATTGTCATTCTACCATTTCACGGTAGATATATTTTAATGATTTACCGTTTACGATGTCATGTTTGATTCATACACTCAATTTCGAGCGCTTCGTCCTTGTGGGCGTCTGCATCCAGCGGGATGAATGATTCATATGATCGTTTTGTTTTGGTGTTGTATTTTGAATATGGAACTGTGACCAGACATATATATGTACAGTATACTCTAATGATATACATGTATGAATATGTATATATATAATATATTATATATGTACATATATATATATATATATATATATATATATATATATATATATATGTAGAATCTACTGGTCTATTTTTATAGATATATATGTAGAATCTAATGTCTCTTTTAATAGATACATAGTTACAATGCCCTTTCTTTCTCGAATTTCTTCGATTTTTTGGATATGCTTGTCACTACAAAGCCTTAAGGTCCAGGTGCAAGAAATATGAAGAAATTGATGATGTCTGGTAGTGGGAAACCGAACCCGGGGTTCCATAACCAGAACAAGGTACCATTGTCAACAATAACTCAGTTCACCAAAATACCTCGTTCTGATAAGGGGACCCGGGTTCGTTTCCCGCTACCAGACATCATAATTTCTTTGTATTTCTTGCACTTGGATCTTAAGGTTTTGTAGTGACAAGCGTATCCAAAAAAGTGCGAAGAATTCGAGAGGTTAAGAGGTCATTGTGGCTATTACAATTACATATACTGTATGTATATATACATATATATACTGCATATGTGTGTGTGTCTGTGTGCGTGGCGTGTTTGTGTGTTTTGTAATCTAGATGAATGAATAGTATAATCAAAAGATGCCATGTTGTATGGCAAGTACATTATCGTGCAACAGTAAAAGCCTGATCCTAGGTTCCTTGATCACCAAAATCACGAAAGCCTTGAACAGCTGTCACTTCTCTAAATCAAGAAATATCATCTTAAGTTTCCTTATGAAACACCCCCCGGGCACCGCCCCCCCTCGCCCCCGCCCCCGCCAGGAATCCACAAAGCTACCTTTCATAAATGTGCAACCTATCATAAAAAAGATTTTTAGTGAAAAAATACGCCCTTGGAAAGGCAGCAACCTCTTTTGAATTGGATCTGCAATAGTCTCAGAGTGACGAGAACGGAGGCAGAAAATTGGATTCACTAATCAACTGTTCAGTGGAGAGAGAGAGAGAGAGAGAGAGAGAGAGAGAGAGAGAGAGAGAGAGAGAGAGAGAGAGAGAGAGATCCAATTACGGCAACCTTTCATCCCAAAACTGTCAGAACATGAGAAAAAGGCACCAGTTTCGTGCATGGAGTTCAGTGACTCTACAGATAAACCCGACTTTGTAAATATTTTTTTAAATGGTTTGCAAAAAGGAAAGTTAGTGGAAAATTATGTTCTGTATAGAATTAAAGGTACCATCACTGAAACTGACATCAAGCAAGCGCGTTTAAACTAATTCGTTCAGCGAATCAAAGTATTTTTAACACGTATGAAAGATGATGATGATTTTATATCAGTAAAGCAGATTTTGCAAGTGTATATCCAATTCTGGATAAAAAAAGATATATTTTAATGGAAATTTTTTTTTATAAACTACGTAATTACATTTGAACCTTTAATATCTAACCCACAAAGAAAATTAACAGGCAGTTTCATGGAAAAAGCAAAGCTATTTCTTGGAAAAATCAAGACTTGATCAAAAAGTCTTCAGACATATAATACACGTTTCCGCTATTGGTATACTAATGTAACGGCCAGTAATCCTAATTTTCATATAAGACCCATAACTAGCACAGCTGGTAGTCACAACATATTCTCTGTCTAAATTTCATGCCTCATTTATATGACCGTTAGTTGGTACAGTTTCCTCTATCTCATAATTCTTTCCTCTGTCTCATAATTCTCATCTCCTCATACATACCATTTATCTGTGCTCCCCTCAATCCTCATTTGCTGCATATTTTCTCAGGCTTCTTCCTCCAGTTCCCTTCATTGGCTTCCGCCCACTATGTGCTCATATACTCTTAAATTTCCCTCTTTCTTTTTCCCAGCTTGTTCCCATTTTTATATGGGGTCGCCGTGATGCCTTCTTTTGAAGGACTTTTGATTTGGCTTTTGGGGTAGACTTTTGTAGTCCCGATCGGCTGCCCTGCCTGACATCGCTTAGACCCCGGTATTGTGTACATGTATTGTACCAGTCGGAGTACCATAATTATATCACTGTTTGATATCACCCAGGTTTTTATGTATTTCGCATTTATTCCATTCTTCCCCAGTCATGACCCCATAACCTAATTATATCATTATTCAACATGACACAGGTCTATATATATTTCCTTTTCATTTCCCCTCTTCTTCAGTCACAGTCAGATAACCGTATTGAAGCATCTGATTCACTTTTACAAACGTATTACTTCTGTGTCTGGGGCTGATTTGGTTCTGACGTCCACACAAGTCTTATTACTGCTGATTGCATCTCTTTTTTTTTTCCCTCCTTCTGTTACGTAATACTCTCCAGTGCAACATTTGCCATTAAGGCAACGCAGATTGTTCTCTGTAATATAGTCATCAAGTAAGCGCACCCTTTCATAATTTATAGTTCATGATTATGAAATTTATTTTTGTAACGCGTAAATAGCAATTTTCTGTATCCCATAAATTCTTATCATCTTTCTTCGTAAGGAGTTCAATAAATATATAGGCCTTTATGATGTATTGCTTAACAGCATGATTTGATAATGTCTGTTATATTCTCTGAAAAACACCAATTCTCTTGACAACCATTTAACACTGTATGGCTGGTTTTCGTTTGATGAGACAGTTTACTGAAGCACCTTCTCATTTAAATTCATTCTCACTGATGTTTCATTGTGATTCATCATGAAATTAATTAGAATGATTTCTAGCAAATGGTGAGAAACTGCTCTGCAAATCATCTGAAAAATCATTAAGTTAGAATATCAACTCATAAATGATACAGTGATGAGCATATGACCAAACACCGGGAATTATAGTACCGCAGGTTATGTCTCGCTGTCACTTGGGGTCTTAAATTAGGATTGATCCTAAGCTAATGAGCTTCAGACCGAGAAATCTTTACCATGGCATAACACAGGGTACCATCGGAGGACTAATCTTCACGTTCAGGTGACAACTTAGGCTATAATAGCCTTATCTCCAAACTGATTTTCTTTCTTTAAATTATAGGTCACTCTGAATTTCACTCTTTCCTAACTCACGGCGCTAAAATCAATTTTACCTGTGATTATTGTAATTATCTAAATAATTTTTACTAGTGTGAAACTATTATGGTCTAAAAGGGCGATTTGCACCAATCTGTAACACCCTGCGAATTGCTATTACAATAACTATGGACCGCAGAAGCTCGTGCGCACTAAGAAGTGATCGGTGTATTAATTTAAGGAATAACCTGACACTTGACACATGGCGCTTGACACTTACCTTCGCTTCACCATTCCCAACATTCCGCTCCAGGAGCCGTTTGGAAAACCGACGCCCCAGAGGCCGTCTGGTGGGCGTCTCAGTTCGTACCTGACGGAGAACATTTTTGAAACTTTTAGCAGATGAGCACTGAATGGGATTATTTTTAAGGTAATGATGTTTCGATGTAGTTCATTTGCACTGATTAGATGGGTAGTTTACAATGAAAGAGAAATTATGAAAGATTCAGTTAAAGTAGTTTGCACCAGATGTAAATAGGCTGAAAAAGGTTATTATAACAGGCAGAATAACGTTAATGGTAGATACGATAATATATTTAAGTTCTCATAACGTCAAGGATACTAAAAGGGAAGGAAGACCCATAATAGTTTTCCTGATTCAGAATATAGTGCATGTTTTTTTAGCAAATTTTAAAAGTATGTTCTGCGTTCGATATCAGCCAAAAGGACTCTGCAATTACTATTTGGTACTACAGTTTAGCAGTTAGAAAGCACTATTTTTAGCTTAAACTACAAAGTGCTGACTTTTAACGTAATTAATTCTAAATTAATATTGTCATTGCCAAAAGTAGGAAAATATGAATGAATGGACAAGTAACAGATTCCATGCTGAAGATTAATAACATCTTATCTAAATCATAATATAAACTATAACAAGTAAAAAATGCGCCGAAGTTTCTTCGGCGCAATCGAGTTTTCTGTACAGCCGTTACAGCGCATAATCAAGGCCACCGAAAATAGATCTATCTTTCGGTGGTCTCAGTATAGTGCTGTATGACCGGCGGCCCATGAAACTTTAACCACGGCCCGGTGGTGGCCTATCCTATATCGTTGTCAGAAGCACGATTATGGTTTACTTTAAATAAAATAAAAATTACTGAGGCTAGAGGTGTGCAATTTGGTATGTTTGATGACTGGAGGGTGGATGATCAACATACCGATTTGCAGCCCTCCAACCTCAGCAGTTTTTAAGATCTGAAGGCGGACAGAAAAACTGCAGACCAAAAAAGGTGAGGACAGAATAACGTGCGGACTGACAGACAAAGCCAGCACAATAGTATTCTGTTACAGAAAACTAAAGAAGGGAGAATACAATAACGGTAGCCCTTAGAGAATCAACAGCTGAGAACTTATATTTTGGGAGTTTTGAGTTCTTATAGAATGCTGAGATTACTCACATAGTGGCAATGCTGACGTTCGTGTTCAATAACCGTCAGCGGTTTTTTTCTTTAATCGATCTGAAATTTTTGTACAAAGCTGAAATTTGAGTCGAAGCATGCTACAGTAGGTCAAAATAAGGTTTCCTGCTTTGCCTTTGTTAGTTTTCTGTAAAAGAAAACTATTGTCCCGGCTTTGTCTGTCGTCCGCACTTTATTCTGTCCTCACTTTTTCTCTTCGCCCTCAGAGCTTAAAAACTACTGAGGCTAGGGGCCTGCAACTCGGTATGATAATCATCCACCCTCCAATCATCAAACATACCAAATTGCAGCCCTCTAGCCTTAGCAGTTTTTATTTTATTTAAGGTTAAAGGTAGCCATGATCGTGCGCCTGGCAACGATATATGATAGGCCACCACCGGGCAGTGGTTAAAGTTTTATGGGCCGCGGCTTATACAACATTATATCGTTTCTACCGAAAGATAGATCTATTTTCCGTGGCCTTGATTATACGTTGTAGCGGCTGTACAGAAAACCCGATTGCGCCGAAGAAGCTTCGGCGCATTTTTTACATTTTTTTTTTACTGGAAAGTGGAAATAGATTGTGGGTATTCCCAAAACGAATTAATTAAAAAGGGACCTCGTAAGATGGACAGTAAATCGTTCTATCTAAAGCAATCAGAAAAAATTATTAGACAAGTACTAGAGAGTCATCTCTACTTTAGAGTACCACTGTGATATCTTGTAAATTTCTCGCGTAAATGGTTAAAAAAACTTCCTGTTCAGTACTTTATGAAGAGGATTAAGGTGCAGAGAAATTTGGAGAAAGTGCAGATGAAAATTTTCGTTACATTATTTTTGTCCCAAAATTCCGAAAATCTTAAAAAGCCCTCTTGATGCACTCTGTGAATTTGAAGTCTTTGAGCTCTGGGAATTTCACAATTAGAATAGTATTTTGCAACGAAATCTTCAGTCATCAGAATAGCTCTTGTTCGCTGACAAGTGTTTTTTGAAATATCAGAAATCCAGAAAAAAAATCCTTGAAGAGATCTAAGTATATTGCTCTTTCCTGCCTAAAGAGAAATTAATGGTTTTCGCCAGGTATAGCATTTTAATGGAATTATATTAAACAATATTTCTACTGGGAAACCATTTTTTTTTTCAGGTAAATTTCTATTCACGCATCTTTGATAAGTGTTCGGGAAAGCGTCAAGGCAATTTAGCAATCAGGCATAATCAGCTGACTCTTTCGGGAAGTGATTTTGTCATCACAAGCAGACAAAAAAAAAAACTCACGTGAAATTCATAGTCTGCGAAAGAGCGAGCAGGATATTGTACACGATTCCCGAGTATTCTAGCGTGCCAGTGGTCGCGTTCTCTGTGATTCGTATCCATGGTACCCACTGCTCTGCGCCGATAATGAGATGTCGCGGCATGATGTTGTCTGTCCCTCTGCCGGCAACTCTCTGAAGCTCCTTCCAGCTCCTACCTACCTTTCAGTCTCTCGATTAAGCATTTACAGGGTTACGCCAGGTGACGCTCTTACCTGTCAGATGTCGGGTGGGTCTTTGACCCCTCCAAGTGTCTATTTTCCCGCAGTCGTACATTCTTGAGCATTCACAGATGTGCCAGTCTTATGTACAATTCAACAAGCGTTTGAATTCTGGTACTTCTACAAGGTGTCTCGCTGACTTACCTTCCTGAGAAAGACTAGAACTATCTCCAAGCGTTTTTTCTTTAGTGCCATTACGAAATATATTTATGAAGGCTATACAGTAAAACTTTAGCGTGTACTGAGCGGTCGTAATAAGAAAAGAAGACGCTTGTTTTTGAGAGACACCTCTTCAGAAACAGTAAGGTCTGACGGCATAGGAATTAGTGAAGACTTCATTTGAATTACTGCTATAGGTGTATATATATATATATATATATATATATATATATATATATATATATATATATATATATATATATATATATATATATATATATATATAATTTATATATATACATATATATATATATAAATAATTTGAGAGAATCAAGACGGCTAGTCCCTACTCTATGGACGTTTTGTATCATCTAAAAGTTCTGACATAGGTACCTCCCATCTGCATATTGAAATGGGAGCTACTGGTGAGAGAGAGAGAGAGAGAGAGAGAGAGAGAGAGAGAGAGAGAGAGAGAGAGAGAGAGAGAGAAATAATTGGGCCCGGGCAAGACGACGGCAAGTCCCAACCCTATACTAGGGGCGTTACGGAACATCCCGATGCTCGTCCCAAAGCACTTTAATTCTGCATACATAAATACCAATATTTCTATAGATGTTACATATACAGTATATATACATATATATATATATATATATATGTGTGTGTGTGTGTGCGCGTGTACATGCTCATGCGCGTGTGTGTTTAAATTCGGGGAGAGAACTCAGGATTTTGTCAATTGTCTTTATACAAAGCAATCACTGGACAAGCAATTCATATTCTGGGGATATATTGCCATTCAAGGTGACATTCTCAGAAAAGATCATAATTCTTTAACAGTGAGTCTTTTGGTTTCATTATGTTTACTGCATTCTCTAAGAATGACTTTAAAATAAATCTGATTCATTGCAAAATGGAAGACGTTGAATATTTTCAGCTGGGTTACATTAACGAGTTTAAAAGACGTAAAAAAGAATTTTTTTGTCCATATTCTTGTGTTATAAAAACCATTTGACGGTAGAAGCCGATGCTTACTCGAAAAATATTTAATAATCCTACTAGAAAATTCTTAATCTGGTTTATTCGATTTTACCCAGTATGCAAATATTTTGACGCATATTCTTTTTACAATAGTAAGGCAATTCTGCTTCTCAGATTGTACAGCGACTGTTACCCTGAAGGAGTAAATGGATAACAATTGTTATTTAAGGTGATTCTACACTACAGTAAAACATGTTTTAAACACACGTCGGCAAATGTCAGCAAAGATTATTCTAGAATAAAGGAAAGATTGGCTGTCAGCAGCCTTTAGCAGCTCTGACACGCTTTCTTATCTTGCCAGTAAAACATGTTTTAAACACACGTCGGCAAATGACAGCAAAGATTATTCTAGAATAAAGGAAAGATTGGCTGTCAGCAGCCTTTAGCAGCTCTGACACGCTTTCTTATCTTGCTACTGGTCTTTCCATCAATGCAGAGATACTAAGCTACCACAGTGTTTGATATTTTCTATTAAAACTAAGAATATTTTCCGAGACGTTTACGCTCGTCTTCTCTTTCTCACTGAACAGGTGATTGGAGACGTGCGACCATTATGATGAGGCACCTGAATATCACCTGGAACCAGGGGAAACAGCTGATTCCAGTTGACAGTTGTCACTGGAAGCACAGCCCTAGCGCCATGTTGTGGAAGACTAGAGTATGCAGGTAACCCGTCCTTGACCTGCCCCTGCCAATGAGGGAACAACTTGAGCTGACACTGATCTTGAAATTGGCCATCCTTGCGTAACACATCTCAAACAGTTGTGACCTTAGTCTAACCAAGGACTAAAGACCTCATACTACAGTCCTTTAGTTGAGTGAGTGACGTTGTTGCGCCCTTGCCAGCCACCCCTCTTTGCTTGTGACATATCTGCATAGTGGTACGTTTTCCTGAAGTGGAAAGCTTCGCTGAGAGTGGAAATGGAACGATCCAACCCGGTGCATGTTTTGGAAGGTGGTAGCTAAGGAGAAGTTATGGGTAAGTAGAATTGTCGCTGATTCGTCTTTTAATGATGCCTAATAATAACCATCGGCGGTCCTCCGACGATTCAGACTGCTGGGAAATACTAGAAAGGTAACTTGCGGAATGTATGGCTAAATACTTTAAATTGTGCTTACCATCGCTAAGCGGTGTTCTGTTCGTTGATAAAATCGTCATATTCTACCAAAACTTCAAATGTAGAGACGTACATGAGCAATGTTAAAAACGTAAAATGAGATCGGAAAGATAACTAGTGAGTATCTTAACAAAACAAATGAACATGAAGGCTAATTATGATAGGAAAAAAAACTAAGGCTAAAAAATTTAGATTTGTGGTAGGTAATTTAGTTTAGACTTCTTTTCCCCTTGGTAATTGTCCGTTGCAATTTAACTTTGTGGTCTTGCAAAGTTCTTAAAAATGCTAGTAATTATATTTTATTGCTGAAACTCGTTACAGACAGAAAACCTCGTAACAGATTCATAAAATTTTGCTTAAAAACAAACAAAGTAGGCGCCGTTGCAAAGCCAAGCTTCCATCCTGAACATAAACAATATGTATATGTGTGTATGTATTTATGCATATATATACAGTATATATATATATATATATATATATATATATATATATATATATATATATATATATATATATATATATATATATATATATATATATATATATATATATATATATATATACAGAGAGAGAGTAGGAGGTATGCGTGAGAGAGAATAAGAAAGTGTTCCCTGTAATAAGGAACTAATCCGTTTTCTGTGAGTTGAATATGTTGAAAGAAAACTGTTAAAGTCTCACATACTTAGCATAACTTTACCGTAATATGCCTTTTAAATTTAGCTCTGTAATACAAGTTTGCAACATTTTGTGCTTGCTATCTCCGTCACTCTAACTTCCAGAATTAATCGTCGTTCTACAAATAGTGATAACGTAGGATCAGTTCATGTATTAGTATGTAATCCCAAATCCAGTGAACGGAATGCTCTTGAAAACTGCTTGCCGCCGACGCAATTAAACAACCCTACCGCTTTTCAGAACATTACAGTTATTCATACATATTACTTCGAAAATAATAAAAAAAAACACTTTGAATTACAACAAAGTTATCCATAATACAGTATTTACAATCGTTCCATATTACAAATTTACAGTCAGATTGGTCTGCACAATGTTTTAAGTAAGGCCTCTAGAACTCTTACATGTTTCTCAAATGCATCCCTCATTGTAAGAGACATCATAAATATAAGCTTTGTATTTTTTTTTTTCCCATATTAAAAGGTGCAACAATTTACCTTGGGAAAAGAAGGCTGAGACCTCTAAAATTCTCAGTGTCTGGGAACGTACCAGCCAATAACTAAATAGTATTTATTCTGATTTCCGACAAAATTAGAATTTCCTGTCTCGCCACCGCAATTTCTGTCCTTCAAACACGACTTAAATCTCTTAGACAAACAATTCCTTCATCGAAATCGCACTAAGCCAGAAGAAACATTTGACAGTCAAGGGAATATCGCATGTTATTAAAATCATTACGTAACATGCATTAGATCCCACAAGGATTTTGAAGTAGGAAGAGACATGTTTACAAGTCAGCTGCGTTAATTTCTCGGTGGTTAAACTTGTTAAACTGGCTAAAGGCAGTAACTTTAAGATAGCAGTCTTTCGTGTGACATTTTTTGTTTTCCTTTCAATATTTAGGTTATCTGTTAATCACCGAGTACCTTGAACGTCATCTTTCTCGTTCAAAGGACCTTGGCTCCTATACCGAAGCCGAGTTCATTCGCACCGACGGTGGTATGTAGATGATAAAGGAAACCAATTTGATGTCCAAATTTAGCTCTGTTGTCAGATATGGGTAGGGTAAATTCTAAAGTGATAGTAACCATTATGTAACAAAATTAATAAACGCAGCTTGTAGGTTACATCATAGGTCTAAACAATACTATTTGCCATTTTCGAATGGTCTGTGTCAATAATTCTTATCTCCTGTACCAGCGATAAATAACATTCGTTACTAAATCCCCTGTATCTGACAAGATAAGATGCTGGATTTGTTATATGCAGCATAAACTTCGCAAATTCGTATGTATAATGTTTTCATCCAAGACTATTTCGTTGTTACGAAGAAAAAAATCACATCAAGCTCTATTTATGTATATATATATAAATATATATTTATGTCTATATATACTGTATATACACGTACATTATATATATATATATATATATATATATATATATATATATATATATATATATATATATATATATATATATATATATATATATATATATATATATATATATATATATATATATATATATATATGGAACGGATGAAGCTCAATTCTGTAGCTATCAAGATAAGTTAGAACAGCCTGAAAGGATTACTCACAGAAACAGAAAGCATTGAAAACTGAAGGTAGAATGACACAGTTAGTGAACTTCCTGATAAATTAGTAATGATGGTACAGTCTAACTCAAACGTCCGCTGAAATTGACTCGCGTGAGTGAAGCTTCCTCAGATACTACGTGGTAAAAGTAATGTCAACTAGTTTTCTAATTAAGGGATTCTATGCATTTCTAATCGCATATACTGTGATGGCTACAAACCTTTAAGTGCTATTCATCTAACATTGCTGTGTTTTAATTGATTTTATATAAAATCTTATGCTGATCAACTTACGTTAAAAACATAATATAAATACATATATATATATATATATATATATATATATATATATATATATATATATGTGTGTGTGTGTGTGTGTGTGTGTGTGTGTGTGTGTATATATATATATATACATACATTACATATATATATATATATATATATATATATATATATATATATATATATATATATATGTGTGTGTGTGTGTATATATATAACAGCTGTTCACAAGTGGGCTTCAATGAGCTGTATGAGCGCACGTAAGAGTGGAACTTGTGAAATATCTTAATTAACGAGAATACTTACGTTAAATATATATATATATATATATATATATATATATATATATATATATATATATATATATATATATATATATAGGTAACATTAGATACCAATCTAAAATATAATATATATGTATACATACATACAGTATATATATAAGTGCTGTTCAAAATTGATATCTAATGAACTATTTGGGCGCACGTGAGGAGTAAAACTTGTGAAATATCTTTATTAACGAGAATACTCTGTCTTTCGTTCTCGCAAAATACCATTACCAAAATAAAAATAAACCATTGTTTGAATCCAAGTGACAGAAATTAGAATCATAACGGCAAAGACTGCTTCGCCAATTTGGGGTATTATTATAAAATAATGCTTCTGCAAGCCAAACAGGCCTTTACTGAGACAAAGAATAACAACAATTAAAGGATGAATTATTCCTTACTGGTCTTCGAAACTGAGACCAAGAATTTCCTCTGAAGGAATTGGTTATTTGATCCTGTTTAGGTGTAAACAATTTGGATTCTACTTTATTTAGATGTCAAAGGTGATTGAAAATTGAATGAACGGGTTCTTCATGAAAAGGTGAAAGCTATGAATTCACTGTTACAGAAATAATATTCATGATGACCTATAAATCTCGAACAATATGTTCTGAATATTATCCCTCGAAACTGAGCATTTAGTTCAGTTTTACTCACGTTCATGAGATATTAGTTTATACTGCCCTAAAATGGGAAACTGCAGTATATGCAAAATTTTCGAAATTGAGATATGCCACTTATTGGGCTCGTGAAACACTAATACACAAGTTACTGCAGTTTGATTAAGTTCTTCATAGGAGGGGTGGGTAGAGTTCTCGGCTAGCACGCTGTTGGCCCAGCGTTCGACTCTCCGACCGGCCAATGAAGAATTAGAGGAATTTATTTATGGTGATAGAAATTCATTTCTCGTCATAATGTGGTTCGGATTCCACAAGAAGCTGTAGGTCCCGTTGCTAGGTAACCAGTTGGTTCTTAGCCACGTAAAATAGAGCTAATCCTTGGGGCCAGCCCTAGGAGAGCTGTTAATCAGCTCAGTTGTCTGGTTAAACTAAGATATACTTTTTTTTCAGAACGATTCTTCAGCGCTTTCCACGAGTATTTAGGGGGTCCCACTTGCAGTATCTGCCAAATCTGTAGTAAGGCAAGGGAGTATCTACCATTTTTCTCAGTTTTGTATTTTTGCAGATACTGCAGTCTTCCTATTTTAGGGCAGTATAATTACAGTAAACTGATACAAACTTTGATTATGGCCGATCACTTCTCCAAGACGTTAAGAAAAAATACAGTGAGGATGATGAGAAGTTACTCAGACAGAAATTCCATGCTTTTTCTCACCTTTTAGTCAAGAGGAAATGGTACACCACAACTATATACTCTTCTTAACCCTTCCTCCCAGCGTAAAAAATGAAACCTTACACATTTTTAAAGCAAAAAAGTCGAAGGTGAGGAAAATAGGGTCAAGATCTTCTTCGATATTTTGACACTAAGGCAAACATGATAGTAATGTGACCTCATTACTTGGAATAGATCACGTCTCTCCAACAGCAACAAGTGTACGTTGACTCATTAAACACTCTGACTGGTAAAATTCTCTCTCTCTCTCTCTCTCTCTCTCTCTCTCTCTCTCTCTTTGCGTACTTGTTTTTGTATGGATTCAGAAACCTTCGTGTTGCGTTCCCTCTGAAGTTATCGATTGATACCTCCAAGTTTTTCGTGGTCACTGTCACGTAAATATTTTTAGTTGCTTGTTTATGGAAAATTTTTAATTTGTCTGTGCGTTGATAAACATTTTTTTTCAGCTGTTTCATATTACTTTGAACGGAGGTTGAATAACGTTTTTTTTTCACTTGTTTCTCAAAAGGAAATTTAAGTACAGATACCAATGCACTTGCAAGATATGTATATATATATATTATATATATATATATATATATATATATATATATATATATATATATATATATATATATATATATATATATATATATATATATGTATATTGTTACGTGTGTGTCTTGGCTGATCATGTATTATTCAATTTACGTAATTTTTACGGCTTTGCAGACCAAGAATACACGTAATCTGCCACTTGAAGCCAAAAGTTAACCTCAAAGACAGTCGTTAATTAGCCAAAGGTCGCCAGTTATGGTAATTAACCTTAACAAGAATATTTGAGATGAATTTTAGATTTCAAACGCAACGGTTCTTCCCAACATCGAACGCGAGGCATACAAAAGCATCGAGACTTAAAACTGTGTTGCTTACCCTAACCTAGGTATTTTACTGGAATAACGGGGTTGAAGCTAACAATATAATAATTTGGCTTAATCTAGACTTCGTAAACGCATATACCCTAAGTGGTGGCTGAAGGAAGAAAACAAAGAAAATGTGAAACACAGAAGGAGTACTAGTCAATCGACGAAGCTTCAACAAGAATCGGACTTACAGTGAACGTCGAGTCGCTGCACAAACGAGGGACCTCAGGAGTCGTATTCTGGCAGTCTTCCCAATTCACTAATTAAGATAGATGTAGGAGTAAAAGTAATAAAGAACAAAGAATATCGTTCGGCACGCACGCAGCGTCACACCCTGGTTCAGTGACCACTTTACTCTCTCTGACCGACTCGCGCTGTTCCCGCCAGATGAGGTGGCCTCTTGACATACCGCCCAGGCAATCCGACCTTGACAAAGGCATCGCTGAATGCATGGAATAAATAGCTTAAGGGCCACCATAACTAGGGTCATTGAGTGTAAACCTCTCTGAGGCTTAGGTCCCTAATGCCCTAGCATATTTTGTTTTAAAACTGCCCAGCCTATGCGCGGCGCCATTTGTCTACTGCTGTGATCGTTATTTTGAATTGTCTAGCCTCACCGGGTGGGGCAGAGGTGTTCTCTGTCGAGGTCAATCTGACTAATATTCCTACACCTAAAATACATCGAGGGCGAACAGCAGTAATATTTATAAAAAAATATATATATATATATATATATATATATATATATATATATATATATATATATATATATATATATATATATACATACATATATATATGCGTGTATATATAGATAGATTTGTATATTTATATATTTATGTATGTATATATATATATATATATATATATATATATATATATATATATATATATATATATATACTTAGAGGAGAGGGGTGGGGGAGACATGTGCGTGAGTGTGTGTGTGTGTTAACCAGATATGTATGAAATAGTTCTGGGATTGTGGGTGTATTTTTCACATAAATGCTTTCTGTTTTTCTACGATGCTTACCCATGTCAAGGGAAGTACTGCTTACAATGAAACTACATTTCTTTTTATTAATATATATATATATATATATATATATATATATATATATATATATATATATATACTGTATATATATATAATAATATATACATAATACATAAATGTAGGTTCGTATTTGTATGCATATATATAAATGAATTTATGAACATATAATAATTGCTCGTGTCTATGTATTAAAATCATGACGTAATGCTTGTACAGGTATCTACATGAAGTGAAATGGAATCTCAATACTGATCACTGTTCCTTTCATACGAGGTACTTTTTATGGCATGTACACAACTTCTGTAAATCACAATTGCCCCACGGGGGTCGAATTCCCCGCCCCCCCCACCTCCTCCACCCCACCCCATAAATCGCATCTAATCAGTACGGTACAAGAACAACTCGTAGGAATACCACTGCCACAAGGAACGGTTCGACGGTCCGATAATGATAAGGTACACCGTACTATCGCCGTCTCAAAACCATATATATAGTCCTGTTACTACCCGTTTCTCCCTTATATAGTTACGGTGATTCAAAGGTCACTGTTGGCGTCACTGGCTTCCGTATAGATAATAGACCAAAGTTTCGTCTTGGTTCTAAAACTAAAGCAGAACTAAAATAGCCTCCTTTTTTGAGATTCATTCTTTTTTTTATTTATTGATTATTTTTTTTTAGACTCATCTTTTTTTAGATTCATCTACAGGGCAAAACTATACATACGGGTAGATTTATATTAAGATACAGCAGAGCATTGGCGAAAGTGCGTCTGTGCGTTATTTTATCGTTGGTATTGCTAAATAACTTCACCTTACGAAATGATGCCAGAATTGATGAAATGTCTCCTATTTAACACGAAGAAAATTTGTTGAACTTACGTGGTGTTCATCAATAACGTTTAACTGCTTTTTTATCCCGAAAATATTAGTCATAAATCGTATTCAAATATAAAAATTATTCCTTAAAAGAAAAGAAACAAGGAGAGAAATATTCGATATTTAATTGAGTAGACATGATAAATCTTATTGTCCTCATGTAAAAAAAACGTGAGCCATATAAATTACTTTCAGTTCTGAGCCAAAAAATATTTTTAGTGGTGTTTGACGTTCAAGAACTGCTCAGTTTTTAATGGAATGAAAACTTATTTTCCTTCGGGAATTTTAAATATTTTTATAGAAATTTGCTCTTTCAGTTTGCAAAACAAAAAAAACTTGCAAAATGTTGTTAATGTAAATTAGAGAGACGCGTGTATTTGCTATGACGTTTTTTATGGGCCTTTTTAAATCTATTTTTATACTTCGATTGTGCAGTAATCTAGGAACCCCAGATCTATAGGAAAACCTCGAATCTTGCGTCAAAATTTTCTTTCTTTCTCGATATCCTTTCAGTTTCATCTCGATTAATCTCTGCAAATCTCTTCGTAACAGAAACAGCAATAATCATCAGGGATGTAATATGGAGTTTTCCTCCACGTGTGTTTCGGCACATACTGGCAATATTAGGAAAACAGGTTTACTGTAAACAGTCAGTTGTTGGCAAAATATTTATTAGTATTTTCCATAACTTCTGAGAAGACTTACTTGACCTACATTTCGAAAAACTTCGCTTATCTTTTATTGTACCGAAAGCAGATAAATGTAAACAGTTGTAACAAATATCTTAAGCGAAAGAAAAATATAATTTTAGCATTTGTTTTTCCAATAATGCCTGAGGAATCAAATTACGGAAAGCAGAAATGTTCAAAATCTTTTTCCAAAGTCCCTTTAAAAAATGACAGGGTTTTTTTTACTCTCTGTTCTTCTCTTGTTTACCATACCTTGCTCTATCCATCAGGCATGAAGGAAAATTAAAGAGTGGGGTTATTTGAAATCAGGCATGAAGGAAAATTAAAGAATGGGGTTATTTGAAATCACGGTGGGTGTGTTTTCCCATCTGTCAATTCTTTTGTTTCCTTCCATATAAAAAAAACTAGGGTGTCACGTTAAGTGATGGTTTTGCGGGAACTGCTGGTTCCCCGCTCGTTCCCTTTTGTGGATTGCTGCCTCCTTACCTTCAAGTTTTTTTTTGTTTTGATGTTCTCGTCGGTGAGCTGCCGTTTTTCTTTCGTCAGACGGGTCTGGTAGGGCAGCGAAGGTAGCGGCAGTGGCAGCAGCAGCAGGCTTTTTTTAAAACTCGACGTTGGTCGAGTTTTTGAGCAGCAAATTGGAGCACGCATACGAAGTGGAGCACGACGTAAAGGTGGAGTGTGACCATGAGTTGTCGTGTGACCACGAGCTGCTCATCTTTGATGACAGCGTAAGGCTGTCCTGACGTCTCCATCGGGGTTTTCTGGTTGGTGGGTTTTTGTCCCTGTTGCGCAGCTGAGGGCTGTCTTGGTGCCCCGATGGAGGACTTATGTTTGTTTTTTTTTCTCTTTCTGCCTGCTGTTGTTTTATTTGCCTTTTATTTAAATTTTAAGCTACCTTTTGTTTTGGACGTTAATCGTTTATTTAACTTTATTTTGTTTTGTGCTGCCTATTGGTTTTTTTTTTATACTTATGGTTTTATCTTTTTACCAGACCTGTCTCACTTGTAAATATTTGTAACTTAATAAATTTATATTAAGTTTTTTTATTGTTTTTGTTGTTTTCTCCTTCTTTGTTTGTTGCTTCTGCCGTCAGTCATGACAGCCCCGTCCTGAGTATGTTAAAGAACCTGCATAACGGCCCACTCGGGTCAAATTTTCATTACGTTACTGTGACAGCAGAATGTATATATAATCTGAGATTAGCGTCATTTAAATGCTACATAAAGATAACGGTTTCCTTTGGCGAAATATATGACATTGCACCTTGACAAAGCGCAGACTTATTTTTACGACAAATCAGTTTCAGTTGATAAGTTTCGGTCGTTTAAAATTTATGGTTTGAAAAATAAGACATGTTATGTTAAACACGCAGTCATTTATTCTTGTGAAAGACACGTAGGTAAGGAAAACAATGGTGCTCATTGATAAATGTTAACGAGATGACAACAAGGAGAGAACTGCGTTCTTGCCCGATGAAGGATGAATAATTCAACACAAGAAAAACAAGGAAAAAAAAATCTGTAATAGTAGTACGATAATGCCTGCTTTGCATTAAGTGGAAGATGTGAGCTGAATAACAAACAAATCACGCAGGAGGTCAGTGGGAAAGAATAATCCCAACGCGAAATTAACCGATTATAAACAAAACAGAACCTTAATTCGTAGAGAATACATAGTCTTTCGACTTGATGCGACTTATAACGTTGAATTTTCAACATTCAGAAATTGCATTTTAAAATCTTGTATCGTTCAATAGCCAATAGATGTTGTTACCCCTTCAGTCCCAGTGGAGACAATTGAGAAATATGGGGCAAGGCTTATAAAGCAATTGTAAGAGAGGTCTGAGAGGAGAGAGACTGTGTTTAGTTAGGTGTAAAAGGATAATACAATTCACTGACATGTCATGTGGCTGTTGTTAAAGATGCACTATACCAAAGACAATTTTTTTAAGAGCAATTGTAGTGTTTTTATGGGAAAGCATAGCGTGTGTTAGAATACGTAGATGGGAGAAAGACAGATTCAGTTTAAAAACGGGGATCAGGCAGGATGCATTATGTCTCCTCGGTTGTTTAATATTTAGTTCCAAGGAAAAGTGAGTGAAATCTGGGAGCGAACGATAGAATTAGGCTTAAAGAAGGGGTGAGTCACACAGTGCCGGAATCATGGAGGGTAGTAGTATCTTTACAGACGGGTAAGATGAGCAGTGTAGAGGGAAACAAAAGTAGATATGTATAAAGGAACTCTTAAGTCAGTTCAGAACATGCGAAGCAAGGAAAGTAGTCGGATACACATAAACGATTCAGAAGAGATGAGTGGTGTTTAGAAAGGAAAGTATACCTTAGTTTTCAGGAGCTACACATTAAACTAAGAACCAATTCTTAGCAACGGACCTACAGCTTATGAATCCGAACCACATTATAGCGAGAAATGAATTTCTATCACCAGAAATAAATTCCTCTAACTCTTCATCAGCCGGCGGCGGGAATCGAACTCCGGCCCATCGAATGACGGTCTGAAGCTCTCCTCGGCCAACAAAGGGCTAGAAAGACGTGTAAAGGAACTCTTAAGCTAGTCCTCCGATACGGAGGTGAGATTTAGATTATGATTGCAGATGAAAGAAAAAATTAGAACTTGATGATATGAATTCTTGGCATAAGATTTATGAACCGAGACAGATCGAAAGAGCGAGAAACGTGGAGCTACAATAAGGATCGGATAGAGAGGTTAGCGTGGGTGCCTAATCCAAGGAAAATGAGATGAAAGAGATTGGTAAACAATGCATTTGCAATGGAAGTTTCGGAAGAAAGGAGGAAAGGGAAGTCAAGAAAGGTATAGACATGTGGATGTGTTAGAAGTGTTAAAACAGAAGAGAGTGAGTGAAAAGTAAAGGTGAGTGGCGCAATGTGTGAAATGAGTGGTTAACGCACTGCTGATAATCCCTCTGCATAGGAAGCTACTGATTCTGTGGAAGATTTCCGCACAAGGGGTTCATCCTTGATTCACCAATTAAAGGAGGAACGTGGCAAAGACTTGAACAGCCTGTTGGTGAAAAATATGCAAAGATCCATTTGCTTATTTATTCAATAATATACTTCTGGGTTCCATCGCCTGTTGACCTTTTTTGTACTAACATCAGTTTATTGCTGCAGTCAGTCGATTAATGCGTGTGGTACTTGGCGTTTTTCTAATCTCTCTCTCTCTCTCTCTCTCTCTCTCTCTCTCTCTCTCTCTCTCTCTCTCTCTCTTTACACACACACACACACATAGAGACACAGACAGAGCTAAACAAACACTGTATGTTTCACTGGTATCACCCCACAAATTAATGGAATGCTCCAGCCAAAGTTAAAAAAATGAGAAGAGAACTCTCTCGCTCTCTCTCTCTCTCTCTCTCTCTCTCTCTCTCTCTCTCTCTCTCTCTCTCTCTCTCACACACACACACACACACACACACACACACACACACACACACACACACACACACACACCGTTTGTTTCATTGATATCACCCACAAACCAAAGGAATGCTCACAGACAAAATCGGAAGAAGACTAGATTACTAAAAAACTCAAATTATTTTCACCAGTCGATTCAGTGAGTGCTTTCCTTATCTGGACTGGAGGACTTTCGCCCAAACCTTCTCATCATTTGGGTACAATGACCTTCTGCTGATAATCGTCGGCAGATGTGTTTTGGCCTCATAATTCTTTTGAGTCTTCTGCTATATAACAATCGTGTAGTTTAGAGCATGATTTGTGTGTTTTATCTAATTATTACAATTTATATTTCTATTTATTTAAGTGATTGATTAACATTAGTTCATTATCTGCCTTTATCTCATAACCAGCCACTCAGTTATTCGTAATCTAAATCCATTCGGGAGAAACTGCTAATCAATAAGTGTCTACTGAAATAGCACGATCGAAAACGTTAGCATTCCTGAGTGAAATGTTCGTCCTTTTTACTCGTCTGTGAAAATGTCATTTAGAAGAGTGGTAATTTTTACATAATTTAGTTAGTCTTTGGTGTTTTTTTTTTTTTTTTTACAAAGGTGATAACCCTCACTCAAGATAATAACGAAGAAGCAGAAATGAGAACGTAAACTCTCTTCGACTTCCTAGCGAGAGATAAAAACCATTTGATTGGCTGCAATTTTATAATTTTTTTTTTTTTTACTTGGGCCTCTTATCATTATTGCTTGTGGCCTTCTCGTAACTGTTTCTTATCGCATTCTGCTTTCAATCACCTCCTTCAGAGACACTTGCAAAATTTATTTTTTCGACTGTTTCCTCTTGTAGATTACGCCCTGATATATCGGCGTAGCAACCACTGATATTAAATATAATTTCAGTTACAAATAGCCACATCATATTACTGGGATATGTTCCAGTTAAGCACAGTAGATTTCAGATACTTCCGTACATTTGTTATGAAGCTTTTCCGGTATTTACTAACCACAATTGCCTCTCAAGCTTAATATAGTTCACAGGATTCTCTTAAGTGTGGAAAATTCTCTGTGACTTTTTTCTTCCCAGTTCACTGAGAACAGACCTCAGAGATAAATGTTAATTACACTCTGGCGGTACCAAGCAATGTTGTAAAAAGTTAAGCTCAAATTTAAACAAGAAAGACAAATTAAATGGCTGAGAGAGCGAGGAGAGAAAACAAGACTGGAACTTATTAAAACGCTGAGAGAGAGAGAGAGAGAGAGAGAGAGAGAGAGAGAGAGAGAGAGAGAGAGAGACTATCGTTTCAGTAAATTACTACTGACAGAAACATTCGGCACACATAAATAAAATTTTTAAAAAAGTGAATTTAAAGAATTTGACAGGCTGGGAAAACCGTGCAACATTTAACGTTTAAAGACGACCTTTATTTCCGAAGAGTTGTGATGACAACATTGTCCTGACGAGGAAGAAAAAGAAATTTTCATTAATTATAACAAAACGGAAAGGAAAAACTATCCCAAGCGGACTCGCTCGCGATAGTTGCCGTAACCTTGACCTGAAACTTTCCCTCAGAACGCTCACTGGCTCCACCCGTCCCACACTCCTAGTCTTTAATTTAGTCCTTTGATAGTCAGAATGATGTTTAACAAGTTAACAACAGATCACAGCGTTTAAAGATTGAAGAGAGAGGTTTGTATCCCCCTACACCCTTGACTGTGAATCATCTCTCAACGTCAGATTCAAGAACCACATCTCGGTCTGATCGACCTTTTTACCTCACCTCGTCCTCTCAGTGCTTTTAAACTAATGGTCTTTTATTATTCCCTTCCATTCATCCTTCTTTCATTTACTCTTCTTTTAATAAAATCTGACCTCATTCAAGCTCAGTGTTGTTTTAGGATTCATTGGGAAATTGCTAGTGGTCAAACCTTTTGCCGTTTTTTAGCTTTCTGTAAAAGAAAACTATTGTGCCGGCTTTGTCTGTCCGTCCGTACTTTATTCTGTCCGCACTTTTTCTGTCCGCCCTCAGATCTTAAAAACTGCAAATTGGAATGTTGATCATCCACCCTCCAACCATCCAACATAACAAATTGCAGCCCTCCAGCCTCAGCAGTTTTTATTTTATTTAAGGTTAAAGTTAGCCACAATCGTGCTTCTGGCTATGATATAGGATAGGCCACCACCGGGCCGTAATTAAAGTTGCATGGGCTGCGGCTCATCCAGCATTATACCGAGACCACCGAAAGATAGATCTATTTTCGCTGGCCTTGATTATACGCTGTAGCCGCTGTACAGAAAACTCGATTGCGCCGAAGAAACTTCGGCGCATTTTTTTACTTGTTATTTTATTTCCTTCGACCTTGAGATCTTCGTATTACCGCTTCACATATCGGCTTTTCTGTCGCCTAATTTGCTAGATTACAGCCTGCCCTTTCTCTGAAAGCTTATACTTGATATATAATTCTCGAGATTATGAAATGAAACATGTTTTGGGATTTCTTTAAGTCTGGAATGATAAAGACTTTTCTGCGGAAAGATGTCAACAGAGTTCTAATCCCGCTAAGGGAAAGGTCATTGAGATACGAGGTTTTGCAAACGTAGATATGCCCCAATCCTTGAAATTTAAGATATAATATGATGAGTTAAGCTGTTTAAATTCTTTAGTCACCTAGGAAATTAGAATGACATTTATATTAGGCAACAAAAAATAAATGAACGTCGAAAGGAAAGCGTGCTTGAATCTACCTTCCTCAAACAGTGGTGGAACCCAAACCCAAGAATGTGGAAAGCAATTGCAGTGTCGATAATGAACCTAAAGTTTGCAAACACTGATTATGTCACCAACCTGGACTAAAGCAACTAAGCGCAGCTACTAGCCAGCACCTGGGTTAGCACTGCCTAAAGCAACTAAGTGTAGCTAGCACCTGAGTTAGCACTGCCTAAAGCAACTGCTGGCACCTGAGTTAGCACTGCCACGAACAGCTGTGACGTCACTCCAGGAACACGACAGTTGAAATGAGAGATCCTGAGACCTCTCAGCTTCCATGTCGTAAGGAGTAAGAATAATTAAGCGAAGTATAAATAAACAGCGAACAAGGCACGGAAGAAGTTTGTTCTAGGGTAACAGAGCATTATACCACTTCTTATTATTCTAAATATGCACCTGATTATCATTGTCGATTTATTTACTGCTTCACGGGATTATATACAAATAGAAAAAAGCATCCTAGAGGATATAATAATGATACTCTCTCTATCTCTCTCTCTCTCTCTCTCTCTCTCTCTCTCTCTCTCTCTCTCTCTTCTGTGTATGTCTATACTCGTATATGCGTGAGCGCACGTGACGTACAGCAAACTATCGCGTGGTTAAGGGTTTCAGTAATTATCGTCTTTTTGAAAATTATACAATAAACTTAAAAGAAAAGAAATCCCATGTACTTGTGTAACAGAGAGTTATTCTCTGAGAAGCAAGAGAGTTATGAAAGAACATGATTCGCAATTTCCCTTAAAAGCAATCACTTTAGGTGACAGATTCTGTTCCCTGTGATCTTCATAATCTGTAATTGCATTTGTCTTTGCTTGCTAAACAAGCAGTTTAATCCCAGTTCCGATGAAAAAGGACATACGAAGTACTCTGCATGAATTGAACTAGCATTATGTTACGTAATTTATTTGTAAAGATAATATTACCTGCAGTGTATTGCAATATAGGTGACGGAACGCAGTGAAAGGTAGGCGAAACCTCAATGTCGAATTTGTGTACAAAATCACCCAACCTTTCTTAATGCTATTGTGTTTTTGTTTGTATACAACATCTGAATATTTATGACACACACACGTTCAGTCTGAGAAGAACTTTCGTTGGCTCGCCACCAGACAATCTTATCTCAGTTCAGATTAGCCATATCACTGTAAAATAGAGTGTAAGTTTGTAAGAAATGCGACAATAATAACTTACACGTAGACACAGTCTTTCGCTTATTGCTTTCTTTTCTTGGCAATTTCGATTTGCTGGAAATGGTGAAGTTACTTTCCAGATTTATCTTAAACTTTTGTCAGAATCAGTATTATTATTATTATTATTATTATTATTATTATTATTATTATTATTATTATTATTATTATTATTATTATTCAGAAGAGGAACCCTCTTCATTTGGAACAAGCCCACAGGGCCATTGACTTGAAATTCAAGCTTCCAAAGATTGGGTAATATTACCACCGGTTGACGGAAAGGACGTCAAGTCTTGCTTCGGGTCCTTAAAACATTAGTTTCCCAAATTAAAGATGTGGTTCTCTTTGTCATCAGTAATATATACCGTGCATATTTCTCCTCGCTGTGAATAATTCAGCTACATTTAAAATTTAGAACCCCATCGTAGCTTGTTTTGAACTTGCCGTCCCTTCGCAATCATGGCTTCAATGACACTCTCTCCTTTTTACGTTTTCTTATCATTATTTAGATTGTTAAACGAAACTGGGTCGCCTAAAGTATCGATTAGACACCTAATTGTCTTTCAGACCTGAGGGATAACGTTTTGATTTTGGCAAAGAATGTGTGATCATTTTTCACCTCAATGATGCATTCAGTAAGTGGGATCTCTTCTTTCTGTATTTAATTTTACTTTCTAATATTTCCTAATGAGCACCATATTCTTTGGAAGCTTGAATTTCCAGTCAGTGGCCCCTATGGTGGGCTTGTTCCATATGAATAGGGTTCGTCTTCTGAATAATAATAATAATAATAATAATAATAATAATAATAATAATAATAATAATTCAGGAGTAGTTTATCATACATATTAATTCGTAAAGAATTAACACTTGTCACTATTTTTTTATACGTTCTGTCTGAATCACTCGTTGTTTACGCAAACAAACGAACAAAAAAATACAGTTACATTTACCTCTCACTTGTTGCTTAATTGGTTTCAGTTTTGCCGCGTATATAACTCACCTTTTAATGCCAAGTAAAAAATTTAATATGGTTTAGAAGGATGATGGTCCTGCCATCATTAAAATGTTAAAATACGGGGAAATCAGAAACAAAAGTGAGAGGTAAAATCCGAAGGAATTTGCCGTTGGTATGGTGGCCTGGGTATTTTTTTTTTTTTTTTTTTTTTTTTTTTAGTTAAGGGAATTCGATACTTTGTGACAGGACACAGACATCTGCTCTGATCAGTTACAAAGTAAAGTTTAGCCGTATAAGGTTATCGACAAAGGAGTTATAAGATTCTTAAGGCTTAATTCACATTTTTGCTAATTCTAGAATTATCTGTGTGTGTGTTTTATATTTTCATTATTTTATTTATTACGCTTTTTTCGAGCTAGTTTTTTCCGTTCCGTTTAAGGTAAGATTGAAAGTGTGGAATTTGTATTGAATTAAACAAAGTCTGGAGGTCTTTTATAACTTGGAAAGCCAAAGCACAAAGAAAAATAAAAAATGTCAAACCATATTTCAGATGCCTGAATAAAAGTCACATGCTTGCTTGTAGGGATTAGGGAGACATACCCTCCCTTTTAATAGCATACATAATCTTTTGTTCTTTTTAATGCTGAAGGGTTGAAATGGGATTAACGCCATTTACGGGTGATGCCAAGCTTAACATTCTGATAAAAGTTCACGGTTAGATTAAGACTATTATTCTCCTCAGATATTTCGTCGCTAGTAGGTCTATTTTTAAATGAGCGAAATAAAATGTAACAATGATAGTTTTTTTTATTGCTAAGCAAGTTTTTGAAATTATGAACAGTGCTGTCAATGTTTATTCTGTTTTGATTTTAGCAGTCTTTAAGAGAAATCCTTGATCTATACCTTATGTGATTAATTATGTTATTCTTCATTTGCAACATAAAATGTAAGAATAACATTAGGTTTTCGTACTTCTATATGAGTTTCTGAGATTATGAGCAGTGCTAACAATGTTTATTCTTTTTCAGTTTTAGTTATCTTTAATGAGAAATCCTCGATTTTATCCCTTCAAGGAAAGGGTACAAATATATGACATCAAATCTGGGAGACGTAAACTATTTCGAACAATTGAAAATAATCTCCCGTGCCTGACTGCGAAGGAACTTTGACCGCCCAGGCTGTACGAGCCAGAGATTATGTTTCCTTATCATGCCTGAAGAATAGTTCAAAACAGTAGCCATTCGAAACTGTATGTTTATAACGAATTTCTTATTTTAAATTATCTTATTCAGTCTAGTCAGCTATTTGATGACTACACTGGGTAAAATAGTTTAAAATAAGAATTCGTTATAAACATACAGTTTCGAATGGTTATTGTTTTAAACCATTCTTCAGGCATGATCAAGAGAAACGTGGCATAAGCATTGCCACATCTCAGATTACCTGTCTCTATTATTTAATAAGCCGCCTCTCTTATTAAGGAAACATAATCTCCGACGCAAATTCCCGAGATGTGTGCTAGTATTGCACCAGCCCCGGTTTTTTTTTTTTATTTTTTTTTGGCCATGTTCCTAGGTTAGGTGAGGTTAGTATTACCAACGAGGGTAATTTGGGTGTGGGAAACATATTGAGATTATATTCAAGAAAATTCTATGGTTAGTTTTTAAGATATGGCGTGCCCCTTTTTTCAGGGAAAGGTCTCAGTATTCGGTTACATCTTGGGAAATGCATCCCTGACTCGTACGTCCTGGGCGGTCAGAGTTCCTTCGTAGTCAGGCACGGGAGATTATTTATAATTGTTCGAAATAGTTTACGTCTCCCAGATTTGATGTTAGATATTTTTTGTACTCTTTTCTTGAAAGTATAAAGTCGAGGGTTTTTCATTAAAGATAACTAAAATTGAAAAAGAATAAACATTGTTAGCACTAGTTCATAATCTGAGAAACTCGTATAGAAGTACAAAAACCTATATAATATTATTCTTACATTTTATGTTGCAAATGAAGAATAACATAATTAACCACATATGAGGTATGGATCAAGGATTTCTCTTAAAGACTGCTAAAATTAAAACAGAATGAACATTAATAGCGCTGTTCATAATTTCAGAAACTCGCTTAGCAATACAAAAAAATAATATTATCCTTACATTCTATATCACCCATTTAAAAGTTGAGCTACTAGTGATGAAATATCTGAGGAAAATAACAGTTTCAATCTAACCACGAACTTTTATCAGATATCGATGACGTTACAACAGACTTACGAGATAGGCATTCAAGGCAAAAACATAATCCTCTTCACAAGTAGGCCTGGACACAAGATTATCTTCTGAACCCTTGTGACTTTTGGTTTACGATTCTCAAAAGGAGATTAATCGGTGGGACGACTGAATAGGCCTACAATGAACCCAAAGACACGCTGCTACCCTCACGGTAAAATAGATTGTGTATAATACCCCACGATTTTCTTTATCTAAATATATATATATATATATATATATATATATATATATATATATATATATATATATATATATATATATATATATATATATATATATATATATATATATATATGCAGGCGCTTTCAGTTTTATTCTGCATCGTAAGGGGCACAGAAATGGCACAGTTTAGAAGAGTTTAGAAAAAAAAGAACAAGGACCACCAGGTGGTTAATTGTCAGAGAGTAGTAAAGAAAGAGATAATCCGGGATAATCCAGTTACTGACTGAACCAACGTAACGCTGAGAACCACAAAGAGGGTAACTGCGCAAAATACAAAACTTCTATAAAGCTTAATACAAATTTCTTTCATTCTCTTACTTCCTAATGAGCACCATATTCTTTGGAAGCTCGAATTTCAAATCAATGGTCTCTGTGGGCTTGTTCCATATAAATAGGATTCATCTTCTGAATAATAATAATAATATTATTATTATTATTATTATTATTATTATTATTATTATTATTATTATTATTATTATTATTATTATTATCAGCAACGTTTTCAGTCACGAAAGCATCTAGTTTAAACAGTCCAAGGCTTGAGTTTACAACGCTAACAGTGTTTGATTAGATGAAACAATACTCAATGACATTTCTTTTTTATAAGTGTCGATGAACGTCACTATGAACCTTTTTTCATTCCAGTTGATAGGATGATCAGAATCTCTCATGTTATTATTATTTATTATTATTATTATTATTATTATTATTATTATTATTATTATTATTATTATTATTATTATTATTCATGAACAAACCCATGGGGGCCAATGACTTGAAACTCAAGCTTTCAAAGAATATATTATTATTATTATTATTATTATTATTATTATTATTATTATTCAGAAGGTGAACCCCATTCATATGGAACAACCCCACCTTAGAGGCCAGTGACTTGAAATTCAAGCTTCCAAAGAATATGGTGCTCATTAGGAAGCAATGCAAGCAAGTAATGCATGCGATATTTGGCCACTTCTAAACGGAGTTTTGTTGGTGCTTGATTCGTTAAGCAAGCAATTTTCCAGTTGGTCCATGATATTTTTATCACAATTTTCGGAAAGAATTTCATATATGCAGCCAGAAAAATCATTTGGAGAATTTACCTGTTGCCAAGTCCTTAGCATTAAGATTGCTGAACACATTTATGTTGAAAAGCCTCAGAATCTTGGGAATTTCCGTAAACCTTTCGTCACAAGGGTCTATTGTCAGTTAAATCAGACGTTTATGTATTCGTTTTTTCTTATTATTGTATTTAAATGTACATAAAACAGCAATTAGGCTTTCTTTGACACATGCTTGACCATAACGTGACGCAAGATATATTTACTGTTACTCTGCTAGATTTATTATGTGGATAATACTGCATATTTCCTTGTTGTGAACATGATCATATATCCATGTCAAAGCTGATCGTAGTAGTATAGTAGTAGGAATTCGCCTCTGGAACGGCCCACCAATCTCTGGCACTGGCGTCTGGTTTAGGTAAGTGTGTTTACTTATATGGTGGATACATCTGTGCTTCGTGCAGCATTCAAGCCTTTCTTTAAAGATTTAATTTTATTTTTGCTTTTTGTGCCTCCCTGATTTAATGGCCATTGCAGATTTTACAATGGCTATTCTTGCTTAATCGTCGTAGCGTGGAACTGCTTTTTGTGTTTCCCTGATTCAATGGTCATGCAGATTTTGCAATGGCTATTCTTGCTTCATCGTCTTAGCGTGGAACTGTCTTTCAATTATTTTTATCAGCACATGTATTCGTCATGGGTGATAAACCGTAGGCAAACACCATAAACCGAATTCAGTTGTCATTTAGGAGCCGGGAAAAAAATCCAGGAAGTTGCCAATCGGCTCTCCCATGAGAGCAAACAAAAATAATCTTCCAAAAAGTGGTCTTCAAGTGGAAAAGTGGCCTCCACGTCCGAGAATCTTCCACGCACGTGCAAGACGAATTTCAAGTGCTTGTTTACTCCCCAGACAGGAGAAGACTTCTCTTCACCACTTAGTGATGCCTTCTTGATCTCCTTGGCTGCAAGCAAGCACTTAGTGGTCGAGTGTGACTAGAGGAAGGTAATTATCTCCTGTCTGGAGTTCTCTTAGACTTTTCATATCATGTCAAGAGGCATTTTCGTGTTTGCCGAAGAATCTGCTCTTCTTTGGAAAATATAATTCTTTTAAAGAGTCTGTTCTTCTTTGGAAAATACTATTCTTTTAAAGAGTCTGTTCTTCTTTGGAAAATATCATTACTTTGGAGAGTCTGTCCTTCTTTGGGAAATATCTTTATTTTGAAGAGTCTGTCCTTCTTTGGGAAATATCTTTATTTTGAAGAGTCTGTCCTTCTTTGGGAAATATCTTTATTTTGAAGAGTCTGTCCTTCTTTGGGAAATATCTTTATTTTGAAGAGTCTGTCCTTCTTTGGAAAATATCTTTATTTTGAAGAGTCTGTCCTTCTTTGGGAAATATCTTTATTTTGAAGAGTCTGTTCTTCTTTGGAAAATATCTTTATTTTGAGGAGTCTGTTCTTTTTTGGAAAATATCTTTATTTTGAAGTCTTTTCTTTTTTTGAAAATATCTTCATTTTGAAGAGTATGTTCTTCTTTTGGAAATATCCCTATTTTGAAGAGAATGTTCTTCTTTGGAAAATATAATTAATCTGAAAAGTCTGTTCTTCTTTGGAAAGTATAATGATTTCTAATTTATATTTTAATCATTTTAAACTATTTATTTACTGTTTTGTCCATAAATATTTATTCCCAGGTGTAGGGGTATTTTCAGGAATGCACGAATGTTACCAGGGGAGAATTTTGACAAAGTACTCCATGCCAAGGTAGTCAAGTATCCGTGACGTAGTTTGTCAAATCAAACCGCGTGCTATCTACATTTTCATGTTTACTTTCATTTATATTCTACCGACAAAAAAAAAACTACTCGAAAGCTCTCACCAATGCGTTTTTCCTGTTCAACAGATGGCTGGAACGAGTCAGAAAAAAAATCGCAGTTCGTCTCATTTTCTGATAAGCAGTGGGGTCAGCAGTGACCTGGTGAAGAGGAATGACAAACACACACAGTGTCTGTGATTGTATAAGTTAGTAATTCTCATGGCGTTTCTAGTTTCTTTATTTTGATGACATTTTGTTGGTGATTGTTATTACAGTATTTACATAATAAAGACACCACACACACAATTTATATATATATATATATATATATATATATATATATATATATATATATATATATATGTGTGTGTGTGTGTGTGTGTGTGTGTGTGTGTTTGTGTGTGTGTATGTATATATGTAAAACATAGTTTATGCTCCTGTAATCAGAACATAGAGAAAATATTAATTTCTCTCTCTCTCTCTCTCTCTCTCTCTCTCTCTCTCTCTCTCTCTCTCTCTCTCTCTCTCTCTCTCTCTCTCTCTCTAGTTCTAGTTTCAATTCATGGTCATTAGTGTTCTAAAAGATTTCAATGAATCCTCTTAAGATGTGGTTTCAAATGGTAATACACGACAACATATTGTAAGATATTGCAGGTGATCCTAATGTTTTTATACATAAGGATTATCTGCAATGTTTTCTATCCAAAACGAAAAATAAATTGCTCTGAACATGATCAGAGTTTGGCATACTTTACATAAAACGATTTAAATCGATCCCTAAAGCCATCAATTAACACCAACGTCAGCAGCGGTGGTATTAGAAGTCACAAACGATTTATGTATACTACGAAAACAGTACTGACGAACATACACAATATCACATTACAACAGGTGAAAAATAAGTAGAGTGAAGACCAAACTTTTCATAGTGGTTCAGACTGTTCTTAGCCTCTCGACCAGTATGGAATAAGCAGCCAGTTCTTCTGTTATTCTACTGTAAGTGTGTAGCCTGTACTTCAGACAGTTCTTGGACCTGATTGCAATGCACCAATATAGAAACAGGTATTCTGCTTTCGCATATTGTTAACTGAGGTGTGTCTGAGAGCTTCCATGAAAACAAGTAATAAATGCACCGAAGTTTCTTCGGCGCAATCGAGTTTTCTGTACAGCCGCTACAGCGTATAATCAAGTCCACCGAAAATAAATCTATCTTTCGGTGGTCTCAGTATCATGCTGTATGGAGCTGCGGCCCATGAAACTTTAACCACAAACCGGTGGTGGCATATCCTATATCGTTGCCAGAAGCACGATTATGGCTAACTTTAAATAAAATGAAATAAAATTCATTGAGGCTAGAGGGCTGCAATTTGGTATGTTTGATGATTCGAGAGTGGATGATCAACATACCAATTTGCAGCCTCTAGCCTCAGTAGATCTTTTAAGATCTGAAGTACGGACAGAAAAATTGCGAACGGAAAGCCAAAGCCGGCGCAGTAGTCTTCTTTTGCAGAACACTAAAACTAGGAATTTAACACTCCCAACATTCGCCCAAACACATCCAAATATATCAAGATCTGAGACGAGGAAATTATTATTTTCTTGAGGCAAAAAAAAAAGGGGGGGGTCGTTTCCATGGCGTCACGTCCCTGGCTTTAGGTTACCACCTTTTATTTTCTTTTCCTCTTCCTTCCTTACTTCATTTTTTATCTCCTCAAGGTCACGCGTTGGGTCATCTGGAAGGAGCACCATTTGTGGTCGTCCCCGCTGACCGACTTCCGGCATGAAATTTGTATCCGCTGCCGGAATATTAAATTGTCAAATAATCTTTCGGAACGAGATATATCGAGTGAGCTGCATCTTTACGGAGTAAAGGGGACGAGGAAATATTGATGCAGGAGAAATTATGTCAAGCCATTTTTAGAGGGAAATCAAGGGAATCCGGTGCGGAAGTATCTTGATAACTCACTGGCTTTCCTTTTCCGTTATCTGAGTATATATATATATATATATATATATATATATATATATATATATATATATATATATCTAATTTATATATATATTTATATATATATATATACACACTCACACACACACACACATATATGTATATATAATATATGCACACACTCACGCACACACACATATATATATAGAGAGAGAGGGAGAGACGTAAATTTACACGCCTCTAGGGAATGTATGTTTTTTTTTCTTGTTGCTGTTGATAGCGGCAGTGTTGTATCTTTTTCATGCCTTGCCTAACTTATTCATTATATTCGTTGAACGTCTGTGTGACTGAATAAGAAGGGAATCATGGCACAGTGGACAAGAATTCAGTTTTCCTGTTCATCAAGCATGTTAGCTGCTGAAGCAATTGAAATATCAGCAGCGCTGCAAGACTGGATAGGTGAGAGATGAATAATGTTTTGGCTTACTGTTTACATCCAGGGCATTAATTAACTGGAAATAATATGTATGTGTGTGTGTGTGTGTGCGCGCGCGCGCGCGCGTGCTCCTGAGCTCGCAACACTAACAGGCTAAATGTCGTTCAACATTACTGAATGAAAATTCTTGTATAAGGCATGTTTCTGTACCAAGTTACACGAAATTAAACTTAAAACGCAAAACACTGTCATACCATATCCGTGAACGTTATCTCAACACGACATTCCTCTTTTAAAATACAGCTGTCTAGGCGTAATCCTTTGAATCAGCCTAATGGAGATGTGAAGAAGGCGCCAAAATCGCCCAGCAGTGCGGATTCCTGACTCGGAAACATTCCACCACCGTCAACAGGTTCGCCTCTGAGCAAAGCATTTCGAAGTGTTGCGTTAGCTTTCGTACTAAAGTGTTTGGGCTCACGTCGCTTGCACGACGTTATTCCATGGGAAAACGCTGGAAATCGATGTATTAAATCGAGGCCAAGAGCGTAGGCACGTTAGCCATTCGCAGGAATTTCCTTTAACGCTTTCTTCCTTGCCCGGGCTTCTAGTCCAGGGATAGGTCTAATTGCCAACGACTGGTGAAGTTTAGCATTGTGTGTATTGTTACTCCGTGTGTTCATTCTCTTAGCGCGTGGCAGAATTAATCATATTCAGGTTAAGGCGACATTTACCCCGTAATTACATAATGAACCTGACCTGGATTCCATTGAATACCAAACGAGGCGAGAACTAGAAAGTTTAGTTAATGGAAATTGATTTACGATTAGAGGGAAGGAAATGAAGAGGAAGTATTGCCTGGCGGGGGCGCGAAAAATAAGAGAGAGAGAGAGAGAGAGAGAGAGAGAGAGAGAGAGAGAGAGAGAGAGAGAGAGAGAGAGAGCTTGGTGAATACAAAGACAAATGGTGATATGAAGTATTGTAACGTGATTTTTTAAAGAACGTACAGTTTACTTTCCATAACTTTATATAATTTTTAAATAAATTACTTATATACCTGGTGTCACAAAAATGTTATGAAAGAGAAAGAGTAAATAATCCTATAATAATAACCAAAAACAAGATAAAATTAAATAGACTGTTCATAGACTGGTAATTCCTCTAAATAAATGTTGCTCTGAGTACGATGCTAACTCAGATAAAAACAGTGACATTGTACTTACTGTCATCAAGTCTTGTCCGTTGAACTCTCTCTGTTACTTTGCTCTTATAGCATTCGTCTTTACCAGCTGGTCTAAATAATAATAATATAATAATAGTAATAAGGTTAGAAGATAGTTGACATATTCATAAAGATTATTTAGCTGTATTGCACATGGGAAAGTGAAACGTGTCTGAGAATATGCCCAGCAGTTTCGTTCTCCAACGGACCTCCTCTGGAATTCAACTAAATAACATATCTTCGTGTATAAGAAGATTACCAGTGCCATGAAGATTACATATAAGATATAAAACATGAACCATTAACATTTATCAATCATTGGTACAATGTATAAAGAACATACCAAATGCATCTGATGATGACAGACAGACAGAGATGATATACTGCAGCGCTCCTTCCAGATCGTATAATTCACAGTGTCTTTGTTTCTTTCCACGAGGAGTCCAGATTAGCACTTGTCGTTCTCAAAATATCTACATTTCGTACTCAACTACCAGCTGTCGAGAAAATCCCACAAAAACCAGACGTAGTCCCATCAATCAGAACTGAATCGGCTTAGGATGCCATTATGCACCACTGACATAAACTTGCTAAAATTTAGAGTTTTCAATTTAAAAAAAAATGCAAATCTATTCACCTACGACATTCGGCCTGAAAACAAAAAGGTACAAAAAGAAGTGAATGCCTTTTATAATCCTCTATGTCCGCAGATTTAATAAATTTGTCGGTAAATAAATCATGCTGATTTTACATTGCTCTTGAATTTGCACTTACCTTATTACCCATTTTTTTTTAGCTTACTATAAAAATCATATTAATAAAAAGGCATTTAACATTCTTTTACATCCCTCACACCCTCTTCTCCTCATAACAAAGCTGGTCATATCAGAAGATTCACAATTACAGATATTTATGGATAATTTCAGTGCTTGCGTACGGGTCAGACAAAGGTGATTGACATTATAGTCTTGGAAAGGCAGTCATCTATTTCCTCCTTTTTTTCTTTCTTTCTCTTCAGAAAGCGTGGCTGTTACTTTGTTAAATTAACATGTAAAATATTATTCCTCATTTTAAAAAATCGTGAAAATTAAATGTTTTAGAGGAGAAGACATACGAAGAAACGAAATATAAATAAAAATGAATAGAAGAAACATTTTAAGCCAATGTAACTATGTAATTTGTTTAACCCCAGAAAGTAATTTCATGTCAAACGATAAAAACTGCCTCCTTCTCTCGGTAAGTACCGACGTTAACCAGCGATTGCGATACTAAATTACTACTTGAGATGTCAAAATTCTATGATGTGGCAAGTCTTATAATGACTTAATAACATACAGTATATAAATGTTACGAAGAGGACAGAGTTAGTCTGCAGTTCAATCCCACCTGAATTAAATCAGTAGAATTTACTTTTGCACCAGCAAGGTAAATGATTAATTTCTGGTATATAAATTATCCATTACTGTCGCGCAATTGTTGATTTAAAAATCATGTATGTGCCAACTGAGTAACCACGGGATGATAGGAAAATCACCAATCGTCGAGTACTGGCTTGTAATCTTTCGCCTTCTCGTTCATCAGCTGGGCAATCTTGATCCGCATAGAAAAGTAGTTCTCTGCTTATTGTGCTTTATTCGCAAATTTAAGTTTATTTGTGTAACTAAATTCAGTTTAATTATCTATAATTGGTTTTTCATTTGTCTTGATCCCTTCTAATGTCATTTTCTAACTAACGGTAAAATCAAAACACTATAGGCCTGTCAGCAAACAACAAAAAAGTTGTTTGGCATCCAGATGTACGATAACCGTACGGCTAGTACAAGTACAAGTTACTTTCGCTGATCAAGTTTTCCTTTCAGTGCTATTAGTAGGTTATGATATAACACATACAGTGTGTGTATATATATATGTATATATATATATATATATATATATATATATATATATATATATATAGTAACAGGAGTAAAGGAAAACTTATCATGGATTAAATTTTCTTTTTAGTGCCTTTGCCAGATATATATATATATATATATATATATATATATATATATATATATATATATATATATATGTGTGTATGTATGTGTGTGTATATATATATATATTATATATATGTATATACAGTATAAAATATATATATTTATATATATACATAAAGTGTGTGAAGTCATTCGACATAATCAATGTTATTGTTTCTCTTAGCCTGCCCTGAACTTCCTGTCTGGGCGTAATTAATTGATGCTTATTGCTTGAATTCCTGTACACCCATTCTTCCTGCTTCGGACAATGCATGCTTTAATGAGCTCAATTACACATGGCATGGACGAGGGAGGATTTCGTTACGTCAGAGATGCGTCGCTTAAACATCAGTTACATCTGTAGTTTGGCTTCTGTTCTTTTTTGCATTCCTTTTTCACTTGTTGTTTCTCTTCTTTGCGTTATTTGCTTTGGGTTTCCAGTACAGTATATAACGTAGTACATACCTATATACATACACACATATATGTGTGTGTGTATAAAAATTGACTTAGACTTACTCATATCTAAACAATGCACTGCATGCATGTAAGCAAATAAAAAGAGAGTGAGAGAACAAGAAAAGAATGAGTTCTTGCGAATCGAATCGTGTAATATCTTAATGAGTAATTCAAGGTGAATATTATTGGAAGTCTGCCCGGGATAAGGCGTAGGGCCTTCTCAGAACTACTAGTCCGGGGAAGTATCGCAGTGACGTCATAATGAGCTTAAGTGCACCGTGGAGTGAAAGCTATGAACCGAAAAATCCCCGTGCAATATTGGCTACAGTGCGTAGTTACTCAGGTTAGTTGTTTGTAGGTTAGTTGTTTGAAATACCACGACAGATTACAAAACATCTTAGTTCATCACGATGACTTTGTTAGTACTGTCCGACAGAACTAGGTCTAATCTCTCTCTCTCTCTCTCTCTCTCTCTCTCTCTCTCTCTCTCTCTCTCTCTCTATACAGTAACACCAACATACATCTGGAACCTATTAAATGTTACTCATTCAGTAGAAACCCTGACTCGGTTGGCTAGCAACTGAACTCATTCAGTAGAAACCCTGACTCAGTTGGCTAGCAACTGAATGCATCTTCGCTAAAACCGAGTCATTTTTTCAGCCTTTCTAAATCCGTACATACAAGTCAACGAAACGCTGACAGATGCAGTGGGAATGAGTTGGTCACTGTAAAGGGGTAAATACGGCACTCAGAGAAATGACTTAAACGCAGCACTTGCGCAAACCAAGCCTTAAGCTTATACCAGCTTTTTCAGGGTTATTTGTCACGTGGGCTTTTTTGCTGCTTATCATTGCATTTTAGATCGCTTGGCATTTGCTTCTGGTTCAAAGGTCTACGGAAGGATTTGCTTATCGGCTGGATGCATGAACAGCTGCTCTCGCCAAAACTAAGGTCATTGACGCTGAGAGAAACCAAATGAATCAGCAAATAGTTAACGTCATATATATATATATATATATATATATATATATATATATATATATATATATATATATATATGTGTGTGTGTGTGTGTGTGTGTGTGTGTGTGTGTGTGTGTGTGTGTGTGTTTAGATGGCGAGATATATCAGAGGATGACTGGCTATAATGTGGTCAGTTTGAAGGTTAGGAAGTACTATTAAATGCTGTACGTAACTGTTATAAATTTCATCACGTACTGTCAGTAAAAACTCTAGAAGTAGTAGTATTTTTTTTAGTTGTAGTAGACATCAACATTGTCGAGATGAGAATATTAGCAAATAACGAAAGAAAAACTGTTTACACTAAAGGCCTAGAACGCAGAAAAGCGCTCAACCAAAACAAAATAAAAGAGTAGAATGTTTCAAAACTTGCGGTAGCACGAACATACACGTACGGGAACTTTCATTTGACACGTATTGATTCTTAGCAGAATCTGTTTGTTTTTCCACCTGATAAATCTTGCATAACACCTGGAGTTGTAAGATGGAAGAGACCTGTTTCGGCGTCAGTTCGTCTGTAACTCTGGCGCGACCATGTAGTAGTGAGTAGGTCTACTGTATAACACTTATTGTGACGGTTAGGGATTTGGTTTTGTGACGGTTCAAACTTACTTACAGTACTTTTATTAAATGATAATTTGCAAAGAGGCTATTTGACAGGACAGAGAGAATATTTTCATTTCTTCACGGTCACCATGTAACCTTGACCTTATCGGATTTTGTCAGTCAGCTGTGAAATTACGAACAGCAAAATGCATTCTTTATTTCTCTTAGCCTTGACTGTTATCAGTCAATACGCAGCAGCAGTGCGGGACCAGCAAATCGGAGGTGATTATTAGTTTTCGGTAAAAGAAAACTATTGTGCTGGCTTTGATCCGTCCTTCCGCACTTTTTTCTGTCCACCCGCAGATCTTAAAAACTACTGAGGCTAGAGGGCTGCAAATTGGAATGTTGATCATCCACCCTCCAATCATCAAACAGACCAAATTGCAGCCCTGTAACCTCAGCAGTTTTAATATTATTTAAGGTTAAATTTAGCCATGATCGTGCTTTTGGCAACGATGTAGGACAGGCCACCACCGGGCAGTGGTTAAAAATTCATGGGCCGGGGCTTATACCGAGACCACCGAAAGATAGATCTATTTTCGGTGGCCATGATTATATGCTGTAGCGGCTGTACAGAAAACTCGATTGCGCCGTAGAAACTTCGGCGCGTTTTTTCCTTGTCTTTATTGCAATCATTTTGGCTGTGTTGACAGTTTTATTGCATTGCTGGTTAAGCATAAAAGCTTATCGGTTCTTACGATACGAGAGAGAGAGAGAGAGGGGTATGGCTCAAACGGTCGTATTTTCATAAAACTGAAAGGTCTCTTCAAGGAACAGAAGAAAAATAAGACTGTAAATCTTGCAGAGGCAGTTCGAAATCAGACTGCAGAACGATGATTTATGCATGTTTACCTATATGAGCTCTGTTAGGATTAGTATAGGCTGGCTTTACGAGGGAGCTGATCTAAAATTTCCTTTTATTTTATGGGGTGTCAGTGTGGAGTTATCGATCCCTGTAGCGTTTCCACTGAATACTATCATCAGCTCCTTAGCTGACCTACTATTTCTTGGTGTGACTCTCTCTCTCTCTCTCTCTCTCTCTCTCTCTCTCTCTCTCTCTCTCTCTCTCTCTCTCTCTCATTTCTTCTTGAAGTGAAAGTGTCTATTATGCTTTATGTCATGTTACCAGATCATGACTTTCTGACAGAAGTTTGAGCTTTTAGCTTGTATGATGTCGAGAGATCAGTTTATTATTCAAATATTCGTTGGAACTTTGATCTCCATTAATTTCAAAACAAGAATATTAAGTAAAAAAATTTACAACATACTCTTAACTAAATTTAGATAGTCGGGAAGTTCATTAAACATTACCCACGTAAGCAGGAATCTTATATTTAAAGAGTCAGAAAAAGCTTTATTGGAGTTTCTGAAGGCAAGAGCCCGCATGAGTCTTTTGATCCTTTGATATAACCACAAACACCCGTTAATGACACAAAAAATTTTCAGTGCGACCTTGTTTTCTTTCTCTTTTTAAATCTTCAGCAGCTACCACTCGCAGTGTGGTAAAGGCAGGTTAGGGAAGGCAGTCTTTTACATCAGTAAGTTATCCAAGAGAGATCTTGTGACTTCGCATACCTGATTTCCTTAATTCACTCGGAGATCTGTATTTCCCCATTATCAGAAATATCTAACTAATTGGATTCAAAGTCAGGCTTCTTGCTGCAAAGTCACCTTCGCAATTCATTACGCACGGCGCTCTGTTCTAAGCTTTGAAAATGCAATGGAATTATTATATTATAATTGTTTGCTCCGACGAACAGGTGTGTGGAAACAAAATCATATTCCGGGCCAGCTTTGGCCTTGTGATAAAATTCGAGCCTTTTTACCTCTCGTTTCTTTTTGACCTCAAAATTTCCCTTGTCTTCGTACTGTTACGGTTAGGCGTAATCTCAGATAGTATGACTTTATTCGCTAATACAGTTGTGAATGCTCACTTGTATTTATGAGTTTATATTGCTCTCTAGCAGAGTAACAAGCTGCTCGTTTTTTCTTAGCACGTTCTCGGATGCAGTAACTTTCTTTTTATCTTTTATTAGAAAAATAATCAATCTATGGCTTCCCAAGTGCATCGTTACAATATCAAAATGGATAAAGGTGCCAGAGACCACTGAGGTAGGCTATATTCTTCAACTGTGGCAGAAATACGAGTCAGAACTGGACAGGGTACTCCGCCGAAATTACAAGTAGGTCATTTTATCAGCTGGAGACCGTCAGAAGCGACTGATCTCATTCCAGTAAAAAAAAAAATAAAATGGCGAGCGCATCAAAAACTCCTGAGTCTAGACATCACTGAGCTTCGTACAAAGGTCACCAGAGATAACTAAAGCTGCCTTAGGGTCAAGGACCTATGTAGCACATTTTCTTTCACGAGTAAAAGATTAAATACATTTTGATAACTGCTACAAACTTTACTACTTGAAACTGATTGGCTGTTATATTTACTATTCCTCTGGCGATAAACGGGAGGCCCCGTTCTTCTTTCATCCGCCATGCGCCGCGCATGCGTGATGCTGCGGTTGTGACACAGCCAACCCTGGAAAGAACATTATAATCTTAGATTCGTTTCCCGAAATAGTACAGATCACACACTGATGCACGACACTGAAATATTCTAATCACATTACATTTTTTTTTTTTACATAAAATTGCACGGTTGGTCATGTTATAATAAAAATACATAAAATCCTTTCAATGTGAAATTATTGAAAATTCAAGAAGTTTTAAAAAAAGACCATTAAAAGTTAAATATTAAATATTTCAAATGAGGCATTAATAAAACTTCATCTGTGGCTTAGATTGTTAACCTTATGTATACCGGAGATATATATTGATATTTTTCAGGACTCCCTCTTGCTTGTTTTCAAAAAGATTAGGAAAAAAAAAATAACTATAAGCTAAAATAACATTTACTGAAGATATATGATCATGTGAAGCAATTCTGGATATAGAAAAAAAGTTTCTCTTTTTCCTGTTGTAATTGTCGATAAAAAATGGGTAAATATTTGGGTTTTTTCATCAATCAAAATCAAACAGTTCTACTTGAGTCCCTGGTTGTCTTTTCCAATGACTTGATAAAAGAGGTTAGGTCTCGTTTCTCCTTTTCTTGATAGCAAAGGGATAAAAACAGATCAGAGTAAAACTTAACATTTCTAAGACAAATTCAAAAGGACCAGTTCAAGTTACGAAGCCTAAGAAATCCAGTGAGAAATTAGTGATTTCTCTCTCCATTTCCGCTTAAATGTGAATCTATCATTCAGCCGTCACGGTTAAATAGGGTATGGTAAGACCTACAACGTCATCAAATTCTGCAACCCGTAAGAGGGTAGTGCCATCATTGCACCTCACGCGGCGCACTGTAGGCATTACTTAGGTTCTTCGGCGGCGTCCCTTCGGTCCCTAGCTGCAACGCTTTTCATTGCTTTTACTGTGCCTCCGTTCACATTCTCTTCATTCCATCTTACTTTTCACCCTCTCCTAATAATTGTTTCGTAGTGCAACTGCTTTGAGGTTTTCCTCTTGTCACACCTTGCAAACCTCCTTTACTCTCCATTTCTCTTTCAGCGCTCATTGACCTCGTAGGTCGCAGCGCTTGGCCTTTGGCCTAAATTTTATTCCAGTTCTAATTCCAATTAAATTTTGTAAACTCTTGAAATTTCATTTCAGGTTACATTTTTGGCTCTGTAAAACTACTTAGTTTTCCCTGTATCATAATCTGTAATCGTAAGATGAAAGATAAAAATGTGACGCCAATTCAAATACAGATCCAATTTAGATTTTCATTTTTTTTTTTTTGTTAATTCGTTCATTTATCTTTTTTTTTATATATAAAAACTGATCTCTTCTTTCTGTATTTCCCATTATCTTCTGTAACTTTTATCAAATGAACACCATATTCTCTGGAAGCCCGAATTTCAAGTCAGTCGCCCCTTTAGGCTTGCTCCAAATGAATAGAAGTTTAATTTCTGAATAATAATAATAATAATAATAATAATAATAATAATAATAATAATAATAATAATAATAATAATAATAACAGCTGCGTATTAAAGGGATGTACGTACAGCATACTGTAATTTTAAATGTACTACATATAGATATTGTAATTCTGAATGCACTAAATATGTGTGCACACATACGCATATGCATATAAGCATATTGTATGAGCTTGAATTAACTCTTGAGAGAGAGAGAGAGAGAGAGAGAGAGAGAGAGGTGGGGGTGAGCCTTTTTGTTACAATGAACAAATCCGGCCGTTACCGAAGAGGTGACTGAAACCAGATTGAACCAGTTTTAGTGACCCTAGGGTTTTGTGTACCATATCGTGTGCCATTTGTTGTCATGATTTTACTCTTTGACTGTGGTCGCAATTTCTCAGTCAAGTTAAGAAAATGCGTCTCATTGTTGTTTCATTCCATCACAAGTATTCGGCGTTGTATGTACTCACGCAATATATATATATATATATATATATATATATATATATATATATATATATATATATATATATATATCCATTATCAATCTTTTATAGTATATATATATATGTATATACTGTATCCAATATATTTTATATATATATATATATATATATATATATATATATATATATATATATATATATATATAATATTCTGTATATCAGTACTAAAATGCAAGTAAAAAGATTGCATAATGGAAAAAATATTTTAAAGACCATAAATTAATACAAACTTTGGGTAAAGAGATTAGATAAAGGTTCAGATTATTTCTAAAGCTACTGTATAAAGTAAATCGGTTATCGGGATGATGAATTAACCTAATCAGTACCAGTGCAGTAAGTGAAACTAATCGATGTGATATATACATAAAGTATCCATATGAACAGTGACGGCAGTATACTTCAATGCGCAGCAGCTGGCACGAACAGTAATCTACTTCAATAAACTGAAAATACAATTGTGATTTTACATTGTGCAAAAAATTATATTCCTCTGTTACTCCATTTCTGGGTAATATTTTATGGTAAAGTGACATTGGCTTTTTTTTTTAACGATAAATTATGGAATCTTTTTTTTTTTTTGGCTAATTCTTCGCGTCATTTTGGCCTTTGATGCTTATTATTTTGATTTTTGATGTGTATTAAAATAAATGGCAACTCTACAGCTTTAGAATGAAACCTAAACGAGGACCCTAACAGGAAAATTAATTGTACACAGACCGATCTAAGAGTAATTGTTGCATTGAGGTCGTATATTATTATTATTTGTTTTTTTTTATTATTATTATACCTTACTTTAAAAAGTCCGAACACTCTTTAAATGCTTTCACACTATGCTTAACCTTGAACAATTCCTCTGCAGAAATCAACATTTGGCCTACATACCCAATACGAAGCCATTGAACGGCATTCCATAAAGACGCGTCCGTCAATTTCATTAAATTCCATTGGTGAACCAGAACTCAAGGCTTCGGCATCTGGACACAGTTTGTAATACGCAACGTCTGTCTACGTGTCTGTCCCTGATACCCAAGAAGGCGCTGCCCTAATTATGCCTGCATTCCGTACGTGAGTCTAGTGAGACTAGCTGAGAACCATTGACCTCGTTACCTCAGGTCTGGAGATAACAATCGAATCAAAGAAGAAAGCTGCGTTATTTCAGAGGAAGTGATGGTAGTCTAGTTTCTCTACAGGCAGACGGCGATAAGAGGGTTAAAAAAGAAAAAGAAAGTGGAAGTACAAAGAGAGTTCCGGAGAGGGACAGAATCGTGGGCGTCATCTGCGGGTGTGGGGGAGCGGGACGGAGGTGACATATTTCCCTCCCAACTTTTTATTCAGGGGGAACAACACATCAGTTGTCCCCCCCCAACTTTTTTTCCTCTAAGTTTTATGTAACAGATGCTGGAAACGAGGCTATTAATATTATAAAATATATACTCAGCACAAACAAGTATAAAATATTAGAATAATAAATAGATTAAGTAATTTTTCATTAGGCTCGTGTTCAGGTTAACTCTTCATGTAAATTTTGACTGGCGTATCCCATTGTTTACATACGAAGTAGGCAAACGTGGCAAACACCACGCTTGCATCGGCTGCTTGTGGTTAGCTCGTGGACCTTCAGTAAAGTCTACTTTACATAGCTATAAACTAGCTCTGGAAGCCCTTCAAAAATCAGGAAATGACTTCGATTCATTTGCAGCAGCACGAGCCAATGACATTCGTAAATGTTTGTTCATAGGAAAGTGTGCCCTTGGGCTCTTTGCTACTCTGCCTGTTCTACAAGTCCTAGAAAATCTTAATAAGGTTCTTCAGTGTTCGAAAGTCACATTTAATGGAATACTTGCGGCTGTCAAAGCAGCTGCAGAAAATCTCAAATCCCTCCGCACAGAAAACAAGTTTGGGGATGTTTTTGAAGTTACACAAGAGAAAATTGAGGATTGTGAACTAGAACGTTCCAGTGACTCTCCCTCAAAAGCGCAATATTCCAAAGAGGCTTGATGATGGTTCTCAGGAATATACTCCCATTTGTGCAGAGGAGCATTACAGAGCAGAGTTCTTCAAAGTTGTTGACAGTGCTTCAGAGTTTTTAGATGAGTATTTCACTTCATCTGATCTCACAATGTACGGCGACTTACGTGAAATTAAGAACTGGGTCATTCAAAGAGGAGCCAGTCAAGAAATATCCAGAACTCTCTGATTACTTAAAGCAAGAAATTGATTTCTTCCGTAACCAGTTCAATGGTATATCTGTTGATGAGGACTACCGAAAGGCATTTGCAAATATGGAACCGGAAGTTCGAAGACTTTTTTTGATCTCTCCGGCAAGTTCATGTGAGGCTGAACGGTCAATTCAATGCACTTAGGCTCATGAAAACTTGGCTGCGTTCCACCATGACCCAAAAACGGCTTAACCATCTTATGATCTGTCATGTTCACCGAGAACGTCTTGCTATACTTGACTCTCAAGACATAGCTAATAAATTTGTAAACAAAGTGCCAGACAACGGGAAAATATATTTGGCAATTTTTAATGCACCTGTATTGTTTGGCTGCATCCAGAAATAAGCACTTCCTTTATCAGTTGCAAAAATGCTTCAATCCTCGAAGAGGTGCCCACAAATGAGTTGCCTCCTCCAGGCGTCTCTATTCTCCACCACTACTTCTCTTCTCATCCAACTATGTTATTGTTTGCAAAATTTCCATTTCATACATTCAACAGTAAATTCATTTAGTATTCTCCCCTTCTATACTTTCTCTCGCTTTTCCACTAGTACTATCACAAGTAGTATATACATTCTCATTCTTGTCATTCACTTATTAACTACCTCTTTCCCTACCATCCTAACCTTAGATAATATTAAAACCCACATTGGAGTTAAAGGCTTTTCTTGTTACAGGACACTATTATTTTAGACTCGCAGTGGAGTCCTATAAATCCTATAATATACTGCAACAAAACAACAGCTCTTCGTTGGGAAAGTCGGTAGAGTTGTGGGCTAGCACTCGCTAGGCCCGAGCTCGAGTCTCCGACCGGCTAATGAAGAGTTACAGGAATTTATTTCTGGTGATAGAAATTCATTTCTCGCTATAATGTGGTTCGGATTCCACAATAAGCTGTAGGTCCCGTTATTAAGTAACCAATTGGTTCTTAGCCACGTAAAATAAGTCTAATCCTTCGGGCCAGCCTTGGAGAGCTGTTAATCAGCTCAGTGGTCTGGTTAAACTAAGGTATACTTAACCAAAAAACAATAAGTTTATTTTTATCCTTATTACTTATACTGTAAAAGTTTGCAATATTAAATACTGATCATAGTCCCTACACAGTTAAGTGGAACTGTATATTGAGGATGTCACAGAAGACTTGTGCCGTATTTCAGCCAATCTGTAAATTGTGGACTTATGAACTTGTTGACTGACTAATATTGGTAAAACAGTCATCCTTTTCCCTTAATGTCATCCACATATTCATATTTAAATGGCATTAAAATACACCAAATCATGTTCATGTCTTCAGAAATGAACCTTCCAGCTTTGCTCGTCAATATTAACCGTATAGTTTTCAGAATGCCACCCCCCCCCCTGCTTTGAGACCGATGACGCCCCTGGACAAAAATAAGAGAAAAACCTAGCAATTCCAAAATCAACGTGAGGAGATTGCCTAGTGGGTGTCCCGACGCCTACTGTGAGACAGCACTACGCCCTTGAACAGTATGGAACATTAACAGAAATAATACATGTAGAAAGAGGCAGCAATGCTATGACAAAGAGCTGGTTCTGATTTATTCATATTGAGGAGAAAAGCACTTTTTCAGACGTGGATGAATAAAGACAGTATAAACCCGTAATAGCTAGGCTGAAAAATATTAAATATGTGATTTATGGATCAAATTCACTTTCGGAAATAACTTTATGAGATCATTCTAATATATATATATATATATATATATATATATATATATATATATATATATATATATATATATATATATATATGAGAGAGAAAGCTTCTTATCACTGATTCAACTTCTTTATATATGGCCAGGTTGATAGGTCATTATTTTTGTATCTTAATCTTCATTTCTTTTACACGGTTTATCTCGAAGAAGTGCCAAAAAATTGTGGCGAGACAGACACTGTGCTACATAAATAAACGGACACGAGTTTAAATACCCTCAGAACAACAATCAAGGTTGCTCTCTGCGCGTCTGAAATGCATTGTTGGTATTGAGAATCTCTTCCATGAAAATACCGATCGATATACAAAATATTTTCTAAGAGTAAGTAGAAAGAATTTCCTTTTGTATTATTATTATTATTATTATTATTATTATTATTATTATTATTATTATTATTATTATTTGAAACGGTCGTTTCCAACACCATATCAAACAACAAAGAAAAAGAGAATTTATATTGAACGTACCTTTAAATCAACAACAATCAAGTTGAAAATGATTAATTTCATGAGGGTACGGGATGCTAAAATACCTCAACAACACTACCACATAACTAATTAGACTGAAAAGCCATTAGGAGTTTTTTTCGTTCACCAGTTTTGCTATAATCGATATTTATGTCAACGGAACATTGATTCGACTAGCCATTCAACGTTAGGTACTGTGCTAAGGATGCATATCGGTGAATTAATCGTGGCTGCATCCACCCATATACCGTGAATAAAGCGAACGAAAATTCGAAAAGCATACAAAAAAAAAATCAGATTACTCCAGTTTAGACGGATGACGTCACGGAGTCGTTGTTGTCGCAGTTTACACCGGAAGGAAGAAATTCAAGAAAAGACTCATAGTCGGTAAACTAAGACAGCTCAGAATACTACGTGTATACATCAAAAGAATCGGTCATAGTGGCATCAGCAAGCGCGCTATGAATAAAACGAACAGCGCAAATTCTGTCGAAAACCACACCAAAAAAATCAGATCACGCCAGTTCAGACGGATGACGTCACGTAGTCATTGCTGTCGTAAGTCACACCGGAAGGAAGACAAAAAGACCACGGGCAGTAAGCTACGACAACTCGACGCGACAAGTACGACGGCGAAGCCCGGACATTTCTGGCCCTGAACAGTTCTTTTATGCCACTAACGTGACGGCGAGCTCCGTGGGTAGGTGAAGGTGTTCCTGCGTAGGTCTTCACCGCGCTCATGTGCTTTAAAAAACTTCTATGTCTCGAAGATTTTATTCAACCTACAAAATTACGTCATTAAGAGGCCCCCGGTCGTCAGTCCAGGTGAGTTTTTGGAAGTTTTCACTGAAGTTTCTCGATAAATTTTTCGTTAAAAGTGAGGGTCGTGTGAGGCGAGTCGCCAGGCTATCGTCTTGCCCCTCGGTGTATGGTGACTTTTTTTTTTCTTTTTAAGTGATGGTCGTTTAATGTGAGTCACTACCGTTTACCGTATTTTTAAAGCAATCTTCTTGTGATGTTTGACTATCATTTGCTAGTTTTTTAACAGTAGCCTAAGTGAGGGCCTTGTAATGATGCGCTATCTTGTGCCACTCGAGTGTATAATGAATTTCACCATCATTTTCCCCCTCGATTGCATCCTGTAGGTTACAGATTTCTTCGAAGTGAGGGTCTTGAAATGTGAGCTATTATAATTATGCCACTCGAGTGTATGTTTTTTTAAGTGGGGGTCGTCTGAGTGAGTCAGTATCATTTAGGGTACCATTTTTTTTTAAAATTGAGAATCGTATAATGAATCACTATTGTTTACCTTTTTCTTTAAAGTTACGGTCTTGTAATGAGTCCCTATCATTTGCCACTCGAGTGTAGGCTATAGCCTAATAATGACAGCCCAACTCAGTAAGGTTAGGTCCTGCTTTGACGGTTCCGAGTTCTAAGGTTTTGTAGGTTAATTGGGTTTCAGGTTAACGTATTTAGGATTAATAAGTTATGGAAAAAGAGCTTTAAATCATACGGCGTTGGTTGTATGGTTGACAAGTTTTGCTAGGTTAGGTAAAGCAGCCTGAATGGGTTTTAAATAGACTAGCATATGGCCTAGATTACATCATTTCTGACAAGTAGAGCTAATAATCTACATACCCCATATAGGCACACACTTACACAGTAATTATGGTGTTTTAATTTTAATCTTAGTAAAACTAAGTTATAGTTTATGAAATGTTGTCTACCGACAGTGATGTAACTGACAGGATAAGCTAATCCTATGCAGAGTTTACATTGAGTTCTGCATAACTTAGGATTCATCAAAATGTTGCTATACTGACACTTGTAACTCTCCTAGCCAAATTCATGGACCATAGGCTGGGCTGTGTATTTTTGACTGGTCATTTTGTGTTGTGCACTTACCAACTGGGCCAGCTTTGATGTAACAATTTTTTTTATTTGGCTTTATTCTCCCCATATCCAACCATTACCCTAATGGGGTGACCTTCATGCAAAACGGGGAAAGATAGATGAGACTTAATGTCACAAGGAAAGGTGGCCCCCCCCCCCCCATCCTAACCCAGGATGCTGGGATCTTTCTCTGTTGGAGAGGCTTTCCCACTTCCTTCCTAACCTGATCTTGACTCTTGGAAATCATGAAAGTGAAAAGCAGAAATTCATCTCATCCAGACCTTGTGCACTAGGTCTCTAGCCTGTTGGCAAGATGACCACACAGTTTGTTGCAGAGTATATTCCTTACCGTGAGTTACACAGTTAGGAGGCACACACTTTCACATCTAGTTCCGTTTCCAATCATGAACTCAGCAAGGCTTCTTTTGTTGGGGAGAAGGATTTACTAGTGGATGTGATTACTTCCAGTTGAAGTTTTTATTCAAAATTCAGTTAATTTTAGATCTCAAATGCTTCTTGAAGACTACACATCCATTATTAAACTGAAAGAACTTCAGTGAGAACTGGGAGGATTCGTAAAACATCAGGGTATCTGAGCTTAACTTGGTTAATGTTTTATTAGAAGCTCCCATAAGTGCTCTTCAACTGTGCATGTGTATAAAGCACCAGACACCTCTAAATTTTATTCCTTTATCAAGGAATGTAGCATGAACACCTTCAGAACAGTATTACTGGACAATGAAAATGATGCAGACCTTTGCATTTTTATTGGTAGGCTAAATAACTTCTGTCCCTCTATCTTAAATGGGGGGGGGAATGCCAAAATTATCATCTTTCAACAATTATTTTATATTGACTTTGTTGTTGGCTAGGAACTATAGTTTAGTATCGCCTATTTGTTTTGTCGTTTTCTAGCATCAGGTTTGATACTACTCGGTTTTTATGAGTTTTATCTAGCTACGACAAACGTGGAATAAAGCAGTTTACTTAGTATAGTTGTGGAGTCTTTTAATCTGCTTAAATATTTAAGCGAGGAGCAAATTCATTCTGTTCTCTCCTGTTGTTTCTTGAATTTCAGGTGTGTATGTTTTGTCTGATTTCCTCTTGTGCATTATTCTCTCTCTCTCTCTCTCTCTCTCTCTCTCTCTCTCTCTCTCTCTCTCTCTCTCTCTCTCTGAGAGTGTGTGTGGGGGGGGCCGTTTCTGATTACCCTTTGGAGCCCTCTTGGAATACAGGTCTGTTGACTCTGTCCATATGGCTTTTCAGCCGGAGATTTAAAAAAGGAACAAAAATGTAAATTACTGCAGAGCATATTAGCTGTATCTCAACCAGTGGGTAGATTTGTGTGTGTGTGTGTGTGTGTGTGCATGTCCTAGCATGCTGTGCAAACCTTAAATAACTTTCAAGTCTGCAGTCAGTTCAGTGGGTTTTCAAGTGCTGTACATACCGTGTTGCAGGCATCGAGATGAATGCAGATCTGTCAGTTCAGTATTCTTTATTTCTAATGTTCCATTAATTTTAGTGGACGTGGTTGTTGATACTGTAATTGGTATGTGGTGTGCAAGACTCAGATACTGTAAGGCTATTATACTGAATGCTGCAGAGGACACACACACACGCACAGTTTATATAAATGTTTATATAAATGAAATATTTTGGTAGAAAAGCATATAATGCAATACAGTTGAGTTGATTTGAGAAATTTTACATTCTTTTGTTTGTTTATATGTTACTAAAGCTTAGTGGGCACCATGTTTAGTACCAGTCCCTCAGGATGAATGTGTTATCATTTTATAGAAGACTAACATTATCAGTTAATTAATCTATGTAAATCTCTCACATTCCCTCATTTATTGCATTAAATGCCTCCATTTATAAAATCTTAATTCCATTAATAAACAATATCTCAGTTCCTATAATTTAAGGAAGAATTACATTTGAGACACTGCAGAGAATTAGGTAAAACACGTTTCCGAAGGAAAACTAAGATCGTCTTCTTGAGGAGGACAGACTCCAACATGGAGTTTAGCAATACTTCCAGAAGCTAGGACACAGCGTTACCGAAGGCGCCATTACTGTAGGCTGAAGTCAGTTTTTTCAAAGGAACACCAAATTTCCTATATCTTCCGTAATTTTCAAAACTTATAACAAAACAACCAATCGTGTTTCATCATTTTGTGAAATACCCAGTTCCAAGAGAAAGAGAAGACATTCCTGTTCAGCAATCCATGCTTACCCACAATGCACTTGCACAAATTAAACCCAATCAGAGATAAAGTCCCATGGCATTACTAACATAAGTAAAAAATTTGAAAAATTTTAAGGGCATCCATATGAGGTGTTTACTTTATCTTCAGTTTTCTCAGTAATTATTACTATTTCTCAAATGACCTGTACTGCATTATATACACAATAATTCAGTCAAAATTTTATTAACGATGTCTCCGTAGAATGTCTTGTGTAGAATTACCTTATATTGTAGTCATTAGTGTGATATTGTCCTTCCTGTATACAACAGGAAGCCCAGTCTCTTGAATTTTTCTCCAAATGGAATGATCAACCCTTAATACTGGATTAATTTTGGGAAAAACATTAGAACAGTCTTCCCCATTGCATCCAAGAAGTTGATAACTTTTCTAACCTTGGTGTTTCCACCCACTACCATAGTCTCTTCATTTCCTTCACTTTAACTATCTAAAACTACATTGGTGTTACATAATACCTAACAGCCATACAGGAAAAGTATGATCATTTTCTTGTCATGCTAAAGCACCAGAGAGCTTAGATTATGGTTCCTTTCAAGTTTGAATATCATATTCATATATGTATCTTCGGGCAATAGTAGCAAATTCAGGAAGTAAAAGCATTGGCAGGTCAATACATGTTATGGGCTTCTTTAGCTGTAAGCATCATAAACCATACTAATGAGAAAAGTATACGGAAGTTAACCCCCAATTGCCATAGTTAGGGTTGACACTGGGTTCTATGAATATCCTGTACTTCTGAACTGGTGTCTCCATTTGCTTAAAGACACAAGGAATGTCTAGACACTCATGTTTTTGTCCTGTGTGCAGGTACGCAGAAGTCTGATGCTCTTCCTGCATCAACATAACTCACTGTAACTCAGGAGAGTAAGGTTCATGAACAGATTGTGGAAAAAATGCAATACATGTATTCCTTTCATCTGCTATCTTTCTGTGGGAAGAAGAGGTGGTTGTCTCAGAAACATTCCGACAAGAAGTTCTGTCACACTTTTAGTAAATGCCTTCTTTCTTAGGGATTAGCTATGGCAATCACTTGCCTGGTCATACAGTGGGTTGACATGGTGTACTCTGCTCACGAACAGTGCTTTCCTGTTTACTTCAGAAATGCAATGTTTTTCCAGGACATTTCTTACCTCTGCTTAAGTGAAAGCAGAGGAAAGATTATTCTGCCTTCTCACTATGCACACATGGTTCTTGGACATTGTTTACCTTTTGAATCTTGTTAGCCTGTAAGGCATTATTATATTCTGCCTATTATGGATTATATGTAAAAAAAAAAAAAAGCTGAAGATAACTTAAACAAGAATACTAAATGCAGAAATGCATGCTAGTGCCTGTCAGACATTGCACCACTTGAAGTGGGTCCACACTACAGTAAAACACAGGCTATAGCTTAATGATAATCCTGACCAGTGCTTCATATGATTGTACAAAGCTTGTCAAAGATTCATTCTTCTACTATGTACCATTGTTGACTAGTCACCATCCTGTTTGTGATATTTACACATTGAATTTCTAATGTGTTGAATTGTACCTTCATGTACTCAACAGATATGTTCTTTGTCCCATATATCAGTGTTCCTTTTGTGTGCTTTTGTTTTTTTCCTTCCCTTTTGTTTTAGAATATGGCATTGTTACCTTCTGGAAGTAATATTCATCTTTAACCACTATTTTGCTATCAAGATCTTTGGCATGTTTGTCAATATTTTTTTTAACCTGTAATGTATTTCTTCAGTTTTCCATTAGCTTGCTTTTTTTCAGTTTTTCTGGCTGAAAACCAGTCTGTTTAAAGAATTGTTGCTTTGGGTTTTTTCTCTTCAGGTGCTTGCTTGGTATGGTCAGTTGATTTTAAAATATACAGTATTTAGTTTTGATTTTGTCTAAAGTTGGTCACTGTTAATGGAACATGTTTCCCATTTCTATTCATTGCTTTCATTTCTGTCAATTGTCTGTGATTTCTCTGTTGTGCTGATTTTTTTCTGTGCATCAACTTGCACCATGATTTGTAACATACCTTTTATAGAGATTTAAAGGGATATCGTGGTGCTATGCTTAAAACAGTACTGTAGATGGTGTTTTGTTTCTGTGAAGGTGGTCCACTGGCCATAAACTTGAAAACTAATCCATTTTCCAACATTTGCTATCCCCTCTCTATTATTTTGGCAGGCTTAGCCTTCAAAGAGTTAGAGATCCGACGGTTCTCTCTCTCTCTCTCTCTCTCTCTCTCTCTCTCTCTCTCTCTCTCTCTCTCTCTCTCTCTCTCTCTCTCTCTCTCTCTCTCTCTCTCTCGTCATGATGCTTATATTCTTTGTCCTCATCCAACCACAATATGCTCATTCTCCATGATCTTTGGACAGTCCAACTAAATGTTTTAATCCCTGTCAGTCATTGAGTCATTGAGTATTTTTTTTTTTTTTTTTTTTTTTTTTATGATGCTGCTTTCCCTGTTGAGCCCTCGGACTGGTAACATTCTGATATTCCAACTAGGGTTGCACCTTGGTTTGTAATATTAAAAATAATAATGTGAGTATGAATGGAGTAAATACTGTGACTATGAGTGGATTAGAGACACTTAAACAGATTCTGTGGGAACGAGTGGCAGCATCAGTTGAAATGGTTTCATACGAAGCGTTTTCAGTTTTTGTCTGAAAGTTATCTGGTATTCATAATACAGATGAGAGGACAGGCCAGAGTTCAGGATTCAGTCATGTTTGTATTCATAAACACTCAGGCTGAAGTTGAACATGAAGTGCTTTCCTAGTTTCCAGTGGGAGGTGTGCGGTAACTAAAATCTCATATTCTCAGGTGGTAGTGTCTTGGTAAAGGTTTCTTGAGAACTTGAACGTTTCAGCCATCCAGCCATCTTCTGGATGGAGAGAGGGGCCCATTTGGTATGTTAAGGGTCCCAGGTTGCTGGTGGGAGAGGAGCCATTTGATTGGCTGTTAGGGGATTAGTGCCCCAGAGCCCCTGGATGCTCTGATCCTCTCATCACAGCCAGAATGTTGGTCAGTTTTTCCAGAATGTGGTGATGTTTATGTCATCAGGCAGCTATGCATCTCTTTACTGGATGTAGAAGCACAGGCCTTACATTTTACTCTCTACCAAAGTGATCTTATTCACAAGTTGTGTAAAGTACATAGGAAACCTCCCGTATTCGCAGGGGATGCGTACTGCACCCCCCCCACAAATAGCTAAAATCTGCGAATACTTAAAACCCCTCTAAAAACACTTAGAACTGCCTAATTTGATAGTTTAAACACAAAAACCCTCTAAAAATGCTTATACGTGAGTATTTTGTTTTATCACAAAAAGTGCATTTTGTCATGAAAATAATGAAAATACAGTAATTAGTGAATATTTCTCAGAGAAAAATAATGTGAATGGGCAAATTTTCTGCAAATAATGGGTAGATACGTTCCACAGAGAAATCAGTGAATAGGCTAGTGAGACTGCGAATATGGGGGGTTCACTGTATTTCCATTTATTGTAGGGTGTTGCTATTTTTTTCCTGGCCCCTCAGTTCCAACCTCACAATTCAGTGTCTTCCTGCCTCCAAATCATTTTTACTGAGCATCTGTAACACGTTACTTTTCATACATATTACGGAGTAATATTGCATTCACTCCCACGGCATTCACATAGGCTCCTTGCTTGTTTGTCTCCTTTTCAACCACCTTATTTTTTGCTTCCCTATATTCAGTTTTGCTTTCCTGTATTCATTTGTTTTTTTACTGTACTGTTTAAAGAAAAAAATTTGTGGGACGACTGTTTGTGTTGTAGGGTATTCAACGAATGTCATTCTGCTGAGACGGTATGACAGTCTGACAACTGAATACAGTATAACAGTAATTAAAACAATTGTTCATCTGATTCACAGAATATTTAGGTAAGAATAAAATCATAATTGCAGTAGGGGGTGAGGGGGTGGAGTTAATTATTGAGGCCTTTAGGGTTAGGCTACTGTGAATATGAAGATAGCAGATGATAAGGTATCTGTTTTTGGTCACTTCTGATATGTATGGTGGGAAGACTAGGGGAGGGAGGGTTTTGAAAAGAATTGCAGAACCATACCCTATTAGCTATACAGTACTCTTCCTGACTAGGACTTATGTAATCTTTATAACAATTGTGTAGTTACTGTAATCTTTACATTGGTGTAGTGAAAGATAACAGTAATTGATGTTGGCTTTAATTTTAGATCACATTGCTTTTTCTTTTAGTTACTGTTAAGGGCCAGAGATGGTCAGTAACTAAGAAAACCGGTACGGTGTAATACAATAAGTTTGTTGGATGTCCCTGCTCAAGGTGAGGAATAATACTGCAAATGTACGTTGAGTATTCAGGCCTTTACAAGTATGTCTTAAATTTAAAACATAAGTAGGGTTCATATCCAACAGTAATACAGTAGTGCAAAGTGACTAATCCAGTCAACTGGTTCTGAGTTTATAAATTTCTCAAACATACGAAGGTGAAACCATGTTGTCTTCCAGCACCCAAGTGACAAGACAAAGCCACAGTATCTTCAACATGGTCGAGAAATGGCCTAAGTGATATGTTTTTTAGCTGGTCTGGTTCTTATTAGCAGCTTGAAACCAGGTAGATATGACCTCTAGCCTCACTCATTACTACAAAGTTTGTCGTATGATAATCAGCTTGTAGTTAATTGTGTGTGTATGTCTCTTGAAGGTTCATTGATTTTCACTTATATTGATTGTGCTTTTTTGAGCTTGGTAGCGGATAACTCCTCTTTTTTCCTGTCTTTTCTGATTCTTAAGCCATGAGAGCAGATTGTAGAATTATAATTACTAATCAGGTTAATATAATTGTTATATAATTGTCTTGATCCGTATTTTTTGAGAGCCTCTGAACAATAAATTGCTTTAAATTTCTGGCTTTGTATTTAGGCATGCTCTCTGTTAATGTAAATATACAGTACATTACACACTATCTTTCAAGATATATGATTAAGCCTTGTCAGTCGTATAAAGCTGTTACAGTCTTGAAAGTATCAAGAGATGAATATAGTACAGTATGCTTGAGGATGTCAAATTTATTAGAGCATTTTATCTCCATAGAATACTAAGGGCTCCCCATACATAATTGTTACTTTTAAATGAGAATACTAAGGGCTCACCATATGTAATTGTTTACTTTTAAATGCTACTCAACTTTGTTTTTTTTACTTTTTTGGTATAAGGAAGAATGATTCTTATCCCTATTTCTGTTTTATAAGACGGTGATGTAAATAAAGATAATCTTCTAATATGGGATTAAAATAAACCATTTCCAAATCAAAGTGGTTGGTACCAGATCTTTTGAGTTAGGATACCAGCAGGCTGGAGGTTGTGGGGACTGCACCAACCAGCCTCCACCTCCTTCTCCTCTATTGATTTACTTGGGAAAGGAGGCAGTTGCCATGTTTTGATTTTTCAGTCATTTTATTTGTTGCTTTCCATATAATGTCATTAAGTTATGATGATGTAAATCATTGGTTTTGTTTATGATGCAGCATTATATATTTGTCCATGTGAAATTTATAAAAGGATACCTGGGTTGTGAAAGGAGAAATTGGTATCTGCAGCATGGCTTGTACCAGACATGCTCATTCACTTCCTTGCAGTACTTCTGAACAGATCACACTGGTTTCCTCTTGTTTTTCTGACGTGGGATTTTCTCCTGAAGGGTTAATTTCAGTCGTTCTCTGGTGGTCCTGTAACGTGTGGAACGGGCCCACCCCCCACCATTGTTCTTTGGGGGGTACCCTGATCCACACTGGAAAAGGCTGAGAGAGAAAGAGCTCAGAAAGTGGTCATTTACTGATTGTGATTTTGTGGAAAATTGGCATTATTTATTTGTAATTTTCCTGGTTGAGAAAAAGACTGTATTTATTTCTCTCCGGGAGTTTATATACTTATTTGTGTGACCAAAAATTTAGGAATTTATCAAAGTTCCTTAAGAATAACATTTTTGGAGTGATTCTTTGTGCCAAAGTTAAAACAGTATTAAGCTACAGTATGGAGCCAGAAGCATCAGTCCTCGCCAAGCTCTACTGACAGTTACTGGGCAAGCACACATACCCTGTATGGCGTGTTTATGATGTATGGGAAACTAAGATCTTAAGGTGAGTGAGTGTGGAAATGCATGTACAGCAGTATATAATTTGGTAGGTTAATGAGTCCACCATTGTGTAACACAGTAGCTTAATGTAACCATCAAAGTCTGTAGCCATACTCATAGGGCTCTGCCAAAGGAGGAGCTCATAAATGAGAATCAAACCTGGAACTAGGTTAATTTGTAGAAGGTGGGAACCTCGGTAAAAAGAGACCAAAGGGGATGAATGGAGAGTAAAAGGTCTAAGTAAAGTTACTTGCTCAGAGTGAGGGTGCCAAGAACTTTGAGAACTGACAAGGTAAATTGTAGACAGGAGACAGGACCTGGAGTGGGAATGCTTTTCAGGACTAACCATGAAGTCTGAGGTCAATGGCAATGGTACTGGGTGAGGGGAAGGCTGTCTTAAACTTTGAGAATGTCTTAAGGTATGCCATGCAAGGCACATTGTAGACAGGATCCTTTGATGGGAATGTTTTTAAAGATATACAAATAAGAGTTGGGTGCTTTAGAAGCTTCTGTTTTCATTGATGTTGACTGCTTTAGCTTTTTAATATATTGTCACTGTCAGTGGTTTTGTAATGGAAAAAAAGGTTTTACGAGACATTATGGCGTACATGATTTAATGCTTTAGCAAGATATTTTCTTTTGGATTTTCCTGCCAGTGATGTACATTGAAAATGCTGCTTCCTCATAGAATTTTTATAATGTAAAATATTTAAGATACTAGGGTGACCTTTATTTAAATGCATGAACATTTGTTTTGTATTACTTTTAATTTATTTTAGGAACATTACTGTTTCTTCACAAGTAAATTATGCAGGTAGAGCAAAACAGCTGATTTGTTATTGGTAATGTAAATAATTTTTGCGCTAATTCCTTAGGATTGATAAAACAATTAGGTTTATGTTGAAAATTTATTCCAGAATTGCTGTCAGTCTAGATTTTTATAAGGTTTTATCATAGAAAAGGTTGTTTGAAAGGAGGTACTATATATTACTGCCAAGAAAATATTTTATTAAACCAAGAGAAAACAGTGCATATGTTTCAAGTATGATGTAGTGAAACTTTAATTAAAGGGACATTTATAAGAATTGTGAACTTTAGATTATTTTTTTCGGATAGCAATTGGTTTTTATTTGGCAAGTGACATCGGTGATCCTTTTCAAGAAGCTTTTAGTGCACCGTGCTTTGTAGCTTTGTAAGGGTGTCTGTAGCATCCCTTCAGCCCGTAGCTGCATCCACTTTTGAGCCTTCTACTTGCATCTGTTCCTGCTTCCTCTCTTCAACCTCTGTATTACACCTCTGTTACTAAATATATCTGTGGGGTTTTCTCCCAGTTCCACCTTATAGATCCTTTTGACTTTCATGTCCTTTTATTTCCTGGATCTCTCATCTTGCTGTCCAGCCATTCCCAGTTTCTTTCGACTGTGTTTAAGTGTTGAGTGACCAAATATGCCACAATGCTTGGCTGACAGCCTAAATTTCATAAATCAAATTATCAAGTGAATATGTACAGATTTAGGTTAATCTACCAATAACACTGACCCCTACAAGCACATCAGTACTGTATTTTTGTCACTAATTCTGGTTATGGTGTCATTTTGAAGCTGGATACTTGTACTAAGTTTAGTGAATAAAATGAATATAAGGAAGAATATTTGAGTTGAAGCGATGCCGAGAATTGTAATGAATAATAATGTTATTGCCATCGTCAGACTTTGTGGCATTTCCCTGTCTGCAAGTGACTTAATCAGATCTTGAATGGTAAGGCTACCCATTCATTTGGATTCAGGGAATTAGTATTCATTTTTTAAGGTTTGTTTAGGGATGGTTGTGTAGTATAGGCAATGTCAGTAAAGTAACATGGTATTGTGTTTATTACTTAATTGATAGTAGAATCTGTGGAAGTGAAGGTAAGGGAGTGTACTGCTGCAAAGGCACGTGATGAAGCAGAGGGGGCCTGTTTGCAGTACAAGCAGTTAACTTGATACTTGATATGAAAGTTTTTAAGTACTGTATATTGTGCTGTAATGCAAATAAAGTTTTCATAATGTAAGTGTCCTGAAGTACAGTACTGTACACTGTTAGAAGAGTGGAAATAAGTAGTCTTATTAATTTTTTTTTTTTTTTTCCCCCCCAGGGACGATACTCGGGATCCCGTCTGGACCAGTGCAGGTTCACCCTTTACGGGGGCAACTGGAGGTTCACACTTAACGGTTTGCCACCGTGGTACTGAGGCTAACACGAGACCTTCATCCTGAGACATCGCAGGCCGTAACGAAGGTAAGCATCTCTCTCTCTCTCTCTCTCTCTCTCTCTCTCTCTCTCTCTCTCTCTCTCTCTCTCTCTCTCTCTCTCTCTGTCTCTCTCAGTCAGCAAAATGATAGAATTCTAGTGAATTATTATAAACAGTTTGCATGGATTTTTAAAGAATTTTCAAGGCTAGGTGTCAACAACTATGCACAATAAGGGTGTTGTTGATTAGATAATGGACTGCAGCTGACCAGTATGTTCTCCTCCATATACAATTTGAACTGTTAAATAACCCGAGCAGTAAATAGAGATCATTTGTATCTACTTCCCTGATGCAGTAGATTGAAAATGAAGCTATAACATTGAATGTAGACATAAATACTATAAAGTCTTGCAAGTCTTCAAAATCTGGGAGGGCTCGGCTCCAACCTTTCCTGCTCAATCTCACAGCAGTCAAGTACATGCTTTCTACATCATCCTTCACTATCAAAATTCATAGTTAGGTGGCTTTTAACCAGTCACTTGCACTTGCAACCTCTATGATTTTAGGGAATTGTTCCCTTGTAACCTGTTTAACTTAAATTGTCCTTGTGAAAGAATTGTCCCTCTTGTTGTGCTTCACAACTAGTGCACATATTAAAAAGTTGAGCTAGTCAAGTAAGGGATGACATTAAGATAGTCCCACATACTCTGGGAGGGGTGGGGTCAATTTAATGTAAATCTAACAAACAATTACAAAGCTATAAAGTTCCTGAGTCCCCCTCTTCCTCTATTCCCAAGTCCAGTGCTTCCTTCTCCTATATACCTCCTCCCCATATTCCCCCTTATTACCCAACCCAGTGCTGTTTTCATCCCCCTCTGTACTATCCATAGTCTTCATTTTCCCCCCTCATCACTCACTCATTTCTCTATCAGCTGTTCTCTTCTCTGCCCTGAAGATATGAAATATCATTACCCACATCAGCCTTTCAGTGGTGCCCAACTATGTACTTGTTCCTACATTCCATCAACAAGTTCATCTTGGCCACACATCTTCCAGCCTAATTCCCTTCTCCTTCCTCCAACCCCTTCCCCCATCCAATCCCCTACCCACCTCTATATTGCACTACCCTTTTATGTCTACGTCTAACCCTACACCACCACCACATTTCATGGCAATGCTAGAAGTCCTGATTGAGGATGATGGCCTCTGGTAACAGCTAAGCCTCCTTTTCCTCATCTATGGGAACCTTAAATACCAAATTGCAAGCAGGGTGTAGACCACAAAAATTCACTATTGTAAGGTGATTGTCGATTGGAAATTTTCTATGTTTTCTCCAAAGTTTGTAATACAGGTCAAATTTTTGCCATTTAGTAGAACCTTGCCATCTTACCAGCATATTCCAATTGTGTATGTGAAAGTGTTGTCAAGTTTTGTCTTGTTTACAACCTTAAGCAAGTGAAGTTCCTCAACTAGAATTTTTTGCCATATTATTCTCTAGTATTTTATGAACCAATACTCAACATACTTTGTTTTATTATCATTAACACTTTGGAAGTGGTTTTTTGCTCTGTAATTGTTTTTGTCAACTCTTGGTCCTTTGTTCTCTCAAATAGGTTGATACACATTTCCGTGGAGGTTACAAGAACCAAGAGAGACTGCTGAATAAGAACTGTTCCAGTTGAACTAGAGGCATTTTTTAAATTAATTTTTTGTGGAAATCATGAAGCTGGAGTGCGAATTCTTCACGGGCTCTGCCCGCATCATGTATCAAGAGTCAACTTTGGATGTTATCAAGGATATTGCCAACATGCCAGTTAGTATTACAGTATTACTTTGCATTGTGTTTGGAGATGAAAGTTATTTATTTTATAATTTTTAGTCTTTAAATTCTTTTACCAGATGAAAGTTATTTATTTTATGAATTTTAGGAGTTTCGGTAAAATTAAATTTAACACAAGGATGTCCTAAATGTAAAAAATTTATTGTAGCTTTCATAATTTTATTAATTATAATATAATGAAAGTTGTAGTGCCTTTATAGAGATTTTAGCCATTTAGAAGACAATGAAAAAAGTTCTGATTTGAGTATACCACCACTTAGGGTAGCTGCCTCCACCTGCCCATGTCTTAAGTCTGTTTGCTGCTTTCCATCTTGTCCTGAGAAATGCATTTTAATGATTTTGTATTATATGTTGAAGTTTAGATATAATTGTTGCAGTCTACAAATATATACAAGGGAGAGCAGTGGCCTCTCCTTGTGGCAGGATTCACACCTGAGAAGATTTAGGAATTTTTTTCTTTATACAGTTAGGGTATTTTTTCTTTTGTAGTATTGAGTCGTTCAGCCATAACTATAATGGGTATTGCTGCTCAAGTAATACCCTTGGTTTTTTATCGCTGGAACAAACTTTCAACATTTCCTTCTTTTTCAGGGACAGGAAGATGCCTTCTTTGTCCTGGATGTTGGTGATATCATTCAGAAAATAAAAGTATGGCAGTTGAAGATGCCCCGGGTTAAACCCTTTTATGGTGAGTGTTTGAATGTGAACTGCTTTAGTGTATAACTTGCTAAATTTAATGTATTGTATGTTCTACTTTCAGTGAATATTTTAGGGGTTTTTGTAATTTGAATGGCTAAGTAGTGTGAAGGTAACAGTGATTTGAGAGGGCATTGAGGTTAAAGTTTATGCTTTTGGGAGTACATTAGCATAAGGTCACACTTGTGTAATGATAGTCAGCTGTGGAAATATGTGGTAGTGCAGATGGGACCACCTGCCAGTATGTAATGTTCTTTTGACAGTTAAAAAAAAATGAAACCAATTACAGTAGCCGCATTAGTTTCAACTTCAGATCAGGAATTCAGGATAATTAGTCTGGATGGGGAGGTGAAAGTTTAACTAGTACTAAATACAAGGTAGTTGAAAAAAAATTGTGCAACTGGTATCTATGGGAATAGCAGAAGAATAACTTGTCACACAACAATTCCTTGAACAACCAGTAGCTGAGGTTAGATTTGTTATGAACTCATTAAAATGCCTTGTGATAAAAACTGTTCATGACCTTGGCTATTGAGATAGCTGATATTGGAATAATTTTATAGTTTAATGAACATAAGCAATAATTGATAAGGATGTTTACAGTACACACTTTTACAAAATTTTAATCTTTTTATCTGTTTAGTTGTGTACAGTAGATTCTGGATATGGTTTTATCATTTAGCTATAGCTGCTTAGAAATTATATGTTGTAAGATTTCATAAAAACAAAGTTTAGAATGTAAAAAAAAAAAAAGTTAAAAGAAAGGTGTGAAAGAATAAGAATTGAAGGTATATCTGCATGTTAACAGTGCTATCAAGTGTTGTATTTCATATGACACTAAATGGTTATTGTGGTATGCACTTGAAAGGATGTTTCTTCAGCAGGTTATGCCAGGAACTATTTAATGGCTGGGTCTGGGGCTTAGTTATTTATTGTGCTGCATTTATTTTTGAACACTACCCTATTGTTTTCTATCAACCTTATTACTTTTTTTCAAGGAGTATGTTGGTTTTTTTATATATGCTCAACCTTTTACTTTTTGGGGCAACTTGAATACTGTATTCTGCAAAGAACTAATTCCAGATAAAGGATTTTTTTAATACATGTAGTCTTGAAATTTTTGAAAGTATCTTGCATGAGATAATTTTACCCTGACAGCAAAGTAAGTAAAATATAATTTCTTTCCAGCTGTGAAGTGCAATGACAATCAGACTGTTTTGGAACTGCTGGCAGCTTTGGGCACAGGATTTGATTGTGCTTCAAAGGTGAGGTGACAGTTGTAAATTTGAAGAATCGCCATAGTGCTTAACTAGTATTTGGAACAAATAATTGAAATGGCACATGGAAGTAAAACTATAGCTAGGTCGAGTACAGTTTGTATTGCTACACAGACATAAACTAGATTGTGTTATAAGACATTATAAGATTTTTGTATTTGAAAAAGTTTTTAGGAGTCAGATGGCAGGATAGTAAGGAATTATACCATAAATGAAATTTTGCAAGTTCCACATGTAAATGAGGTTGTGAAGGGGAGTTAAAGATGGCTTTGACCTGTCCTTAGCACAATTCCAATGGTTTTCTTATTTTTCCTGTCTGAATAATCTGCAGAACAATGGCTTATAGCTTGTTTTTGTATCTTAACAGGCTGAAATCCAGAAGGTGTTGAATTTGGGAGTGGACCAGTCTCGCATCATCTATGCTCATCCTTGTAAACCTGCTTCCCATCTGCGACATGCTGCCAAAGTGAAGGTTCCTCTAATGACATTTGATAATGAGACTGAACTTTATAAAGTTCAGGCTTATTATCCTGATGCAGAGTAAGTGAAGTGAAAATGTTTTTTTTTTTATTATTACGTTATTAAATATTATTTTATTATTATTATTATTATTATTAAACCAAGAGCAAGGGGCTTGAGTTGGATGATCTTTGATGTTTACATGCCAGGCTTTGTTTCCTTTGGGGGTTAGATGTCCAAGTTCTCTCTCAACATCTTGGGCATGTTTGAATATGTTAGGTCTCATCATTTAAGGCCTCCCCCCTTTCCCTCATTATTTTTACACTGGTTGTCGTGGTGCTACATGTTTACCACAAATTGAGGTTTTATATAGTCTTGAAAGAACTTAACTAGTACATATAGTAAATGATATTTTTATCAGTTCAGTGTTTTCATTTCAGATGATCTGGGTTGCTCTTTTTTTTTTTATATATATATATAGGTGGGCTATCAGTACTCCCTTCAGACTCGAATACTTTGCAAAGTTGACAAATTTTTTTTCGTAACAGGTCTGTCCCTCCACTTGAATATGATCATATATTAACCTCTAGAGACTCTTCACTGTTAGTTCATCTTACATATTACTGGTACCAGAAATTCCTTGCTCCTTTTGCCAGCTTTGATCATTGACACCATTTGTTATGCATATATATTATGGAGTTGTTGAAGACCAGATGTCAAGGTTTATCTAATTGGGCCATAGAGGAAAATGACTCTCTTCTATTTGTTTGGTAAATTAGGGCTCAGGAATATTCAGTGGTAGTGTCTGTGGTATACGTAGAGGCTGTAAATTCTTGATTATAAGGCCTTTATGTTGTCTGTGTCAGTTTTGGGAGATGACATTGTACAATACTCAAGGTAAGTTGAGATAAATTTAGAATTGTGTATATGACATGGAAGACCTACACACCTTACATCCCAGAATGTCAATAGAGGAGTTGGATGAAATGATAGCATTCTACTCATTGATACCTGTTGGATGTTAAGGTGGCATCCTAATAACTGGTACCTGAATAATGTAATCCTTTGTGTATATAAATGTTTAGCCTACAACTTAGGTGTAGCCTTGACTGTGTCCTCTATAATTTCATTAAAGAATGTGCATTCTGGGACTATATTTGTACTGAGCAAATTGAGAGGCTGTTGACTTACAATCTCTCAAAAGGTAACATTTTTGCAAGAAGGAAAATCAGTTGAGAGAACTAGGCAGTATAATGTTGACTAGCATTAAAAGAACAATATAGGAACTCTTAATTTACAAGCATGGAAAATTTTTAACCTTTGTGTACAAAATAATATTCATTGTATCTTGAAATGTATGAGGGATACTGAATTATACTGATTGCCAGTGTTTTATTCTGATTTTCAGGTTGATTATTAGAATTCGATGTGATGCTGAGGATGCACAGTGTCCACTGGGAATCAAATTTGGTGTATTCCCTGAAGATGCTGCTGCACTCTTAGCAACTGCCAAATCACTGGATCTGAATGTTGTTGGAGTTTCTTTCCATGTTGGATCTGGATGTCGTGAACCTGCAGTGTTCTATCGTGCAATTTCTGCGGCAAAGCAGGTACAGTATCAGTCTCGACTTTTACTTTTTTTTTTTTTTTTTTTTTTCCTGCGTGACTAGAGGAAATAAAAATATTGGTGCTCTTTGATAAGTTATCTTGGAGAGTTGGGAGTAACACTGAATTATGAAAGCTGACTTCCAGAAACAATGTAGAAAACATACTTCAACGAAAATGTAGAGAAATGAACTGATGATTTTGTACTTGTATTGCTCTTTAGTATACTGTGCTACAAACATTTTATGCAGACATAAGAATAATTTTCTTTAAAGTAGCTTTACTGTAAAGTAGGTTGCAAGTCTAGACTCTTAGGGCATCTCCAGAGGAACTGTTTGTAAGTGACTGATGGAAACTGAAATAAGACCGCTGCATTTTAAAGTACAGGTGGATCTCCATTCACGGAGATAATTGGCATCAAACATTTAAGTAGACCTAGTGCCACTTACAGTCGATTGGTGCCTTTCCCTGAGGTGAAAATTAGGTAAGATAAAGTACAATTTTTTAATAATTTTGTAGGGAGATAGCAAAGGGGACAGATAAGTAAAAGGCAAAAGAAATGCAGTTGTGGCAGAGGAGCATTAGTAGTTCACACAAGGACAGTAATTGTTGCCACTGAAAGGGTAAAGGAAGATACACTAGTAGCATCAAGGCAGTTGTAAAGCTTTGTTTGGTGAACAAATTCCATGGTATTTTGTCAATAGTAAAGTGGAATTGCAGAGCTTTAAGTAATAAAGGCACATAGTATGGTGTTTTGGTAACTTTCAAACCAAACCTCAAATGTTATGGTAAAGTAATTTCCATGTATTGGGGTAGTTTAAGATGGTAGTTCTGGTCAAGCCTGTGTACATCAGTGCAACTTTGTAATAACAGTTCGTGTTTACTCGCAGCCCTTAGAGCCACAGAGAATGTTTAACTTATTCCAAACCTTATTTCTGATTTGTGACTTGCATAATGTTAAAATGGGAGAAATGAGAACTAGTGTGTTGGCAGTTCCCCTTTGGCCCTTAGATGCACTCTTGGTGTCCTACCTCTCAATTACTACTTGGTAACAACTGTATGGGTTCCTCCTGGTTACAAGTTTCTATCTTTCTGCTTCATCTCATTTATTTCCTGGATCTTATCTTCGTGTCCAGCCACTCCAACTATATTTTGACAATTTAGTTGCTGAATAGCTAAAGTGCCTTAGTATTTGACTTGGCCCAAGTTTCAAGATTCATATGTACATTAATGTTAAAGTAAGAGGGCCCTACAAAGCAGAGTTCCAGCCCAAAGTTATCCTTACCACAAGAAATTTGGTGCATTTTGGAGGATAGCAGTAGAGATTTCACCACTGTAGTCATGAATTTGTTACTGCTCTTTTCCAGCTTGGAGCTTGTGTTATAATAGGCATCTTCATTAGTTTTTCATGAGAGTTTATTATAAAATTCACTGTAAACTAGAAAATATTAAAGGTGTATTTGTGGCATCTCATCAGCCATAGCAGTGTTGTTCTCTATATTTTCTTTTTCATTTATTTGATTGATCTCTTCTCAGGTAGTAGTGTAACTTCATCTTGTTTAATTTGCCGTGATTTTTTTAGAAACGCAATCTATAGCACAAGACATACGGCAGTCTATAATTACTCACTGGTAATAAACTGCTTTACAATAATAATAATAGATATTTTTTATTTTATTACTGGATCAGCTGTAGTATAGTGTATTGAGAGATTTTGAAAAGTAGTTATATCCAGAAAATCGAGTGTTACACGAGTATGCAGTAAAATCTAAATATTATCGTTGATTTCAAATGGCTGTGATTTTGATTATTTTGTTTATTTGCAGGTCTTTGAGGAAGCAGAAGCTCTTGGATTTAATCCCAACATCTTAGACATAGGTGGAGGATTCCCTGGGGGTCATGATGAGAGCTTGGATGAGTTGGCTAGATACGTCAATGAAGCCCTTGATGAGTTTTTCCCGGAAGACACTGGGGTTAAGGTAGAGTATTTACAGTCTGTATTAGTTTCTCTTAAAACTTCATTTCATGGTGCTGAACTAATTTTTATTTACCTAAGTTTTAGTTCCATTCATTTATATGATTTTATTGGTTCTATGGTTATTTAACCCTCTTAAATGTACACCTTCGTTCTTTGCAGGTAATTGCAGAGCCAGGGCGATACGTTGTTGCATCTGCTTTTACTCTAGCTACTTCTATTGTAGCTAAGCGTGAAGTTTGCGATGACAGTGATGCTGTAGTATCCACTATGTATTACACCAATGATGGGGTATATGGATCTTTCAACTGCACTTTATTTGATCATCAGACTGTACATCCAGAAGTCATGAAGGTAGGAATACTGCATTCTAATAGTGTTTCATGTGTATCGCACATTAGATATATTTTTAATCATTGCAGTGTCCTTTTAGTTCATTGCATTTACTTTTACTTCTGCCTTGGCCAATTTTAATTTTTTAATGATGAAAAAATCCTGAGTATAAGCCCTTTGGTAGTCTGTGACTTTTTTATCTTGTTAAATATTCTTTTTCTCTGAAGAATTTGCTATTGTAATTTTTTCACTTAAAATTTTCCTGTGGTAATATTTTCCTGTGTTGTTAATTGTTAATAATACAATTGGAATAATGTGTACATTAAAGAAAGGGCTGACAATATTTTACACAGCACTTTTAATGATTTACATATCAGTACTGTACACTACAGTATGTTCAGTTTTGAGTGCTATACTCTGCATATTTTATTCCCTTCAAAACTATTACCTGCACTTTCTCATAAAAAAAAAATGTGCTTGTACATCTTCCCATGAATGCAGCTGCTGAATTTTTTTCTGAATTTTTGGTAGTACTGTAGGTTATAAAGGATATTTAATATCCCCACAGTTCTGTAGAACCTTTCATATGTAGAAAAAAGTGAGGGTTATTGATATTAGTAAAATAACAAATTATATTTGCAATATGGAATTATTAAAGATTTTTAAAATCTTGAGATCCATTTGACAATTTTTTATTTAACATTATTCCTGTAGGAATTTTTTCTGACTGCTGACTTTTTTTATTACAGTAAGATTAAACTTAGTACAATACAATTGAAGTTGTTATAGTGCTTTCAGTGTTCAAATATGTTTTTTAGCTTTATGGGAGACAAAAACCTGCATACTTTGCATATATTCCCACTTTAGTATGGAAACCTCCATATGACAATTGGTCTGGTATTTGGAATGTTTTCGTAATACATTATGGCTAAGTGCTGTTGTCTCCTTAACAGCAATGGCTCCACTATGCAAGGAATTGTGTCCACAAAAGATAACTATAAATGTATTTGAAGCAGTAAAAAGGGAGAGGAAAGCTATCAGCGAAATTTTAATAGTATATATACACAATGTTGGTGACACTGATTGGCCATGACAGCTATCAAAATTGATCAAGCTGTCAGTCCTTTTAAAAGTCCACATATCCATATCTTAGTTTATTACGGGAATGAAATTTGGTCATATTAATGTAAATGAAGGATTCACTGTAGTATACAGATACTGTATCCATGGTATACTAGATAAAAGTTCAGGGCATTTCTCTGTATTTGAAAATAATAATGAATGTTATATTTAAAGTATTGTTACTTTCATAGGATGTTCCTGCTGATGAAGACTACATGGCCTGCTCTATCTGGGGACCAACTTGTGATGGCCTGGACCAAGTTGTCTCTGAAGTGCAGCTACCTAGCCTTGACTGTGGAGACTGGTTGGTCTGGCGAGATATGGGAGCATATACATTATCAGCTGCAGGAACATTTAATGGCTTCCCTATTCCAAAGGTGCATGCTGCTATACCTCATCATACATGGTAAGTCAGTTTTTTATTTATTCAGTAATTTTATTTATTAGTAGTTCTGTAATGCTGAGGATTGTACAAACGTTGGTTTGGTTGATCGAGTTTATTTTTACAAGTATCTTTAAAGTTTAGCAAAATTTGTTATTGACAAGTAATTTTTACTTGTTTTAGGAGAATGGAAATTGTAATAAATGATTTGTATGTACATTTTTATAAAAGAGGTGAAGGTTTTATTTGAAGGCAAAATTATAAAATACATTTTATTATTGCACAGGTTGTATTTGGAAGAGTACTTGGGAGCAAACTTGAACTTCTGCCCTGTTGATGGAGCTGCTGTGCATAGTAATTACCTTGACTCCAGCTCTCTGCCATTCTTCACTCCGGCATTTTGTCACCGTGATGCTACCAGTCATGACCCTGTGAGCTTTGAAGATCAGTTGGCACAACTTGACATCATTGATGTTGGAGAAATGTAAACTGCCTCCTTTGTTTCCATGATTAATATGATTAATGACAATGAAGCTTTTCAGCGAATTACAATCATGATGCTATTAGCAATGCAGTGACTTGATTTTAGTATTTTTTTTTTAAATGCTTAATCATTGCTTTCAAGAGAAACTTTTAATCATGGCTGCTTTGCCTCCTGCAATGCAAGTCATTTTTACCTGTAGTTTGTAACATGATCAATAGTATGACTGTGGGTGTAGAGATAGTGTACTCCCTGGAATACTGATGATTCAGTTTTAGGGTTTATTACTTTTTATTTTATTTAAACTGACCAACCTTATGTCTAGTTACAGATATAGAGCAGGTATTTATTTGTTTTGGTATATTAGGTTTTAAGCCTACCAGTCTTATATTTATCATGACAAAATTTTTTGGTTAATGTCTACTGCTTAGAAGTTATTACTTGTCAGCTTTTAAAGTTTTATCTATTTTTAGTTATTACGGAGATAAGGTATCAGTATTAGCTGGACCTAATTGTCTTGATGAGAATGTTGGCTCTAGGACCACAGGGTTTGTGCTCAGTATTAATGTCTGTCTATTGGTAAATGGACATTACCAGTTCTCTGGTGGAGCCTGTAACCCCACGGCAGTGTGTATCATCACCAACTTTACGGCACTCGTATGTAGTGCGTATATTATATCGTGTATGAATTGGCATATTAAATCTATTGATTTTAATGCACTTTTATTTGATCCTCTTATGTTGTAAGACTAGTTAATAGATCTTTAAAGTATTTCCTTAGTCTTGTTGTAAGGGTGACAAACTCAATTTTTGGCGCACATTGGGGTGGTCATTTCAGAATACAGTATATTTGTATCCCTGCCCAGCTGGTCTTAAAGCTTTGTCAAATATATTTACAGTTTGTCTTCCAAATCATGAACTTAGGACAGTATTTCATTTTTTTATGTTCCACAGTTTTGCTATCATTATTTTGAAGAATAATTTCATGAAACCAGCAGAAGTTGTATTTTAAGTTTTTACTGATGTAGCATCATTAATATGCCAAAGATCATTGGTGTAGATCATGAATTTTCTAATGATATTATGTAGAGCTTTCATTGTAATTGGAAGCCGGAAAAATAGTTTAAGTTGATGATTAAAAAAGTCAGTAGTGTCAGGTTATGAGACTATATAACAGATATTTTAAAACTCCAAAATTGCAGCTTGGTATTAAAATACTATTGTAGTTATTGTAGTATAATACTAACTATTGTAGTTATTGTAGTATACGAGTACAAATGATTCATATGCTGGTTAAAAGTAGGAAACTTTAGCCAAGTTTGAAAAATTCAATTTGTCAACATATTTATGATGTGATGGTGTGAAAAGTAAAGTTGATTTGATGTCTAGACATTGAAAGTTGGAGTTACTGGCTAAAATGCAATGGATACTAAAACTAAATCGTCCCTTCATGCTGTAGTTGTAAATCCAGCAATGGTACTAGTGTATATAAAGGGTATTACTCCCTTGCCATTGGGAGAAGTTTTTTTGGGTGATCTGTCTCGGCAACGGAAGTGATATCAGATTCAGAACTTCACCTAAGTGGTTTCTCGATATTAAGTAAGGGAGGTTTTCTCATTTCACCCCACCTGCTCCATTTTCCCATAAGTTGGGATGAAGCCTTCATGGACTAGGCATGTATGAATTTGAATGCGGTCTGAATCTGTCCTTCAGTTAATTGTCAGCAAGGTTGGTTGGTGCTCATATATTACTTTTAGAAACCTTTGATATAACTTCAAATTCTTCTAACCTAAATTTGACTTTGGAATGTGTAAAGTAAAATATATATGTGGTACTGTATAGTACATATATATTGACAAGGTCCAAACCTAATTTTATCTGGTTCAGTTTCTGGAACTGAAAGTTTGTCCCAATCCTAGGTAATTTAGATGGAAAATATCCCCATTAACATTAGGACAATTTTTTCAGGACCAATTCATTTCAAGTTATCTGTAAGACAATGTGGTGAGGGCTGATAGAAAACGACAAGAGTAGTGGGACAGGTATGTGAAACAAAGTTGAGGATGGGGTTATAGTAGTGGTAATATGTAACTGAAATGATTAGATACTCATTTAAAAAATTGACAGTATTAAACACTGAAATATACAGTATTCCTAATGAGGAGGAGTAGACTATTCAGGGGCTAAAATAAAATAAAATTTGAAGATCAGTCTTGACTAGCTAATGGCCTGTCCACACTAGTGGGCATGCCCGTCGGGCACTTGCGCCTGTTTATATTTTCTCTCGCTTCTGAAGCAGTGTTACCAGACAATCGCATCGCTCTGGCTCCATACTTGGTCAGGCAGTTTAGTGGAACGGGTTATGGGAACAGTGTTTGCCTGTCGGGCAGTGCCCACTTGTGTGGACAGGGCTTAAAATATAAATATTAGGCCAGGGCTAGATAAAACTTCTTATGTTCCCTAACATAAGAAATGCCAAAACTAGTCAAGGTTTGGATATGAGAAGAATTTGTAAAGATTATAGATTTGCCGAGTTTAGTTCCCTCAGCCATGCCACCACTTGGAAATAAAGAATACACACATTCCTGATCATATCCAAGATACTCTGCTCGGTTGAAGTAGTGCCCATTTTATGTGTATGACAGTCAGTGGTTTTTTGAGAACTGAATGAGCACATCACAAAGGAACTTGGATTTCTAAAGAATCTGCCAAAGACACAACTTTGAAAAATTATGTACAAAAATTTAAATCTGAAACTACCTGTAAAAGGGGTAACACAAATAAAACCAAAATCACATTTTGACTGTTATAAAGCAATGAAAATATGCAAAATAGCCTTTCAATAAAATATAAATGGTCCCTTGAACTAAGCCCTGTACTGAAAAGCCTCTTTATATCTGAAATCCACTTGTAAATCATATTGGATCCAGACTGGTTCTAGACAAGTCATTCTGAGAAAGTGACATTGAGAATCAAATGGCAGAAGAAAATGTCAAAGTTTAGTGCAACTGTAACCCTTCCCAAAATAGAAAAAATTGTTACCTAAAAACCAGAAATTAAATGTCAGATCCAATAAAATACCAATGAGTCCCAAAACTTTGTGCATCATGATGACCAAGAATGGAATACATAATGTTAAGTGACTGTTTCATCATTGAATGGGACAATCATTCAGGGTCCAATTTCATGAAATTAAGAAAAAAAAGACCTGAGTAATATGCTGTAATGAATTGCATGCATTAACTTAACACCTGTATAAGATTATTGCAATCCAATAACTGACAAATTGAAGATATTCAAGAATTAATGAAAATTGCAATAATCCAAGTTCAGTTTGCAAAATTTGACACCATTAATTCACTTTGTTCAATCAATACATTCTTCAGAAGAATGTTAACAGTGTGCTCATAACGTCAATACATTCAGAAGAAACTCAGAGACTTATAAGAGAGCTAAGCTGTTGGAATGAGCTCACAATGTTAATGGCAAAGCTCCTTCAGTGGACAATTACCCCATAACTTCGTTTTCACCCCTGAAGATGCAAGTCTAGGAACTGTTATTTCCATGAATAATATTGTTTTCAAAACAACCACAGTTCTAAAAAATAGATTCATCCATCAATGACAGGTTGAATTTAATGGGTTAAGCTGTATAGGTGACTTCTCCCCAAGAGTTATTTTACGGTGCCAGTAAGTGGAGGAGCCGTTACAAAGGTAAAGTTGGAAGTGAGTGGGAAAGCTGTCATAAAAATTGAAAACTACTGAACTACCGAGGTTAATGATTGAATTAGAGCTTACAGAGTTACAGTTGTTATGGCCGTTACTCCTGTTAGCATATTAGGTCTCAGGATTGTGTTTTTGACACAGTGGTTGCTGCCCATGCTAGCCGGTCTTGTAAGAGGTAGGTAAGATGTGGTTATTATTATTTACAGTTTATATTTATTTAAATTTTCAACATTAGTTCTTATTTATTTAAAATAATTTTCCAACATTACGCCACGTAGTTTTAGGCTTAGGCCTAGACTAGCTAAGGCCAATATCATCTTTAGGAAAGTGGAAATGAATAGTGACATGATGGAATTGTTTAATGAGAGGGAAATGCAGTATGGTGGTCATTAAGAGGATAATTGATAGGAAAGCTGATGAAAATATTATATGTGGTGTTTTATACCGTAATTTGGAATGATATCTGTATAGGCCTACCCAGCCTAACCCTGCCCAAAAGATAGGGGCTAGACTGAATGTTAGGCCTACTATTACACTGGGGATGTACACAGCATAGGCTGCTGTGGGCTCTGGAGGGTCAAATGGACAAAGGAGTCCTTAGTCTAGATCTTTGTGCCAAGGAAGTTCAACGGTTAGGAAGGTTAGGCCTAGGCTGGTTAGATTTGGGAGGCAAAGAATTAAGGGGTAATATGCAGACGGAGGGTCACAGCTTTTGGGGTGTCTAGGTTAGGTTAGGCACAGGTAGGTCTGGTTAGGTCATATTCCCTCTTGAAATGCCTACTAGCCAATAGTTATGGGGTAGCTTAGGCCAGACCATGTGATCCTTCCCTCTACATTGGTTCCAGATGAGGTAAAACTATAGAACGGCTCCGCACGGACTGTTACCTTGGAAATTGATTTTTCCTCTACTTTTAATATTGCTGATGAAGAAAGTGGTGTTGTTTGTTGTCGGCCAATTATTATTAACCTCATATCTCTGTCCAGCATGGTTGAGGACCCTTTGGGAACGCGGGGTTTTGAGTGGGAGAAATCGTTGGGAGAAAGACCTGACTGCTATGTTGTTTTATGGAATGGTTCCGCTCATGCGCAAGTCATTAGGGAGCCATAAGTTCAAGAAGGGATTGGCTAAAAACCTACTATAAAAGGAACTGTACTAACTTAACATACCTAACCTAACCTAACCTAACAAGCTGTTACTTAATTGGGGGAGCAGACCCCCAGTGAAGGGAACTCCACATTTTACCAAAGGTTCCCTTAGGACACTGCGCATGCGTAATAGCATTCCAGGATGGCCATCATACAAAAACATATCAGTTCTAAGGTTAATTACAAAAAATAATGGTAAATTCTTGATAAGCAACCAGATTACCATAGAAAAAGTCAATTTCCAAGGTAAAACCCTATGCGGAGTTGTACTGTAGTTCTACCTCAGACTAAATTGTCATTTGTGAAAGGTTTCCACAATCGGATATTAATAGTGCTGCGACAGGTGGGGAAGGTTGAATCCATGCCCATGGGCGTGTTGATGGTCAGGCCTAGGGTGTTGATGGGCCTAGGCTTATAAGAAAAAAGCCAGGATCTCACAGCGGCTACCAAAAATGGGTTTTTCTTATGTCAAAACCTGTTTTTTTTTTTTTTTTACTTTTAATGCATTTTTACATCATAAAAGCAAACAATTCATTAATATTATGTATAATAACAGCTTGGAACTTGAATTATGAAAAGTGATACATCATCCTCCAAATTAAACAATTTGCCCACCTTGTTGGTTTATGAAATTCTGTATCGTAATAATTGTCTTGGAAAGGATTACAGCACATTCCCCATTACAGTATATAGAAAGCACAACTTTAATTTAAAACTATATTCCAAAATGAATATCAACTAAATATCATATTTGGTGAATATTAGGTATGTGATCATTGAGACCAGGTAATTTTTTTTAGTGGATATATCAAGAATAATTTAGTGACACTGGAGAGGGGCACTGAGGTACATAGCTATGTAGAATTGATGATACATAGGTCACGAGTGAGAATTTTTGCAGTTGGAGCCAACATTATCATAAAAGGTATTGAAGTTGTGGTAGGTATGGGAGTGGTTAACCAGTTTTGGATTGCTACTATCAGTGAAGATTGAGTGGCATTTGGCAGGACTTGGTGCCCCTTGACCATGGGCCACAAGGATGGAGACGGTCTTTAGGGGCCAGCTTGGAAGGGGCTCCTTTTCTTCATACAATGAGTCTTAAGGGTAGTGATTTCGGTGCAGGGGTAGATGATAGGCTAAGCACTGAACAGGTGGAGGGTTTTGGATGAAATGAGAGCTTTCTGTATTGAAAAATAGGGTAAGTTGCCTTGATTGATACTAGGGCTAGATTAGGGCATTGTGTGATGTGAGTAGGTGGAGGAGGCATTGCAGAGGTATGATGGAGGGGGTGGATGGAAGAGCCATTGCGAAAGGATAGCGCTATCAGGAATAGTGAGGGATTTATGGTAAGTGAATGTGGGCTTTTTTGAGGAGCTGTGTTGTTTCCTGTACAGGGTTCATGGTGAAAAACAAAAACATAGGAATGAGATGATTACACTTACACAACAGTGTGTTATGTAAGCGTTGAGATGGGTATTGATGTCACTGAGGAGAACTTGTTTGTTTTGTTGAGCATTGTTGTCCTAGCATTAGTTAGTGTAAGCTAGGTTAGTCAGACGATGTTACAGTAGTGTGGAGCTGCCCTAGCTGTTGCTGGGCTAGGCCTAATAAAGTTTTCTTTTGCTGTGGTTGTCGTTGCCTGTTTTTTCTAATATGGGAACCAGAAGGGCACTGAAGAAGGCCCGTTTTAGGTAAGAATGAAGTTTTTATATTTTTCTCTTGTTGACCAGTTACATCAATATTTCAAACAAAATAGCCGTATGAAATTTAAATTGTATATTCTACATACTGGAAATATGCCCCATTTGATTTACAAAGAAATCATGATGGCACCAGTGAATTAAGAGAAAAAAAATTACCAGCATGGCAGATAAATCTATCCTAACCGCATCTACATAGCTTTCATAAGCAATTATCCTTGGTGAAAGTTACATCTCCAAAATTTATATTACCTAAACTTGCAATAACAACCTTGAAAGTTAAGTTTGCTTAAGCCTTAATATGATGGATTATCCTAAAAATTTAGTAGTCATTAAATGGAAGAATTATTTTCTGTTAAACAATCTAGCATAACGATAAATAATCCTAGAGGAAAAAATTAAAGCCAAGAATTTTAAATTGAGATGTAATGAAGGTGTAGGGTTAAAAATGAGAGGTAATGATATTCCCTTGTGCCAGCCTGTGAAATTCTTAGATTAATTTTAATCCCATGAAAATCAGCTTTAAAGATATGCGACCTAATTCATAATGAACAAGAAAGAATTTGGAACTTTCAAGTCTTCTCCAACCAAATCATCACAGGATGGATGTAATGAGCTACCTCGCTCTGCATCTTGACCTTGTAACAGTAAGGTCAAGGGAGATATTACAGTATTCTGCAAAAGGACATTCCCCAATTATTAGAGCCAATTAAGTCATTGAGTTTTCTCATGTAAATACTATAGTACAGTATTTCCACTGTTGTAGGAATTGCAGTCTCCTTCAGTAATGATAAAAGTAAAAGTGCACCAATTGAACATCATAAAGAGCACACAGTGGAACATATACAACATAAAGGTTCATATGTCATTTACACTGGTAGATTAAAATCCACATCAAGTTTAGGATTTGCTATTGTGTCTTCTAACAGAAAATTAAATTTTATCTTCAGATTAATGCATCTGTTTTCACAGATTATTATCGGTATTATCTGTAATTAAGGTATTCGAAAACATGCCACCATGAAAATATATTTTGTCACCCAAGAAGTATTGTAAAAGCATGGAAAGTTTTGCTTCTGAAATTCCTCGTACAGTACTGTACTGTACTGTACCATTTAGACTTGATACTACACATTTGCTCTATAGGTTGTATGAAGCTAGAGCAGTAGTAGATATTGAAATATACTTGATTTCTGCTCATGTAGGGATAAAAGGAAGATGCTGATATATATATACATACATACTGTGTATGAGTACAATTATTTAGCTTAAATCCCTTGTGCTAGGCCTATGAGGATTGCATGTTTTTTCAGCTCTGTTCTACTTAAAATTCTTGTCCATCCCCACCACCATCCCTGAGCTAAGGAGTCTGTTGCCCAGGTGCATCTTCTTTAACTATTTCTGTTGACAGCATCTTCCTCCACTAAACCCTTCTTCTCCAAATTCTCCTGCACTCTATCCTACCATGTAATCCTTTGCATCCCTTTGAACCTCCTCCCCCTAAAAGCTTCCTCCTAGGCCCCCTTCACTCCTTCTCCCTGACTTATCCTTATCACATACAGTACTCATAACATTTCATCTTGACTCTCGTAGTATATCACTAATCTTTACCACCACATTACTTCTGATTTCTACATTTTTCAGCCTCAGACAAGCAAGATCACAAAAATCAACCACAGCATCCTCTTTTCTGTGCACTCGAGCTTCTCGTCCTCCTTTTTAATGCCCAGGTTTCTGAATCGTACATTGTCACTGATCTTATGACAGTATATCTTTACTTTCAGTTTATTTGGCATTATTTTTTCACACATCTATTACACCTTCCATTCCTCTAAGCTGCTTTTATTCCACCTTCAACTACAGTTTCACACCCTCCTCACTTGGCTTACAGTAGATCCTAAGTATTTCAAATTCTGTACTGTACCAGTGTTAAATCTAGGCTTCTTTTGTCTTGTATGAGCAGCCTTCCCCACCCCCCTGGCTTGCTGGACACCATAGCCTCTCTTTTACCCCATATACCCCCATACCACACCATTCAGAGATTCCTGCCTCTTACTTAGCCTGCCCCCCTTTGCAGTTCTTCAGTCGCTATGATAATCACCTGATCATCTGTATACAGTATAACAATTCATATAGATTTTCATTTCTAATTCCTTTGCTTAATACTTCATAACCAGTATAAACAGAAGTGGGCCAAGTGCCAGTCCTTGATGAAAACCAACTCTAACCTGAAACATTTCTGTTTTGCCACAGGCCTCTTATTCATCATTTCATCCAACCTAACTAACTTTTCTGGCATAGCTCTTTCTTAAACACCAAAAACACAGTCTCCTATGGTGTTCTATCAAATCACTGGTCTACTGAAATTATTAGTGATAACAGCATAGACTCGAACACAATTGAATTATTTTGCCACATATTTTTACACAATACTTGCCCAGTTTTTTTGTGATTCAAACACTAATGCTTAGGAGATTTTGGTATAGCGTTTTTGGCTCTTCTTAAATTCAAATCAGTTATCTGAAATTCTCTTGAATCCATATGCATGGTTTTCTAGAATTCACTGCATGCTGAGTGCTGCAGATTCACTACAAGTTTCCTAGATATTAAAGTCCAAGTGATGTTCATTATTAATAAAATGAGCTGGAAAAAATTAAAATAAAAACTTGTCCCATCACCTTTAGGGCAATGTCATAATTTTTACTACATTGCATTAGTTTTCTTCTCAGGGGCAGGCAACTAGACCTTGATTTTTTATAAATGCAGTGCTGAGAGGAGCTTGTGGACCGAGAAGTCAGTTGTACTGATTAAGCTATTCAGTTACTTCATTTGCATTTAATATGATAGTCTTCCTTTCCTGTGAGTTGCCAGCATCGCAACACTTCCACCATAAAATATGCAGTTATGGCATTACTTATGGGTAAAAGATAAATTTCCGTTTTCAGTTTTCTAAAACGTGAAGTTACATTAGGTTTGTGTTAAACATTTTCAGTGTACCATGTGCCACAAGAGGACTTTGGCAGTCATGACTCTATCAAATACTGATAAGAAGTCCAAATGCAAAATTGTCTATTTATGTGATTTGTATTAGACAAACTATCTTGTTTTAAGCTTTCATAAAAATTCCCCCTTTAGGCAGCCTTAGTATACAACAGATGATTTTGATCTGTGTTCATGCATTTACATGTAAGAAAATTTTCAATAATGGACCATTTGATTGCAGATGCTCCCCGAGTTGTGTTTGCTACAATTGCCAAGCATGAAAGCTGAAGGCCCGTAATGTCTGTCGCAAGGGAACTCAAGCTCTCATAATCAACCATCATGACCATTGTGAAGGAAAAGAAGCAAATTAATGACTGCGGAATCTTTGGCATCAGTTGAATCCAGTGATGAAGAAAATAGGTGGGCCAGTCGAGGAAATGGATGTAGGCTAATGTAAGTATTCAAAGTTTGATTAAGGTAGACCAGGATGTAGACTGTAGTAATTATTATAAGCATTTTTAAGCCAGGCTAGGCTATGATCTTTGTTAGAAATATGAAAGCAGGCAAAAGGGTTATTTTTGACCTAGACATTTTCCATCAAATACTGATATTAAACCCAAATTCAGTTACTTATCCATTTCTGTGATTCTTATTAAACAGTTTTGTGTCAAGCTTACATAAAAATTCCCCCTTTAAGCAGCCTCAGTATGCATGAAATTATAATCTAAATGTTCATGCATAAGAAAACTTAATAATGGACCTTTTGATTGCAGATGCTCCGAGTTACATTTGTTATAATCGCCGAGCACGATTGCAGAATGCCAGTGACGTCTATTGCAAGGGAACTGAAGCTTTCACTATCGATGATCTCAACCATTGCGAAGGATAAGAAGTAAAATAATGATCGCAAGATCTTTGGCGTCACTTACATCCAAATTTATCATGAATTCAAGAGTTGGACAGATCGAGGAAATGGATGTAGGCTAATGAGTGTTCAAAGCTTGTTTAAGATAGGCTAGGATGTAGGCTATTGTAAGTGCTATAAACATTTTCTTGTTAGGCTATGGTATGAAGTTCATTAGAAGTATGAAAATGGACAAAAGGTTTAATTTTGACCTTGGACAGAGAGCTTAGGAGTTCCAGATCACTTTTCAGGATACAGTCCTATATTACACTTCCATTTACTGCTAATATAACTACATGACAATCTTGACCTTTATTTTCACCACCGTCACCTACCTACTTGGCACTTCCGAGTACAAGTTAAACTTTATATAACTACTTTTCACCTTTGCCTTTATGGGTTTATATGAGAGGGTTAGAAAGTTAATGTGGGGAAACAATGAAATTCCTTGGTTATAGTGAAATTTTATTTCACTTGTTTTACAATAGGACTCCACGACTCAATTTTAACAAATGCATTAAGTTTCATAAAAAAATGTCATCGTTGAAACAACAACAAAAATCATCCCTGTTAATACCTGACACTAGATTCACCCCCAGGGCCAAAACTCTTGCATCTGTAATATAAAACTTTGGTTTAAATCAAATAAATTAAAACTGTCAATCACATGAGAATATGCACTACTGTACTAAAATCATAATGGTAATGAAGGTATACACAAAGTACATTCACTGTAAGACATGAGTTACAATACGGCATATAAAATTTAAAGAAAGCTTTACGGAACAATAAATATTTTCAAACAGCTAACTTCCACCTCCATTCAACAAAAACTATGGACACTACAGGATTGGAAATATCTATGAAACATAAATAGGTGACTATTTACACTGAAATGGTAAGATAGGTACCCTGTGGAATAAATGCATGACATTCAACAAAGAGGCAACAGTTGGGACATGTTTTTTTCATCTGTATCAATACCTAACTTTCATGAACACCTAAGTGCACTAAAACCAATAACGCATTTCAGGGAATGCACAAACGGTATTGTAGCTTCACGACAGAACTATTTGTACTTAGTTCTTGTAAAAGTGTTTGTTTAAAGCTACAACAAAATAAAGCACTACATTCAGCATCTTCTCATTTAGAATATTGGGTAGATAGATCTACATAAATGAAAAAAACTCTCTTAAGAAGTGGTTACTCCCAATCTCGGACATAGTTCACATCGGGCAACTCAAACACGTGTGCTGATAGGAAGAAGAAAAGTTACAGTGGCTGATAAAGGGTGTTCATTGCCTTATCATATTTTGTCAGTTTAGAAAAAAAAAATCACTGAGCTTACTTTCACCCTTCAGTGCCTTGATACACAGCTACATCTTATAAAAAAATCATAACCAAATACAGACTGCTACCTTATATCACATGCCCTGTAAAAATACTTCACTGATTATGAACTGTTAAGATTACAAGGTATGCATACACTATACAGTATAGCTCTTGAAATCACAAATTTCCTTAATAGTACATAACTACCACTGTGAATAGACACATCAGCTGTTGGGCTGCCTAACATTTAAAAGTCAAAAGTCTCAACACATTTTCAAACCACTTCTCAGTAATGATGCACGTTATTACATGTTGGAGAATATACAGAAGGGTTTAATGTAGATGATGCTCGCTCCTACTAACACATACATAGGCATCAAAATACATATAAATCCTTGTTCATTCTAGGAGTCAGCATCATCAGTCTTTGGTCCCCTCAGTTAACAATACAACATATTTGGTATCTCAGAGTCCTCCAACAATAATGCAAGAGTGACCATCCATTTGTACACAATGATTAAGATAGTCCATTCAGTCATATACTTTGGTAAATAGACCTTGAACACTTAAACCACAAAGTTATCAAAGAACAATAAAAAACTGGTCTAATGAATACATTTTTTCTGTTACTCGTCTACAGATTCAGATGCAGAATTAGCATGCCCATTTGTTGGGGCTTGCTCACTATCATCACCAGCACAAGCTGAGCAAGGGGATGAGGCTCGTGGTTTTCCTTCTGACAAACCCTGTGGTGGAGTTGCCCTGGTTGTAAAGTGCTGAGAAGTATTCAAACTAGATAGGGACGGCCTGCGTAAACTGCGCCTAGGAAGGTCTGGAAAGCTTGCTAAACACTCGCGACAAGCACCATCAGCTGCCTCTGGGTGAGAAAGAGCATGGTTTTCCAATTCTGCACGGAAAAAGAAACGCTGATGGCAATGATGACAATCATATGGACGAGCACTGAGGCCATGTTCAACCATGTGCTGCTGGAGTCTTGTTGCTGTTGTAAATACAGATGAGCACATGTAGCAAGTGAAGCTTCCACACCCTTCAAATGTATGTTCTATTAAATGACACTGAAGACGAAGTGGGGTATCAAAAGTAGCTTGACACAGGTGACATTCATGGACAGATCCTTCATGCAGCAAATGAGAGGCAACGTGTGCTTCGATCTCTGCTTCTGTTGCAAAGCTTTCTTGACACTTGATGCACTGGTAAGTACGAGAGGACTGTCCAAATGTGCGCCCAAATCCTTGGTGGTGGTGATGAGCCACAGCATGTGCTTCTGCTTCTTCAACAGACTCAAGCTTTACGTGACATTCTGGACATTTGAGTGAGGGAGAATGACGTGGACTATTACTTGCACGACTGCTGTTACTACTACTTGTGGTTATACTTGTCCCAGTTGCTGTTGTTGTTACATAAGAATTTGAAGGGGGAAGCAATTCTGAATTACCATAGGTGCTTGAAGCTATAGATGCAGCAGCAGCAGCCTGCGCAGCCTGGGCTGCATGGAAGCGAGCATGGACATTTACTTCCATGTCAGTAACAAGGGTTTGTCTGCATACCACACATGGCTGAGGCAAGGGAGAAGGGTGATGGTCATTTTGATGGCTAGTAAACTGCTGTTCTGATGTCAAAGGCTCTCTGCATACAGCACAGGCACTACCTGAAATAACTTTGACATGTGTTAATTTGTGCTGTGCTAAAAGGGCAGCAGAAGGACACAACTCATCACATATGTTGCATTTATGGCGACCTGCACTGCCTTGATGCGTTTTCATGTGCGCTTCTAAGTCGCCTCTAGACTTGCAGGCTTCACTGCAGTAGGCACAAAATAAGCTTAATGATGCTGCAGATACTTTTGCACCAACACCACTTCCACTACCTTTAATGTTATGAGCTTGTTTTCTATGAGTGAGCAATCCTGAATCACTGGAAAATTCTGCATCGCAAATATCACATTTAAGATCTTTTTTCTGTGGACTACGTCGAGGCTTAGCCAAGTTTTCTGGTTGGGGAACATTACCATTAAGCTCTGAGTTATGCTGAGTTTGCATATGTTTGTCTAAAAGGAACTCAACATGGAAGGCATCATCACAAAGAGAACACTGGAACTGGCGCTGATGCGTGGCAACATGAGCTGCCAATTCGGCCTCAGAACCCAAGCTGAGGGTGCACAGCAGGCAGCGATAAGAACCTCCAGATCCACCCATTGATCCACCACCCAGTAGCGAGTCTCCTCCAGATTGCTCTCTTCGCATGTGACTTGCACGGATATGTACTTCAAATTCAGACTGTGAACGGAAAATAAGTGAGCATCGAGTACATTTATGAACTTTACATTCATTGCTATGTTTTACAGCAAAGTGAACTTGAATAGAAACCTTAGAATCAAACATCTCTTTACAAAGAGCACATCGATACAAGTGATGTGCATGTATGTCCATCAAATGTTTTTGAAGCTCGTCTGGTTTTGGGAATAGTTTTAAACAAGCTTGACATCCATACTCTGTTGTCACAACACCTAAATGGGTTGCAAGGTGAGCTTCAAGAGGAGCATCTGAAGTCAGTGGTAGTCTGCACTCTGGACACATCATCTGTGTCGATCCTGACAAGGATGAAGTGATCTGATCTCCTCCCTCCAGATGGGTTTTCAGATGTCTTCTGAAAGCTTCAAAGTTTGTAAAAGGAGCATTACATTGACTACAAAGAAGTGTAGAAGCAGGGAGTTCTGATGTTAAACTGTCATGCCGAGACTTTTTGCTTAGGTCAGTAGGAGTATCACTGGGTGGAGATGGCGGTCGCTTATTTAAAACAGCTGACAGAACAGGTCCAGCATGAACAAGCTTGATGTGTTCAGCCAGAGCACCTGGATTGCTGAAGGGCAATAGACACTGAGCACAAAATACACCCTCTGCAGCTCTAGCTAACAAGTCGGTAAAGGTGTGAGCGGTTACTACATGTCGTTGTAGGGCTGTAACACCACCTACTCTGGCGCCACAGAGTTCACAACTGACTCCTCGAGATGATCCTGGACCAAGAGGTGAGGCCAGTGTTGATGCTAGACCACCTGCACCTAAGGATGCTCCAAGAGATGGTGGAAGGCCAAGCATACTTGCCATGTCTCTGACTTCACCATTTATCACAGACCCTGATAATGAAACCAAATGAACACATTTTAAATTTTGATCACTACATATGAGATGAAAAAATTTACCTTCAGGGGTTGCAATTAAAAAGTGATAAAAACAGTTTGACAATATGTTTTGGGACTATACTGTATGAAAAAGTTTCATTGTTTAATTTATCATGGGTATTTAAAGGTGAAATTTGCAATGTATCAGACACTAGCTGTAGTGGAAATTATGGGAAATAATGCTCAACAGGTATATCATGAAAAATACAGAATTTATTAACTTCATATTTCATGTTTGACTTTATATTATGACTTTAAAAGAAAATATTCATTCTTATAAAATATAGCATGGTCATTGTTTTTATTATTGTAAAAAATTTAATGACATAACTGTACAGTGCAATGCAAGCCACTTTTATTGTTTTTCAGGAACTCAAAGAGAACAGGTATCAAAAAAATAGGAATCTTCTCAGAGAAGGACTCGATAACTGAGACGGCAGTTACAGTAAATAGGAATGAAAGCAGGAGAATGCAAAAGAACAGAATATTTACCGTGAGCAGAATGTAAATGCAGCTGCAGAGCCTCCAAAGATGGAAACCCATCCCTAGAGCAATATAAGCAAGCCAGTTTTCCACCAACAAGAGAGAGTAGAGGATTTGAAAGAGGCCTTGGGGAGGGAAGAGATGAGGGTGGTCGAGGTGATGGCGTAGAAGCTACTGATGATGCTCCTCCAATAGACGATGCCCCTGACCCGCCTCCACGAGAAGCAGGTCTTTCTAGGGAGGATGACTGCAGGTCATCAGCATGATAACGAGACACATGACGCTGAAAAGGTTAGACACTGATTGTAATACTGTTTAGGGATAGGACAAGTAGCTTGGAAAAGCTTAATTTTTCTATTTTTTTCCGTCATTGATAAGAAAAATAATGAACAAAACAGCACATTTGTTATTTCTTATTGTACATATGAATTTTTGTTTTAAAAGTGTACTTTGTTTGGAATAACAGACACCATGAATTAGACATTCAAATTCTGTCAGGTATTTTATATCAAAGTTTCTTAATGTAGTATAACAGATACCATGAATTAGACATGCAAATCCTTTCAGGTATTTTATATCAAAGTTTTTTAATGCAGTATAACAGACACCATGAATTAGACATTCAAATCCTTTTCAGTATTTTATATCAAAAAAAGTTTAAAACATTTGTAATCTTTAACCATTACCAATCAAAACTCTATCATAAACAGGAAATACAACTAATACCTTGCTACAACCTTCCTCTTTGCTTTTACTAATGAAAAACTTGTTTATCACAAAGCTAAACACGTTTCCAGTGTGTAAATACATCATTCATGCAAGAACAAACTTTTAAACAAGAATAACATCCAAGATTACTCTGTTTTTACTAGTGAAAACCAAGTTTTTCTCTAGTATAATCTTGGATCTTATTCTTGTTTAAAAGTTTGTTCTTGCACGTGTGATTTATACATTGGAAACGTGTTCAGCTTTTTATCTTGACACTTGAATAAACCTTTATTAGGAACATTTTTCAAATTTTTGTTTTTCCTGCAGAAAACTCACCATTACCTTTATATAGTTATATAAGTATTTATTGTCAGTGCAAGCTCGAGTGGTGATAAAACTTACTGAGGTCATTAACTGGTAGTTCCAGAGTGGGTTAACTGGTGGTTCTCGAGTGGTGGTTAAACTTACTAAGGTCATTAATTGGTAGTTATGGGGGACAAGCAAAAGGATAGCCCTTATTTCACATTCCTTCACTTGATTTGCTGTGAAGAGAAGATATCTTGCAGTTCACTGTCTTTTCCCGTTGCTGAATAATTGACTGTATATTTGAATTGCTATTCTTTGCTGTATAAATGTGTTTTCTGGACTGACTCGTGGTGATTTTGGATGAGGTGAAAACACTGATCAGGGAGAATCTAGCATGGTGGATAGACAACAGTAACCTCAGTGCAGGAGTTTATGTTGGCAGAGTGGCTAGCACTTCAAGCATTTGAGGATCAGTTTATATGTCAGTAAGTAGTGTTAAGCAACTACACACAACTTTGATGATATGTCAACAAATTGGAGGGATGCTGTGTTTAACCTTTTGTTCTTTGGCATTGCAGATCCATGAGTGGTGAGCTCACCATGCTATCAAGCTGTCAGTCAAGTACATTTCCAGCAGAAGGAAAGTATGTCCTGGTTAACCAGGTCAGTAGTTAGGTCAAGCTGTGGGTACGGAATGGTCTTTGCATCCCTGCATAACAAAAGGCTCTTTGAGCACTTGGGGGTCCACCAATGCTTGACCTATTTGCTGGGATCTCTGTGTTCTGTTCTTTAGTGCCAGACCCCTGGGTGATCAAGTGTTAATCTCCCCTGCTCTCGGGAGCCGTGGTGGCGCTTCGTTGACCTCAAGCAGAGTAGTACTCATATCTGCTGACTCTCATGGTTGACAGGATACTTGCCTACAGCTTTAGATTCCTCTAAGGGGGTCCCCAAATGTCTTGAATTCCTAGGGCAAGTCCTCCCCCTGATCTCAGAGACTTGTTCACACCCAGGTCCCTACTACTCTGTCATTCCATTTATCAGATCAAGAAAGAGGATACATAAGTCATTACATCCCCTGTCTGCATGCACAACTTCTCACGTAAGGATCACGTCTCGGGAGGTTTCCTATACAGAAGGCAATTATTTATATTTTTGTAGGAACAAATCAATTTTTAAGACAAGTAAGTCAGGGATATTCCCCACTCACCTTCCATAATCACTAATTCAATTACTCCTCCAGCTCACACTTAATATACTCCTATAATGGTCATTGCAAAAGGCTCTATCATGATCATTGCAAAAGGCTGTTCAAGTGGAAAGTAAAGAGAAACAAATTATTTTTAATTTACAGTATACAAACAACTGAGTAAAGCTTACTTGAAGGTGAGCTTGGTTACGACAATGAGCATGGCAGACAGGGCAGCGGACAGTTGCAACAGGTGACAGAGTAGGGGACTGTTCACCACCTGGGGAAGCTGTTAATGCACCAGGTGAAGATCCGCTACCCTGGTCTCCACTCTTTGGGCTCAGCAGCTGTTCCTGTTAATAATGATGTTCTTGCTTAACATGATGTTATGCATATGATCATAATATATTAAGATTTTCATGACTGAATCTACCATGAATCAGTCATGCCCCATGTCTTATTATCTGGAATGTAATCAACAATAGTGCATATTCAGTTCTGACCTCTTTATCAAGCAAGAGTAAAGTTGCATGGCATCAAAACATTCGTCATGTATACAACAACTCATTACACCTTATATTCTTTACCTTCTGTGAATCTTTCAGGAGATGGTTGAGAGCTTGTGAATGTGCATCACCAGTCGAGTCCCTAAGGATCTGTGAGAGAGCGTGGGCATCTGAAGGAGCCTGGGCGTCTTTCAACAGCTGATTCAGGGCATGGGCTGTGAGCTTAGCTTTGTGGTTCTGCATGTGAGCTGTCAGTGCCGCTGCCGTGTTATAACCTCTGTTGCATACAGAACACTGGTATGGCTTCTGTGTGTCATGGGTTTTCATGTGAATCTTAAGGTGGTCGCTGAAATGTTAAAGAGATTGAATTAGGAAAATTTAGGTATCAACAAAGGAAAAGGTTAAGCTGTATCAAAACATCTACAATGTTGCCTCCTATATGATTCTCTCGTTTGCCGAGGCTTTGCAGTGACTTTGCTTTTCAAGAGACCACAAGGTTCCTTAAATTGTATACTGTTAAGAAGGATCGCTATCAAGAGAACCTCTTATTTATTCAGTTTTATTGCAATGAATAAATAAAATGTCTTATTGCAATATCAGTAGTCTAAACGTAGGGAAACTCAAGAGGTGTGTGAATTACTATGAAACTTTACTCTGAATAAACAGTTGACAAAGCTCCATGATTCTTTTCATTCCATGATTTCTTGTAAATAACAAGGTAACAGTAGCAGCAGCATCTTATCAAAAAATTGCCCTCAGGAAAATTAATCAAAATTTCATTATCTAATCGATATTTGCCGTCCATATTCACATGAATATGGACAGCTCAGTCATGAAAAGAATCTTAGTAAAATATGAAAACTCATCTTTTTGGGGGATAAGACATGAACTGCTTAAAGAAGAATAGCAAAGCAGTATTTGCATCAGGAGGTGTAAATATTAATTTTGAAGGTACCTGGTATATAGAAGGGGAGGAATTGATATTGGAATGGTTAAGGAAGAAATGGAATTAGTAATGCCAAATGACAGAAGACAATCTGATGCTAAGGGTGTCATAAAGAAAACAATCTGATGCTAAAGGTGTCATAAAGAAGGGAGATAATATGGTGTTGGGTAAATTATGGAGGAATCAAACTAACGGAACATTTCTTGAAGGATACTTGAAGAGACATTGAAGATTGGTGAGCAATTCCATTAGAGGAAAGGAACAGTTGTTAGACCAGGCAGTTCATTTCCATTAGAGGTCATTTCCATTAGAGGTCATTTCCATTAGAGGAAGAGGAACAGTTGTTAGAAAAAAGGCTGGAAAGCAATTGGAAGCTGTACATTTACAGACCTAGTGGGGGATTTGAAAGAATACCAAGGCAGGTGGTGTTTTGCTCTTTTAAGAAGATGAAAAGTGTTCGAAAAGTTTGTTAGATTGGCTGAAATTTTATAATGTAATATAAAAGAACTAAGACGTCAGTATTAACAGTTTGTGTCAAAACAGAAATGTGTGAAATCTAGAGTTGGTTTACATCAAGGATCAGAACTTGGCTTACTTTTGTTTATACTGGTTAGGAATGTACGGAGTGAAGGGATTAAGGAATGAAAATCTATACAAATTAATATAGCAAATAATCTGGTGATTATGGCAGAGAGTGAATAATGATTATAAAGATAAGTAAGGGAGTGATCAGGAATCTCTGGAATTAGGTGATATGAAGGTAAATGTGTGTTAAATCGAGTTACGGTGTCCAGCAAGCGGGGAAGGGATAGCTTATTTATACCAGATGGAAAAGATCTAGATATGAAACAAAATTTCAAATTCTTAGCATCTACTTTAAGCCAGGAGCGTGAGAAGTTGTGGTAGAAAGTAGGAAAAATGCACTTTGAAGAACTGGAAGGTGGTGGCAAGGGTAGTCTCTAGTGCGTGTGACAAAAGAATACCAAATTGAAAACAGACATCTATTGTACCATAATCAGCCCAGTCATGTGTGGTTCAGAACATGGGTGTTAAGGAGGAAGGAGAAGCAGAAGATGGAGCCAACAAAAATGAGGATGCAAGGTGTTTGGGGGATTTTGCTAGGCAAGAGGCAGGATAAAAAAGAAGTTCGGGAATCGTAGAGATATTTTATATGATAGAATCGATTCTGAGATGGTATGGGTATGTGGTAAAGGATGAGAGAGGACAGGAGGAGTGGCGAAGGCGTGGGCGGAACCTGTCAAGGGTAGAAGCAAGACTCGGTGGTCTTGGTAAAGGTCCAGAGGGAGGCAACGGATTAGATGGCGTGATAAAGTGGAGGATTTGGAGAAAGGTTTAACGGAGGAAGCTGCCTTCGATAGAGGTAGTTGGAGATGACACAGGAAAAAAAATAAAAGTCTCTCTATAGACGTATTTGTAGCGTGGCCAACGAAAGAAAACTTGAAATTATTAGCGTCTATATACGCTGTTAAGCAATGCATTTTGCAGACAGAATACCGAAAATTTTCTGTCCAGATGTATGAACAAACGAAGCAGAACCCTAATTACCTTCTCGAAAAGGCAGCATCGCAGTGGCAACATTTGTACTTCTTGTCTCCGGTGTGGAGCTTGACATGGCGGTCCCTCGAGCGCTTGTGCTTGAAGAGACGGCCACAGAACTCGCACCGGAAAGGGAGCTGGTCTGCATGAGTCTGTCGACAGAAACAAACGTTTGTTAGCTGAAGAATGTACAACCCAAGTTAACCTATCGTATCAAGCCTTAATTTCTGAGATCTTCCTGAGAAGAGTCCAATAGGTTTAATTGTGAGGTGATAAATGACAATATCCCTTTTAAATTATATTCTGTAGGCTTGTCTAATAAGCAACACTGTCAAATGATCAGCTAAAAGTGTGATGTACATACATTTACACTCAACAGTTTTCAAGGACTCGACAAATTTATACACTGAAAATGCCCAGAACGATATCTCTGAATCAACTACAACAAGTCACCCATTTTCTTTTATTTCCTTTCCCTACACAGATGGAAAGATGACGACGGGCTAAAAAAAAAGTTAAAAAAATGAAAAAAAAAGGATTAAATTCATACAATCTTTCTCTCTACCGGGTTTCATGTGATGAAATTAAGTAAATTGAAAAGCGAATATCTCGGATACAACCAAATTCATCTCGGAAAAACTTAGGATATCCCTCAAATGAGAAACTAGATGGAGTCTGGCGTATTTAGCCACTTTTAAAATCAATACTCCAATTGCATTTCTTGCCTCTTGCTCTGTGGGCTTTTTTCCCCTTTTCTTTGTTTTTCCTTATGACCTGAAGTGAAATAACTAGAAAAAATCTCTTGATACATCTTTCAGTAGAAGTCCCAAACTGAATTTGGTCGATTTTGAGATTTTCTGTCTCTACTGTTTAGTAACATTTTTAACTACTACTACTACTACTACTACTACTACTACTACTACTACTACTACTACTACTACTACCAGATGGGGAAGATAATTTCAATAAATTTCACTACCATTTCTACTTCCTCCTCTTATATTTGCCCTTGATGAGCATACGTTCTTATAGACTACAGAACAGACCTAAAAACCATGAACTTCCATGCATGTAAATGGCCACTGTGTGAATAATGAAATAAAATTGAATAATAAAAAGCACGACTGGGTGTCCCCCTCAAACAAGAGATGGCAGTTTAAGGCAATGGTACTCTGATAACAACCCAGGTACTTCAGTGAAATGAGGGATATATATTATTACACTTATTCCTTAAATAATGCGATTATTAATAACTAAATTTATCAGTGAATGGAACGTAGAATTTCAGCCAAAGGCCAAGCGCTGGGACCTATGAGGTCATTCAACGCTGAAAGGGAAATTGAGAGTAGAAAGGTCTTAAAGGTGAAACAGGAGGAAAATCTTGTAGTTGCACTATGAATGAATTGTTTGGGAAGGCTCGATAGCAATATGGAAGAAACAGAATATGAAAGGAGGTACAGTAAAAGGATTGAAAGGGGGTTGCAGCTAGGGGTCGAAGGGACGCTGCAAAGAACTTCAAGTAATGTCTGCAGTGCACATTGTGAGGCTCACTGTCGGCACTAACCCCCTACGGGATTTGGTGACGAAATTATTAGAGTCTCTGTAAAACCAGCAATGAACTTTGCGATGACGTAATATAAATATCTACGTATATGATGCTACGGATGGAGTGTTGTAAGCAAAAATTAAATAATTAAATTATACAACCTCCTGATGTTAGAACGATATCAATATCTGACAAAACATTAAAAAGAATAACTAAGAAAGAGTCACAACTCTCTATGCATTTTGCACTTTGACTTTATTACAGCCGAGGTACACATTTTGCTTTACATTACGATGGAATTTTTAGAAACAAAAGAGTGAAATAGGATTTTGGTGCTGACGGAAGTGTTTGATGAAAAGTGCTCTTTTTCTGTATTTCCTATTACCTTCGGTTACTTCTCAAATAAACTCCATATTCTTTTGAAGCTTGAATTTCAAGTCAATGGCCCCTGTGGCTTGTTCCACATGAAAAGGGCTGATGTTCTGAATAATAATAATAATAATAATAATAATAATAATAATAATAATAATAATAATAATAATAATAATAATAATAAAACAAAAATGTAAAAATGCGACCATGGACAGCAATTCATTCGGTCGAGATTTCTTTGAAAGTTTTTAGTTTAAGCTATATTTAGAATTTTCGTTCAAGCTATATTTAGAAAAGTTTCTCACTGAGAGAGTTTAAGAGAGAGAGAGAGAGAGAGAGAGAGAGAGAGAGAGAGAGAGAGAGAGAGGGCAAATCCTAAAAACACTGATCTGAAGACACAACAGAAAACGAATACAAAAAATAAACAATTAAACACATGGCACAGGACGTGGAAAGTTAACCAGGACTGTCGCTACAGAAATAAAGTGTCGAAATCCTACTGCTCATTTCAAGAGCCCCATCAACAACAACAGTCAAATTCAAACTGGAAACTGAACAGGCCAAAACGACAACAGAATCATTCCAACGACATTTCGACCGAAGGATCCAGCTGTATTCGAGAGGAGCAAAGTTCAGCAAGCACCCCACCTGCTCATGCCGCTTGAGATAGGAGAGCCTGGGGAAGGCGCGATCACAAAAGGAACACTGGTAAGGGGTAGTCTGGGTGACGCCCACGGTGGCAGCGGCCTCAACGTCCGTCTCGGATGCTGACGTAGGCGTGGCCGAAGAAGCTGGCGATAGCGACCCTCGGCTATCAGATCCCACCTCCCACGACGAGCCTCCCACGCTCACTTCTGAAAAGGAAAGCGACGTTGTTGCTATAGTGGTCGACGATCACGATGGTCAATAAGATGGTGATTAAGGGATGAAGAGCTTCGTCCGCGACCATTTTCCTGTTAGAGCTTACTAAAATCTATACAGAGAGCTCTCGAGAGCCTGCTCAGTTCTCACTATCAGCCTTTCGAGAGCTAAATTGGCTCTCGAGAGGTCGCTGTATATATTTTAATGATTTTTTTTTAGAAAAAAATGATTGCGGATTTACCTCTGTAACCTTTGGTCATGACATGCGATGAATGTTCGCAATACTACAAAGTGCATAATATGACAAGGGAAGTTTTATGCCCACTTACGTTACTATATACCATACAGGCTGCATTTCCTGCAGGATTCCTTCCTACTGCTAAAAAATACTGAGAGGTAATTTCAACTATTGTTTTAATCCTGACGCCCTACTTTGAAATGGAGTTTCTTATATATTAGGGGGAGATGGTGGGTGGGTTTTTCGGGAATGATGCGAGCATTAGAGTGGAACCACAAAGTATAATAAAAGGATCAAAAATCTTTAGATCTGCATTCAATATCGATCCCGTTAGTTGTTAATACTAATCTAATTCAGCTATCATACTCTTCACACAAAATGCTCTAAGGAAAAGAACATAAACTTGTGTAATATCCCACGGACTTTTTAATACAGTAAATATATCACGTAAGTCGAATATAGAATCTATCTGATATTCAGTGAATGATGACACAGCACAGGAAGGACAAGAGTGGCGGAATTTCAACAGACTCCTTTGCGTCGCGCGGCTTCGAAGGCGATGATGATGAATTCTAAGTTGTTCTAATGTCATAAAATCAATTCACTATCATTCAGCCAGTGTCCAGCGCAATTTCCGAAAAAAACATCAGTATATATTTCTTTTGAGCATTAAGAATAATACAAACATGAATTTTTTTATGAGTCCTACAAAGCAGAAAAATTTATTGCTGTGGAAAGATAACAATTATAGCCCTCGGACTTCTCCTCACACTTCACTGAGAAAATTAGAAGACTGACAGCTACCTGAAACATCGGTAATTGTAAAATATCAGAAAAGGTTATAACCACAGATGAGAGAGAGAGAGAGAGAGAGAGGTTCAACACAACGGACGTTCGTTGAAGTCCCGAGGGGAGGCGACATAAGGGGGAAGCCAACCGGCGAGAGGGGATGTCTTCTACCTTTCAAGGACTGTCATCGCACTGGGACGGGGTGTCTGAGGGGAAAGTTGGCGGCAGAGGGGGAAGGGGGAAGAATTATGCCTCACCTTCCCTCAAACCTTTTGCAGGAGAACGTTGCCTGTCTAGGACACTGCAGGTCTTCAAAACCTCTTGCACTGATAAACCGGTTTTTCAGACGAGCGTTAGCCTGCTGCTCTACAAACATTTTTACAAGGCACGCTGCTTAAACACGCTCATACAAAATCGAAACAAAAGACAAGCTATCTTAAATGTATGAAATCATACAAACGTACACATATATACGCAAGTGTTCGTTAAGCCACACAAAGGACCATTAGTTTATCTTTCAGGATCACAGACTGAAAACAAACTCGAGACAGCACTGGGCCACTTCTCTGAGCTTACTCTATGCATCCTTTTATAAGTGCTTAGCTCATAATATATTAGTGTATGTTGATTGGGATCGAAAGACAACAAATTCGCACCACCAACGCCGCATCAAGTCCTTTTCTTGTCTACTCGGCCAAAAAATTTATCGAACGAAATGATTACTCCTTTTACCCAGTTCGCATGGCTGTTTCAAAACTGATGATCTTAATGCTACGTGCGCCTTTTTTTTTTTTTTTGTACCTTTGGATATTAGAAAAGTTTCTGTAAGCATACATTTTCTGGAATTTCCATACTAAAGTAAAAAGTATGACATGTAACAGTGTAATAGTGCTAGTAAATTTTCGGGAAAAAAGTGAAATGTTACACGGCCCAGACTACTAGATGCACCGCAGTTCCCGTTCGCGTTGGTTAGCCAAAGATCCGCAAAGAAGACTGGCATTTAGGCCTTGTGCTAACCCTAGAGGTACAGTATCCACTAGACTCTGAAGGAAAAAGTCTACGGAATTAACATTATATAATGTACTAGCCCCAATCCCCACCTTAAACAACCTTTGATGGACAGAAAGACAGCTCTCTATTACCTTGCAAAATTTCAGCCTAGTTTGTTTCCGAGTTTACATCACGGTACTGCCTAATATTTTTAGTGTCATTTCCTTTGTGACACTTCGGACATTCTCTTTTGTGGAAGCTTGTTTGTTAAGTTCTTAACTTCGGAATGTTCCATTAATAATAATTCATATTATAATAATGATACGTGAACGTTCAGGACAGGTAAGAACCAACTGGCCATTTCCATTGATTCCTAATAAGGTTTACAGTAACATCCTAGAAAAGTAAAAATAAGAGAGAAACATATTGATAAATGAAGGTGTACTACTTTGTAACGACGGAAGACCCCTCCTTGAACTATCCAACACTCACCTAAACTTTCGAAAACGGATTTGCCGCCCTCGAACACCTCGTGGCATGGATCTAAGGGAGATGGCAGCATTGCTGCCTCTTCGCCGTTATCAGTAGTCCTCCCCCAATCACACTTCATCAACAACAACCCACTTCCACCGGCCATATTGCACCAGGATCCACCGCCACAACCACCAACCACCTCCCTACCATAACAACTGGTACTATAGAACAATGTTCTGCCGCCCTAACGTGAACTTGGCCACTCTCACTCCCCCGCCTTCCCCGACACGGAGACGAAGAGGGAGGAGGGGCTTAGACCCCCCGAGGGACCGACGGGGAGAAGGGCATAGGAGACCCAAGGGACGCGGGGGGAAGGGAGATCGGGCTCAGCTGAAATATGTTGCAGGGCGATTGCACATTTCACATTCAACTTGGCTTCTCTTCTTCACATTAAGAGTGGTGGTCACAGGCGCCGTCTTAATAATAGGGCGAAGAAAGGTAAAACCAAACCTAATTTATTTGTATAGCAATAAAAGCAAATGATTCCCAAGCCGTATCGATGGAGTCGAGCGTTGTCACTGACAGCTAACTAAACGTGTTATCTATCTATCTATCTAACTATCTATTTCTCTCAAGTATACACATGATTATATCTACTGCATATTGTGTCTACACATGACAGAATCCCCTGAAATGAAAAGAACCCCCGGAGGAATTAAAAAATAAAAACGAGCCGAACTCTGTGACAATCCCTTCGCTGGACTTCTTTGGTAATGTCGCTGTTTTTGTAGGGCCATTGGATATTTAATCGGGAGGCTTCGTTTCAAAAAGATCCCCTTGGCATCTGCAATGAGGACTCCACAAGAGAGGCTCTGTACCCATTAAAATTACATTATCTAGCAGGTAACAAATACTACTCCTTTCTTTTTGGATATGCAAACTCATATACATCTCCGTGAGGGGGAGGCAACAAGGGAAGGAGGAGGAGGAGGAGGAGGAGGATTCTCTAATAAAGAGCCTAAATGCCGTTTTTGCGTTCTTCCTCTTCATATCCTTCTCTTGGAATAAAGGGGATCTCAACACGTAATATTTAGTGGAAAATCTGGGTAGAGTAATCTGGTGCTGCTAGGTAGTACACTAACTATCCTTAGTAAAATTAATAACGGTAATTATAATTCTGGCTATATACAAACAAAATTATATATATATATATATATATATATATATATATACAAACATACACTAAAAGTGGGGAGGATGTACTTCTTAATATAGACAAGTAATTCCGTATGCATTTATGTATACAAGGCGACAGTGACTCACTGTTTTGGATGTGTGTGTGTCTTTCAAAGTCCCTCATGAATACAGCCGGTGAATACCCCTGGGGCAACAGTTTCGAAAGTTCCTTGTGGCTTCATCCAACCAAGTCTCATGTGACATTATGTCCTGAAGAAGTCTCAGGCGGCGTGAGTCACTCTCTCAAGTTCCTCTCCAGGCAAGGAACCGAATTCCGGCGGGACTAGCGTCCGAGGAAGGGACATCTCCTTTGTTTCTCTCATGTCATCTTTAACTTTTCCTTTTTTTATTCATGGAGATGAGAACGTTTAAAAAGCAAAACGTTGATGTTTTCTCAATATACATATACGAGCACTCAAACCATTCACTTAAATATACTGAAATTATGGTATGCTAAAAAGTAGTTCCAAAATTAGTTTCCTGTTCTTTATTCGCTGCCGTCTAATGGACGGCGGACTACTTGCGTCTTGAGCTGCAATGTCTAATTACTGTCCTTGCCTTGTCTTAAGGGTTGAGGCATCCACGTCCACGTCTTTTACAACTTTTTAATTTTTCCCTGCCTCAGAAGCCACAGAATTATATCAAACCTCGAATCTTGGATAAATACAAATTAATTCACTGCCCAGCAATTCTTGATATAATTGATGTTTCTAAATGACTGTCCCTCATTCGAAGACATAATATATGACACGTTGTTTAATACGCAGTCTTTCAAGAAAAAATGTATTCGACTAATTATACTTAGTTTGATTCCGAATTCAATGAAAGACCTTTTAAATGAAAATAACTTGGATCTTGAATGTATATTATCTTCCATCACAATTAATTTTATTTATTTTTTTTTACATGACAAGGAAAAATAAGCTGTAAGCCTAAACATCGCCAGAGTGCATATCCTATGGACAATACAAAAGCCTGGCTTTCGCTACCTAAGCCACTATAGAAGTGCGTACATAAAATTCATTTCTCTGTAGCTTCCATAGTGCGCCGATGGATTCAGCCTAGCAAGACTGCTCTACCGTTGGCAAACGCTAGACTGTATCTGACGGTGAAAGTTCGGTCAGGCTTCTGGTTTGTGCGGCAAAATGTAACAATCGGAGACCCCCTAACTGCGGCAGCTGCAGCGTTATTACAGACCTAATAAATTACTATAAGGCCTAACAATCCGGAGTTAAAATGTTAACAGTGGGTCATAAAATGGCTAGCCAGAAGAAATGTTAGAAACAAATCAATGTTTTCCGGTCGTATGTAGGATAAGTACGATTCAAACGCGATTAAAACACGTTGTTTTACTTACCATTTTTGTATGAGTGGTTCCTTGCGGTTTAGGGCATCCAATCATGAAGCGAAGAGCGTCATGTTACCCCATGTAGTTGTCACCTTCACATCACCTGACCCCTATACAGCTTTCATTTCACTTTTTACTCCATCGTTCATTTAACAAGCTGCCTGGGTATTATTTCACTTATGGACATTAATTGCTTTCAACATAAAATATAGGTTTTTCTGTTGTATTATGATGTGATTTGAATGATTTTGAGGTTTATTTTCATCGCAAATGAATACTTATCCTTCCCCGGCAAATGATATACTGTATACAAAATTAATAAAATTACGACTTGTCAGAATACTGCACCCCCCTCTCCAGGTATTCAATTAATGACACATATCACAGATTCGGGGAACCAGTCATACTGCTGTATTGAAAGAGCTGTTCCAGTGGTACTCCTTAGTGTCCTTAATGGCATCTCGAAGGCAGCCCTCTGGCTTAACGGGATAACTCTACTGAACTGACCAAACCCACACCTCAATGCAGTCTCGAAGACCGACGAGGACAACACCTTACCTACGCGGTAACACTACTTTGACTAAAACAACCCTAGCGAGAGCTGAGCTCTTGAGAGTAGTTTAGCCAGAACGTTCTCACTTCTGTTACCACTGTTACAGGCAGATAGCGAAACCAGGCATTTCACTGCCTGAAATTTCAGGTGGATAGCGAAATGCACTTTGTGACATTTGACCCCTCAGAGGCTAGTACTAAACACGGAGAAATACATTTGACACCCCCACCCCCACTGAGCTAGCACTAAACACGGCGAAACAGTGTAGGCGAGTCACCCGTTTCGCCGTGTTTAGTAGCCTACTAGCCCCTAGGGGATCAAAATAATGTCCCTAAGTGTATTTCGCCTTCTGCCTGAAATTTCAGGCAGTTCGCGAAATACCTGGTTTCGCTATCTGCCTGTAACAAACACTACCTAGAGAGCTTTACCAAATTACCTAGTGCAAATCTAGCTGAAAAGTTGGCGCTTACAGATATCATTACAAACGAACATAAGTACACGATCATTATTTAGGACATTAGGAGGTAAAACTGATTATTAGGGCGTAAGACTTGCGGTACTACAATGGCTTATGGGCAAAAAAAAAAGGAAAAAACTTTTATGGGCGGTATCCATCGCAAATCACATATTTTTGTTTTGTTTTTGTTTAACTGGAATGTGTTCTAATCCATCGAACCATTGTCACACCCTATGGTTTCCCTTGTTTACACACACACACACACACACATATATATATATATATATATATATATATATATATATATATTACAGTATATACATTGTGCACTTCTGCATTCATCATTTGCGTTCAACATTACTACCACTACACTAAAAATAACCAAAGTACAATTTTTATTATCACTCAGGATTTCCAATGCTAGAATGTGCTTAGGCATATGTTGATTCCCCAGGGAAATCCTGAAGAGTCCTTTATATTTCCCAAGTGCTATTTCCCCTCCATGCCTCTGCCAACTTCCAGTAGTACAAGTATTATACGGGTTCGTCCTTTTGGAGCACATTCAAAGAATGAGAAATAGATCAACATTCAAGTACTTGTTAGACTGAATATGTCAGCTGGAATTTATAAAAACAACCACAGTATATATATACATATATATATATATATATATATATATATATATATATATATATATATATATATATATATATATAAAGGACGAATAGAACGAAAACAAATTATAGCAAACCGATGTCACATGTCGATATTCGGGCGACCGTTATTTCATCTGCTGTTTTCGTTGCCTGCTGGGACAAAAATTGTCTTCCTTTTCAAGGAAGACCCTATAGCATACATACATACATACATATATACATACATTCATATATATATATATATATATATATATATATATATATATATGTATGTGTGTGTGTGTTCGACTTAAAAACCAGTTACTTAAATTTTCGTACCAAAACATTAATAATTCGGTAAATTTTAATCGAGGATATCAAAACATGCTCCCACGCACATTTTAGTGGGCGCACTTTAGTGGGAGAGCAAGTTGCCACTAATTTCTAGTAGTGTCAGTATCAGCTGGTAGATTGCAGTAGTCATGATTTAGACAATCAAAGTTTTTACTGATACCCAGCATTTCATAAGTACTTCATTATTAGACCTGAAAATCTAACAATTTATAAAGTCTAACAAACTTAAAATAACATCTAAACTTGACGCATCTCCAGCCAAACACCAGAGCCGTGTTCGCCAATCTCCTTCCAAGCATTCCTGTTCTTGGCCCCCCACCTTCTGCCATATTTATTAATTTGATGTATTCTTCTTCTCTGTCCTTTGTCACTCGGTTCCCCTCCTCCGTGGGGAGAAGGACGACAAACGCCTTTCTGTGACTTCGAACGAGCAAATCAGAGAGGTTCTCCACATCCGTGACCAATAATTAAAGGGTCCTCCCTCTGCGGTCGGCGATGTGTAGACATTCCTACTATCGCCACTTTATTTTCACGCGGCAGTGCCCGCCCGACAGTGCTGTCTTGATACTTACGATAGAAAATGGGAACTGGATAAACACTCTCTACGATCTCGTGATTGGCTGACTGCTCTGGAGTCGCAGCATCTATTACAAGGAGTAACGTCGAAAAGAATCTACTAGACAAGGAAAAACGGAACTTTAAAACGTCGAAGTCAATGAGAGAAGAAAAGTACAAAATGATCGGTCTACAACGGAAAGTCAAAAGGCAAATCGCTCAAAAAATGACACACGCCAACACACACACACACATATATATGCATATATATCAATCAATCAATCAGTCATTTCCAGTGGTACCCACGGGGATGCAATGAACTCACGCCACCACATTCCGTCCTGGGCTAACACCTCCCCGGCTCATTATCCTCTACCATTGGCCCACCTCTAACTCTTCTACCAAGGGCAACCCCCGGCGTATCTCGTACTATTCCCTTTCTTCTATACACATGGCATATATATATATATATATATATATATATATATATATATATATATATATATATATATATATATATATATATATATATATATATATATATATATATATATATATATATATATATATATATACTTTTATACATTATAATCTGTTCGATACATTATAATCTGTTCGATACTTTCATGAAGTGGTCGAAAGTCACTTTTATACACTGAAAGTATATCTTAACCAGGCAACAGAAGCAATACATCTTACATTAATGAGAATGCCAAACGTGGACGTTCACTTATACCGAAAACAACACTAACGGATGCAACCAAAATCAAACGAAAAGTTCCATTTTCGGCGAAACTATCTTTAGATATCAATGCATTTATAAAAAAAAAAACTAGTAAAAGATGCGCCGAAGTTCTTCGGGGCAATCGAGTTTTCTGTACAGCAGCTACAGTGTATAATCAAGGCCACCGAAAATATATTAATCTTTCGGTGGTCTCGGTATAATGCTGTATGAGCCGCAGCCCATGAATCTTTAACCACGACCCGGTGGTGGCATATCCTATACCTTTGCCAGAAGCACGATTATAGCTAACTTTAACTTTGAATAAAATAAAAACTACAAGGGTGGATAATCAACATACCAATTTGCAGCCCTCTAACCTCGGTAGTTTTTAAGATCTAAGGGCGGACAGAAAAAGTGCGGACAGAATAAAGTGCGGACGGACAGGCAAAGCAGGCGCAATAGTTTTCTTTTACAGAAAACTAAAAAGAGGAAGAAGAAAATGACGAGAAAAAGGAACAGGAGATGAAAGGAGCAATGCAATAAGTTAGGGAACATCTCTCCTCGCCTCTGCCAAGGCCACAAATCCTATAAAAAATCTCCTCGCCAAAAAATTTTGTTTCAAAGTGGTGGACCATAGTCAGGATATATGGGGAAATAAAGGAGGGAGTTGCCGTAGGATTTCTTCTGCAGGAACAAAATTTATGAGCCATCCTCACCGACCGTTATGCAAAATTTTGTCAAATTTATGGACTTTCATTTCTTTTCTTCCTCGCGTCTCTTCCTTCACTTTCCTCTATGATAAAAATATTAATGATTCGAAAACGCTATCCATGAGATAACTCTAGGCATGAACGTCACAACGCTTCTCAAGTTCTGAACAGGTATCAAATATATTCTTTGATCAGGATGTAAGTTACAATATATTAACCTTAGTATAACTGTCAAAATTTTCTGCAAAATTGTTTTACAGCAAAAAAAAAAAAAAATACTGAAAGCAAATACAGAAAAATCACTTTACTGAAAGTTTACCTTTGCGTAAACATCGGTGCAACTATATTTAAATAAATACACAAGGCGTACTGAACCTTAAAAATTCACACACACAAGTCATCCCTGACACACACACACACACACACACACACACACACACACACACACACATATATATATATATATATATATATATATATATATATATATATATATATATATATATATATATATATATATATGGTTCTCCAAGTACAGTGGTTATAAAGCTCACCTAAAAAGCTAAGTTCGATTCCCAACCGAGGCGGAATCCTTTACTAAGCAGCACGTTTAAACCCACTGTACCACTTGTTAACATAAGCAGAGAATTGAGAGCTTATTAGCTAGGCTAAACAACTGCAGTGGGTCGCCATCAGGGTGAAGGAGATAATGGGGCTAAGAGCCTCGTCCTGAAAGATTTTCTGAAAACCAAAAGCCTAACACCTTCAGGGCCCTATCAGCTAAAGGGAAAAAGGCGTATAGTAAAAAAAAAAGGGGGGAAAAATGGTAAAAGTAAATGTGTCGTAGGTTGCCTGTGCATAAATGGGAACGACAAGACCTTGACATATAAGTTAAATATGTCAGTGGTGCTATTTGTGGAGAACGCGCCCCTCAAACAATATTTCTACATTGTCTGTAACGATGTTCTTGACCTCTTTACTTGTGTACCAGCACGGCTGAACGTCTTTCTTCACGGTGCATTCATAAAATAAAATAAAACAAGCTAATGAAATGTGTATATTGATAATGGATGTTTGCAAAATATAGAAGAGGGAAGAAGTTTGGAAGTTATAATTAATTAGTATGATCTGCTTTATAAAAATGTGTTCACCTTTGAAAAATGAAAAATGCACATGAAATTAAATTTGAATGATAAGTATCACAGAGCATCACTGAGAGAGAGAGAGTTGTTGCCAAAAATTTGAGTCTCTATACATGAGAATGAGTTTGGCGCTTGACTGTTCAAAAACGAACAGATGGTAAAAATAAAGTCTTATTTTGGTAAAGAGCGTTTAATCTTACATATCGATCGGTTTCTTGACAATTAAAAAGGCTAAACGTTTATACAGTACAACTTTATAGAGTATGAAATTTCGTAACTCCTTTTACTTCAACTTTCAGAATTATGTGTTTTTTTATATAATTTCTTCGAGCTTCTCCCGGTTATTTGAATTGACAGAAAACAGCTGGCTCTTTTTTTATTATTATTATTATTATTATTATTATTATTATTATTATTATTATTATTATTATTATTCAGAAGAAGAAGGACTCACAGGGGCCACCAACTTGAAATTCTCAAGCTTCCAAAGAACATGGTGCTCATTAGGAAGTAAGAGAAGGCAAAGAGAAATACAGTGAGGATATCCCATTTATTAAAAAGAACAAAATAAAATGACACATTAATAAATAGATAAAAATGTATTAAAATGCAAGGAGAATAACAGCAGGGTAGTAATGCATTGCATCTTCGCTTGAACTTTTGAAGTTCTAATCGCGCGACATCCTCAAGCGGTTCTTTTGTCATGCAATCCCGGATACGAAAGGTCTACTCAAATGGAGCACTAATTCTTTGGCACACTGTTTGCAAACTTGCATAATATTGTGGTGTCCTTTTTCCTCTCTTACGAGATGAAAGTGAACTGTGAACAGAGAATAGGTCACCATAGTCTGCAGGTAAGGCCAGAAAAAAGTTCACTGCAATTGAAAAGGTTTCATGACGTTCCTTCACTCTGCGCGAAGAATGTGGCCTTCTAATGGTCATCTTTGGATGTCTTTGTTTCTTTAATTCCGGAATGACAAGATTGTTCAGTCGAAAGTATCTGTTACATATTAATGTATGCCAAAGCTCATTTCCCTGCTTTTTAAAATCTACTTTAGTAAGCGTGACTAAAACAATAAGATCACGCTGGCTTACGCTTACATGTGAATGAGCCCATATTTTCATTAAATGATGACGTTTAATACAAATCTTGTCATCATTTCAAACACCATCTTCTATCAGATGCAACTCGACTACCTGAGTGTGTTAAAAATAAAATTCTGTGAAAATATGGAATAACCGTACCACTGTACTGGGTCTGTTGAATTTCTCCAGAAAACTCAAACTCATTTTCTGGCCATCTGTCAAAAACACCCCATTAACTGAAATATTTAAGCAAGAGAAAAGCAACTGACTGTTCTTGACATTCTTGAAAGCAAGACTCTTTCCCAACAAACTTCCCATAAAACCCCGTCTGGAATCAGGAACTGTATTCCTATTCCTGGCTGTAAAGAAAACGGGTCCCATACGGGCTACTTTCGCCCCTTAATAATGCAAACTAAAGCATCTTGAGAGAACATCGTAAAAGGCGGGACTATATGACAGATTCTGAACTAACTTAACTTTTACATTAGAAAGAGCTACATGAATTCCTATTTCCGCAAGCCCCGCCCACCAACTTTTAAATTACTGGTGCTACTAACAGTACCAGCACAACTGCTGGTTCTAACATTGTTACTGCTAATTTCATCATTATCTTCATCATCACCTCATTATCATTAAGATTTTAAGCACATGAGAAATCACGACATCTCTTATTAATCATACCCTTGAGGTAAGTGTACGAGTATATATTTTTTTTAAGATTACGGATGACTGCACCTCCAATACCCAATCCTTGTCTTAAGACTTCCTGGCATGAAATTCTTCTAAATTCTTCTAGCCATTCTAGAATCCGTGATTAATCATAAGCCAAACGCTTTATCTGTACTATAAGAATTGTGTATGCTAGATCATCCACTGCTAAGAAACTGCGCCGTTACGCAAACGACCATTTAAGTTAATAGAGGCCGTATCGAGCAGGAACTGACATGTATACCTTTAGTCAAACCATAATAATATTACAATTACGGTACATTCTTGGTTACATATGTTTCTTATCCATTCATCTGTTTAAAATAAAACCGAAGACTTCAAAATGAGTGGCACTGTCAGCTGAGTGGCAGTGCCGCCCACATGAGAAAGTTTCTCCCTTGATGGGCGCGTCCAACAACAATCGGCTTCCGAAGCTGTTTTCCGTTCGGCTTGCTTGGAGGGAGTTTTTCGCAGCGGTTACACAGTAGGCAACCAAAACCAAACACAGTTGATTAACACATGATAAAAACGTAAAGACTAACAATCTTCCTTTTATTTAGTTAAAAATTTCCTCCCGAATTTATAGAAAGACGCCGTTGATGGGGACAGCATACAACCATACACTGAATGAACAAATGCGTTTACGCGCCCTCTGCTGGTGAATGAAGGCGCCAGAAGTCCTTCAAACTCCACCTTGAATGAACCTACGCATCATGCATGCGTCATTAAAGCACAAACACACTTACACACACAAACACACACACATACACACGCACGCGCGTGCGCAAGCAGGTGTATCCACGAATTTCCCAGGCATACATTATATAGCATCAACCCTTCATGCATACAATTCGAGGACATGGGAAGAGGGGAGAAGGGTTGGGGGGGGGGACAGGAACCCAACCCCTCTAATGCCGTCCGAACACCGAAACCCAGGTGGGCGGGGGTGTTGTATGTGTGTGTGTGTGTGTGTGTGCAAGGCCGCCCTCAACATGTATTGATCCCCACCCGAGCGCTGGCGACCCTGGGGAGGTCTTGGAACCCCTGGGGAATTTCCTTCGCCACCCGATGCTGGTGCCTGCTTGCCGTTCCCCTCACTTCCCCTCTCTCGCCTCTGTTCAAATGAGGGTTGAGGAAGGAGAGAGAAGCAGTAAAAACAGGGGCAATAAAAGGGGAATGAGCGAGGAGACTAAAGAGAATATTAAGAGATAAAGTGTTTTATTCATTTTATCTATTATTCACCGGGTTTTAGTCAAGGGTGAATCCCGCACGGCAGGAAAACATCTCTCGTTTCGGTGTCAAATGGAAGTCACGCTGAAACTGAAATTCGCTGTACAGGATGCAGGTTATAATTTCATGTGATTTGGTGGCATTGGCATGATGGCCTGCACAAGACACAAGTGGAGATCTGATCTAATGACGGCACAGTTCTGTGATACATTACAATAACTCTGCTGAGGATCATCTGCAATCAGAAATATCTAATTCTAGAGTATTTAAAAGATCGTGTTTCGCATCAGGAACAATTAATAATACAGAGTATGCACACAAACAAACAAACACACGCACAAACAAACAAAACACACACACATATATGTATATATATATATATATATATATATATATATATATATATATATATATATATATATATATATATATATATATATATATACATACAGTATATATTTCAGTCACATCACAGATTATACATTAATCAATGTTGTGTGTCCATGTGTTTAAATTAACACACACACACACACACACACACACACACACACACACACACACACACACACACACATATATATATATATATATATATATATATATATATATATATATATGAAGAGAGAGAGAGAGAAAAGAACACCTTGGCTACACGGTACAGCGCTCAGCTGACGTTAGCTGGGTCCGTGAATCGGTCCCAGCCTACCGCCCACCGGTTTACTCGTCCGTAATTGAGTACCAGCAACTGCTGGGGTAAACGCAAGGACATAGGCTAGCAAACTCACCCCTAAAGAACGAGAGTAATTATATATATATATATATATATATATATATATATATATATATATATATATATATATATATAAATATAATTACTAAATGTAGCGACTAAGAAGTAACGGATATACAGCAACAACAACGCAAGCGGAATTCACACAGACCACATATAAAAATGCACGGAACACGAAAAAACAAAAGCAATCACGTGAACAGCAGAGTGGCTATCCTCATGAGCCTATTTAAAACTTACAGAGCGGCTTCAGGATGGGACAAAACTTAAAGCTCTTAGCAGCCCTTGATTTCAATGTCCACCTACCTCTACAACCCCCCTCCCTCCCTCCCCCCCCCTCTCTCTCTCTCTCTCTGAGAGGTTTGTTCTGTTCTTTACACTCTAAATATTTGTGATTTTGCTCTCTTTTGCATCCCTCTCTCAATTAAAGAGAGAGATGGATGTGGGGTGGGGGTGGGGAAGGAGGGGGAGAGAAGGGGAGGGGAGGGGAGGGTTGGGGGGTATTGGCAAGGCAGCGAGTTACATACGCAGCTATATCACACGTGAGAGAGAGAGAGAGAGAGAGAGAGAGAGAGAGAGACACTGACGAGAGGTCAATTCTTCTCCACCTTTGGCCTTTTGTCTTCGAGTCGGGAGCCAAATGGCCTACTTTCGCTAAATGTCGCGTGTCAAGTATTTTAAGCCTTCGGCTTAACCCCTTTCTTTTCATTTCAAGTTTCGGTTTCATTATTCATCTGAACGAGTACGGTTGCAGGGACGAACGCCTAAAAGGAAATGCCTAGCGAGACGCCTGTTTATCACAGGGTACTAAAATGAGGTACGTGCTGCAATCGCGGGGTGTACGCCTTTTGCAAAACACGAATTGGAAAACGTGCTTAAGAGAATCTCTTTCACAATGAGGATACGAACCATTCATTGCGAATTCAGTGCCCGATTCAATTTCATGATAAGTCTGAGCGCGCTATTTAGCGGCATCGTTCTACATCTATCAAAAAAAGGCAAGAGAGAGAGAGAAAGAATATGTGTGACCTAAAACATATTCTTTCCTTTCCTCGACACACAAACAATCAGACCGACCGACAAATCCTCGACTTCAAGTTACCTTAAAAATAAAGGAAAATAAGCAGCGACTTCGAGTACATACTTTGCCGCACTTCAGCGGCAATACTTACTCACCTGTCGCTCAGGTCCACTCGCCGTCACCGACACAATCGCAGTGAACAAGGACTCTTGTCTTATTCTAGGTCAAAATAGGGTCACAAATATAGAGAGGGGCATGGCAGGAGAGGAGAAAGGTAAAGGTGAAAGGGGGAGGGGAGCAGGATGGGGCGACGGAGTGGGTTTTCCAAAGGACGTAGGAATGGTGAGGTGGGCCAGTATTGATCGTGCACCCTGGTGTAAGCGCCCCTGGGGAGTATGCAACCCCAGGGAACATCCAAACACGCCAGGCGGTAGGTGAGAGAGAGAGAGAGAGAGAGAGAGAGAGAGAGAGAGAGAGAGAGAGAGAATGTGTTATTTATATACCGCATATGTTAGATGAAAAGGCAAGAGAACAATTCTTTAAAATTTTTGAACAATAACTACTAAAATTAAAAATGTAAATATAATCATCATTGAAAAATGTGAAAATTATTAATTAGAAAAGCAAAACGAAGGCCCATTTCGTATAACCATTAATGTAAGATTTTCAGTCCAAAGCACTGCCAACGACAACGCACATTAACAACCAACCGGTCTATAAATGCGAATCACAATTCGTACAATTTATTTCTTTAATGTATCTAAAAGCCGACGGGAGGGGAAACCGAATACCGTCATCAAATCAGGCCTCTGCAGAGAACAAGGAATGGTCGTGGAAACGAAAAAAAGTGAGCTCCGAATCCTAAAGGAAGCTGCACGCTCTCCTCTTTAAAGATTTGGAAGGTCACAAGAATCAGAAAAAGGCGACATTTTCGCAGCTCCGGTCAAGTGGGGTTGAAAGCAGTCACGAAACAAGCAACATAAGGATTGCTGACCTCGACCAATTGAATGTGGGAAGCGGTTGCCTGAGGGGTGTTACACGGGTGCCCGAGAGGAGGCGCAACAGATTTCCACATCGGTGAAATGGTGATCAAAGCCAGTATCAGCAAAAAAAAATAATAATAATAATAAATAAATAAATAAAAAAACTTAAACGCAAAGGTCCACTTTACAGAGCAGGGCAAGACTTGGAGTGCCCAAATACAAGCGATGGCAGGTCGCTTAACCCTGTTCAGACGGGAAAGGTTTAAAAATACTCTTATGACAATGAACTGTAAAACAATGAGGGATACAAAAATATAAACTTCACAGATAAAAAGGGGAAAAAAATGCAACATCGAAACATCATATATATTTCTTCTTAAACAAACACGCATAATTACGAAATATCTAAAACTTTAGCGAGATCTTTTTTATTAAAAAAAAAAAAAAACAGGGAACAGGAAGGGAGAATAGACCAAGAAATTGTTAATAACTGCGTCTTTGAACCAATGAATCTGGTAACGGGCTGCCGAATCAGATACGTTCTTGAGTAAACAGTTTAGTACTAAGAAAGGTTAAACCACTTGATCGCCTGCAGTTTCTGCTGAGTAAATATGATAAAAGTAATCTAAAGTCAGGATAAACTTGTAAGAAGGGACTTTGACTAAAGAAAGTTTTAATACCTCCAGACTTTATATAGGAAAAAAAAATTTTTTTTTCTGAACAAACTCAGACGTTTTCCTGCTACAATATCTTTAATCATAGAACATTCAAACTACGTAAACATTTCAACTAAAAGATTGATATTATGTGTTTTAAATCTATCTTGTGCTTATTATATGGGAAGAGTTACAATTTGGTGCGTAGAAATACAACTTAAATGTTTTTCCAAACATAGGAACTTTAACCTAAGAAGGGGTTGGCTCTAGAGTAAACAAAGCAACAGTTTTTCAAACTAGGAGCTCTTACTTTAAAAAACTTGGCTTAATTAATATATATATATATATATATATATATATATATATATATATATATATATATATATATATATATATATATATATATATATATATATATATATATATATATATATATATATATATATATATATATATATATATGTATGTATATATATATATGAGACTATACAATTTTCCTTTTACTGGGGGTGGCTATACAAGATTTCCCTCCCAATTTTCTCAGCAAGTCTTTGGGGATGAGGTTGCAGGCCCAATAACACTTCCCCACTCTGGCTGCATCCCACCACCGTTGACTAACTAGGTCTCTTAAAGTATATACTTATTAACTGGAAGAGTTTTTCTCAATTATCAACTAATTAACCCTGATAACTCTGACGAAATTAAAAGTTTTTGAGAATCCTTTCTTTCTTTCTTTCAAGTTTGACTTATGTTTAATTATCAAAAGCACTTTTTAAAATAAATCTGACGCACACATACCCACAAATACAAAAAAAAAAAAACGCGCACGCGTAAACGCACACACACGCACACATACACACACACAAACACCTTAGATCACGTACCGTACACCAGGTGCAGAAGTTGATTCAACCCCCAAAAAACTAACCCCTCCCATCCCTTAGCAGACTGGCTCCTAGCATGAACCCCCTCAAGGTGTAGAAGTTAGGCCTTCCTACTACCAAACCAACAGGGCCACTCCTCAACACAAACACACATGCACACACTCACACTTACACACAAAAACACACACACACACAAACGCACACGCCCGACCTTCTTCTAAAACCCTGCCCGGCATCTCCTCCTTTATGAAGGAGTCCACAGTAGTAAAGGATCAAATATTGATATGCTAAGGGTTGGACACACCAACTCATAATAGATGGAGCTGATGCATAATGCATTAACCACGGCTGAAGGATACACAGCGTACCACGCGCCTCTCTGCCATACAACTCCAAGGTCTGAGCTGGGGGATTTGAGAGAATGGTGATATTTTCTTTTTCTAAGATAAATCTACGATCGTGGATTAACATGAGCACTTATAATCCTTTGAAATTTGAACGGCCGATGATGCCTCACGGCAGCGAAGAGCTGGCCTTGTAGCGATGAAAATACCTGAAAGAGGAAGAAGAAGAAGAAGCACGACTTGGCTGCGAACTAAACGAGAAATCAGCTGACTGTAATGGCTTAAGCGTGAATGCTACAGGACTCATAAAAAAAGAGTAAGTTGCGAATACAAGGACATGAACATCCGATCCTGAAATTTCAGACGAATGACTGAAATGGCCAGTGAGGAAACTTTCGAAATCATCGTCCTGTCATAACAAATGACGGCCAAAGCCATACTCGGGTTGTTTTTCACATTCAAGGCGATAGTGCGGAATGAATTAAGTACCGGACACGTCAACAGAGGTATTTAGTAAAATGGAAAAACGCCATTATTTGTTTTTTATTTGTCGGAATTTCAGGAAAAATTCTTCCGAACCGACAACAAATCTGTCAATTTACTGCGCTGCGTTTCAGAAACTTAACTTTATCAAGAGCACGAAAATGGTATGATAGAAAAACGAAAAAGTCGTTATTTTTTATATATAAGAGAAACGCCAATACTTAAGATAAGATCAAATGGGTGACAATAATACCACATTTCACAAGTACTAAAAATACTATAAATCTTATCGGCTTAGAATCATGAATTTAAAAACAACCCATTGCATTATTCTGAATATAGCTAAATCTGAATGAATACCTTTGGAAGTGATCAGGACACATACATGTCAAATACGAAAAGCAGGAGTGAAGCGGAATACCAGTTTAGGAGAGAGAGAGAGAGAGAGAGAGAGAGAGAGAGAGAGAGAGAGAGAGAGAAAGAGAGAGAGAGAGAGAGAGAGAGAGAGAGAGTCTTTATGTATTAAAATAATTTCTGTGTTAATTTTCATACATTACGCGTATATGCGATCGCGTTATCTATCTTATTTTTGTCTGAGCTAATACAAATAGGCACTTTGAATAGTATGCTAGTTATTTTTAACAACTCTTCCTCAGAAGAGAAAAAGAAGGGAATTTCTACAGATTCACCATATTCAACAGCCAAATGTTGATACTTCAACATATGTGCGACATATGTCGACATACTACTGATTACATATAGTAAGTACACCGCTTATATACAGTATAGTTTAAAGTAGCAATGCTAATGGAAATGGTGTTGCAGAGAGAGAGAGAGAGAGAGAGAGAGAGAGAGAGAGAGAGAGAGAGAGAGAGAGGCTAATGTTTGCTAATCGGAAAGTGTTTCATACAGGTATTAGAGTCCCATTACGCTAATATAAGCGTGGTATATCTTGAAAATAACACGAACAAAAATAAAAATCATATGGTTTGTGGAATCGGTGAAACTTTTCACTGTAATCAATATATCATAGATATATATCGGAAAAGAGAAATTCAGCAAAAAAAAAAATAAATCTTTCTCAGGAATAGGTAACCACTGAAACTAATTCTGCCAAATCTCAGATTACCTGACTGACAATGAATTAATTACCAGCGTTGCGATAAGCCTCATTAAAAACTTACTGGCCGCATGTTACCTGTATGGATGCATAATCATTAAGACTACGTCTCAAAGTGCAGAGAGATGTCAGATGTATTCCAAGGAAAATTAACTAGATTGCAATTGGTTGTATTTAATCATGCTTTGAAGTAATCTTCAGAAGAGCTAAAAATCTTGTAAATAAAAAACAGATTTTGTTACAGTCACAAGGTGTCATGTTAAAATCCGCTAAACAAATGAGTTAATAACAAACAACTTCGTTTACTTTATTAGGAGTCCTGTCTAAATTTGTGAAAGTACAATAAATAGCAAATGATTTCATCTCTATTCCAAAGCAATGTTTTCCAGCATAATGACATTGCACAGAAATTCTACTTCTTTTAACACAGACAGAAGTTTTGAAATGAGCGCCTATGATCAAAACATGAATAAAAATTTCCGCAATACCTACTTCCAATCTTGAAAATTAAGAAAAGAGAGATGAAGATGGTCGCTAATCTATGGTCGACCAAATGATTACATGGTTATTCATAAGGGACAAAGGAAAAACCTAAGACATTGCGCACTGATGATGGATTAATAATGAATGGATGGATTATTAAATATATGCTTTAAAGCCAGGGACTTGGGGAACTATGCCATTCAGCGCTTTTTGCCTTAAATTTCAAAATACGATATTTCTGATTTTCAGTTTAAACGTTCGTCAGTGGCAGATTAAAACTATTGATGCAATCCTGTGTCTATTAAATAGTTTATCATCCTTAACTAGGTTCAATTCCCATAGTAATTAATTCACGTACTTTAAATGTAAAATGAATGTGTCATTCTTTCACAGCTAAAAGGTATAAATTCTATCACAGAGCGGCAACAATCGCTCCCTCATCATTTGACATCAAGATGCTGTGCAGAAATATGTATGGATAATGAGCACTCGAGTCGAGTTTATCCTTGGTCTTAGTTTTCAATTTCGGATTTGATGCCACTGCTTTAAAATGTAATTGTGGATGGTGCCTTTGAGGTCGCTGTGAGGAACACATATCTGGGACCCTTCTTTGATCTATCAGAGCTTGAAACTTAGTCACCAGCCCACATTCACTATCACCGTAATAATTTTTTCAGCCATGGAGAGTGAGTGATGAAACAAATACTGACTGATAGGCGTTCCGATTCCCACTGTGTAACCAACAGTAAATCTTATTATAAGTGAGTTGGTATAACCGAAAATCTAACATTATTAAACTTAAGGCACGCTGATATTAAAGTTTATTTCAGCCGGAGCCATCAAACTTCAGCACAGACTTCTACGTATGTTAAAAAGCTCAAAATATATGTCAAAATGTTTACCTGCAAGGGTACTGTGACATTCTAAAAAAAAAAAAAAGGTTTGTATGAATAACGTAAAGGGCAGTACTTTATAACAAAGGCAACCACTGAACTGATTCTTACGTAACTTCCCAAATACTTTCTAAAAAAAAAAATAAGTGCATCACTCAAGTCTACAATATTGTTCGTAAAGTCTGAGAGTTTACTACAACCATTTCTATATTATACACTAGGACCACGTACTACCAATCATTATTAATCAAAAGAACAAGATTTTGTCAAACAGCAAGGGTCAAAATCTTATCCTGTAAAATCTAGCCGGGGAAAGAACGAAAATAAATGTACAAATACCGAGGACTTTACGACTGATTCCTGAACATTTTATTTTAAAAGATAAAACATCAAGTTGAGTTTCCCAGACTTTTGTAATAAAAGTCACAAAACCTAATATATTATATTCTAAAGCACTTGATGACGACTTGGGAAAACCATTCGTCAAAGCAAAAAGGGAGACAATATTTATTTACTATCAAGCAAAGGTGAGAACAGTTTATACACCCGAAGCAAAAAATTACTCTTAGATATTTCGCACTGAATTTCAAGGATTTATTAGCAATATTTTTACTCTTACCGAAGGGACGATCTACCACTTCCTTATTCTTTACCGGATGACAGAATCTGATGGATAACATAAAAAATAATATATATTGCACGTAAGAAATTATTCCTATCAAAGGTTGAAGGGGGGAGGGGAGGTTCTCAAATATTCACCATCAGAGCGGAACATATTTTGGTCCTTTGTTCTCTTGAATAATGAACTAAATATTTGATTGCAAAATACTCTAACAGGGAAAATTTGATTCTTGACTTTTTTACCAAATAATGGTCAAAAACTGATTTTAGCAAAGGACCAATACTTTTACAAGGGAACAGGATCGAATATACCAAACAAGGACCCAAAAACTGACAAAGTGAGGTCTGAAATACTCTCTGTAGCAAAGGACCTGATTCAATTTTAGGACATTCGTGATCAAAGTAGTGAGCAGATGAATTAAATGGCCACGGTCACGACAACTTCAATTTTCCCACCCTACCTGCCCTGAAATGGAAGACTGCAGGATCTTCGAAAATACAAAACCGAGAAAAATAGAAGATACTCCCTTGCCTTACTACTGATTTTGCAGACACTGCAAATGGGAACCCCACCTAAATCCTCATGGAAACCATTGAAGAATAATTCTGAAATTGGAGTAACTTGTGTATTAGTGTTTCACGAGCCCAAAAGGTGGCATAATCTCAATTTCGAAAATTTTGCAAATACACTGTAGTTTTCCATTTTAGGGCAGTACGGGCAAGTTAAGCATCTTTATCATTGACTACTAATCGACAGCACAGAACTGAGTACACGGAAAACTCATGGAATCTTTTGTTGGGATTAAACATCTAATTTCTCCATTCTAGTCGATTAAGCATCTCGCACGAGGAAGGTAAATTTTCGCTCTGAATGAGATAGGTGGTGAAAACGAGTAAAGTGATTCTAATAGTTTGATAATCTTTTAGACGTTTCTTTTTACTTAATCATTTGAAGGACAAAAGGGAGTGTATTTAATACCTTACTATGGAACTGGACATAACTAAAAAATGAGAGAAACAACAATAGCAACATTACTAACAATATAAAAAATAATTTGTAAGAGTGACAATAACAATGCAAACAAACAAATATGGCTTCAAATACTTAGAAAAAAAGCATTGTTCTAAGTGCTGAAATGAAATACTCAGAAAAAAACAATGGTTACAAGCCATATAATAAAAGTCCAATCAAATTCCCAGATTTGTTCGTTTTAAAAAATATAGCATTAATAATAAAGACCTTGGAAATTTATCAAAGGGAAACCACTGCAACAGGTTGCAAGGAGTAATGTGGATGATGACGTAACAACCGAAACTTGTTTTGGGCCAAGATCATCACCTGCATTGGCACACGAGCCTACAAAACCAACTGAGATGTAAAATTCCTGAGAGAGAGAGAGAGAGAGAGAGAGAGAGAGAGAGAGAGAGTTAAAAATCTCTTAGTGAGAGAGAGAGGTTTACAAATCTCAGTGAGAGTGAGTTTTAAAAATCTCACAAGAGAGAGAGAGAGAGAGAGAGAGAGAGAGAGAGAGAGAGAGAGAGAGAGAGAGAGAGAGAGAGCAGTTTAAAAATCTCTCACAGAGAGAGAGAGAGAGAGAGAGAGAGAGAGAGAGAGAGAGAGAGAGAGAGAGAGAGGCATCAATCAATCAAATGTGACAGCTCTGAACATATTGTGTTAAACCTAATATATCAAAGAAGTGACTTTTGTTACCACAAGAATGATCTGTCAAAGTACACGATAAGGACCCACAGCAAAAGGAGTTAATATTACCGCTGATATTTATTAACCCAAAGAAATTGTCTTTTTGTAAAATTCCCACCTGTGTTAAATTAAACTGTTCCACGAACCATAAAAACTGCGATCATTCACTAAACATTTCTTTTCAAAAAGTGAAATGAAACCTCATCGAATCTTAGCTACGATGAACAATTTAAATGAACTTTGCCCCGGAAATGACTCCGCACAAACTATCAACTTATTTTTTGGTTTTCGGTACGTTGAGTATACAGGAATCTTCCTTGGTGCGGTACCTACTTTTTAGCAAGTTTACAAGTAACTCCCAATGCTACAAAAGACACTGTGAGTAAATAAATATAAAGACAACATATACACAAGTGTTCATTAACAGCGACGAATTAGAATACGAACTCAGTTTGTTTATTTGAGGATTCAACATAAAAGGTAAAAAAAAATAATACCTTACAAGTTGACAAAATGACTTTTACCTGAAACATATAAAGTAGTCATAATTACTTTATATGAAACATATAAAGTAATCACGATTCTCTTTAATCTTCAAACGCTACACGGCGTCAATAACATAGATGCTGTAACGCCAGTCTTAATAGCCACCAATCATTCAATAAAACGCTATAGGGAAATGAATAATAGTATCTATTTCGAATGCTGTTGAAATTAACTACATCACGCCTAAAAACTGATCAAAGTAATCATGATCTGCATCAAACTCTGCATCAATCAACAAATTAAAGGTAATTTCGAGGGACAGGGTGAATCTCAAAAATGATTACCTGTAACTGCTAATTAACAACAGGAGGAAAAGAAAAATGCATTTGGGTATCTTGTAATAACATTGCTTTTCATATCTTCAGTTCTTTTGAAATATACAAAAATTTATTGACCTTAGCATTAATTTGCAAGAATTAGGAATAATACCATAGACAAAAAGGCCAACATCAGTTTCTAGAAAGTATAATCCGTGCAAATGTGCCCATAAACATACGGAAAGGGTTTGACAATGTTCTCTGGCACAAAACCGCCTCACCTTGGGAAACCCAGTCCTGTAAACCACATATATAAATTAAAAAACTTGACAGTCAAAGACAATAAAAGTGTCGTCATGTTTTGTAGTACGTGCAAATACAAACTGATTAACCAGAAAAGGAATTGGATAGAAGAACTGTAACCTTCATTAATTAAAAATGGTCAGGTAAGATAAGTATCAAAGTAAAACTAAGAAATATCAAAAGGTCCCAAAACTCAATTATGAAGAGTTTACTATATTTAAAATTAACATATGAAATGTACGAAAAGCAAGATCGTTATGCACTGTAATTTGTAACTTGCATAACAAAAACTATTGCAATTGAAAGTTCCAGAAAATATCCAAGGACATTGAAAAATCTACCTTTGGTCGCTCAACTGTTAGCTGTTCTTATCAAGAATAAAAACATAGATTAATTTTTCCGTCTCAAAATTAATCATTTTAGAATAAATTTTCCGTTTCAAAATTATTAATATTAGAGTTAAAACAACTGTGCTACCCAAGACCTTTGAATCAAATTTATTATCTTTATATTAGATTTTGATATCTGATAAAAAAAAGTTTAGCCTGAAGAAAAATCCTTAGAGATAACGGAATAACACCGTAATGACTCGAATTACGGAGGAGGTCTTACGAAAAAAGCAACCACAACAATAATTCAAAATTTCCGTCAATTCGCGGTTGTCTACTTACCTTCATTCGCCACGCTGCCGGTTTCTGCTTCCGTTCCGTTTTCTTTATTAGCCTGAATTTTCTCAATTAGCAACTCCAGCTTGGAACTGTTCCCTTTAAATAACATCGTCTACGAGCTTCTTAGGTGGGTCCCTTCGAGTCATGCTCTCAACACATCATCAGGAAACGAGAGATGTTCGGGGATCACTTCACATCACATCATCCCAAGTCACACCTCTGTCAGAGGGAAGACACACAACGATCACCCACCTTGCACCAACAACGGCTCTTCGTGAACTAAAACTGTGAGGGCTCACGCACCCATCCTCAGGGAGCACAGCAGGGGGTGGGAGCTCAAAGGGGAGGAGTCTTGCACCCAGCTCGCTAGCTCATTGGCCCACTGGCGCCCAAATCTCTTCCTGATTGGCTCAGGCGTCTACGTAAGCCAACCCGCACTAATTATCTCCTGTCTCATGACGGTGGATCAACATTACAAGGTGCAAATTGCCCAGATTATCAAGTAACTGTTTGCAACGCCAAGCGAGACGATCTCTCCAAACGAATCGGCGGCTCTTTGATGGAGGGCCAGCCATCCATCATCGTCCGTCGGAGGCGAAGAAGGAATACCACTTCGCCTAACGCCGAAGGGAGTGCGGCAGAGGCAGGCAGCAGCTCGACCTACCCCCACAGGCACTAATAAAATTTCAAGTATCCTATTACTGCACGAACGATCAGCCACAGAGCGACTTTCGTGAAGGCCCGGACCGAACACTAACGCAAAGCAACAGCTGTTGGTCACTGACGTAGGGGGGTCCCTCGCTGACAGAGACAAGAAGGAAAAACTGGAGGGGGTCCATTGACGCCTATGTTCTCTGAAGAGGGAAGGGGGTGGTGGAACAATGACGTCATGGAGGGGCACAGGGGGCAAGGAAGAGTCATAGATATTATTATTATAATGGGATGGGATACAACAGTTTCTTTAAGGGCCATTTTCAGTTCTTGTTTAAATGAAATGCAGATGCGCCCTAAATCTTTTACGCCCAGTGCCTATTAGTTCACCTTCGACAGCAAAGTGTGGCTATATATGTATGTATATATATATATATATATGTATATATATGTGTGTGTGTGTGTGTGTATATGTGTATATATACATACATACACACACACACATACATATATATATATATATATATATATATATATATATATATATATATCTGAGTGTGTGCATAATGAATTAAATGTAAAATACATAAAACAGGCGTAAACTCAATGGCACCCATGTTTTGGAGACTGAAAAATTATCCCATATTTCATACTAAAAATAGTGCTCAATTATTTACCTGTAATAATATCTAGTATTCAGGAGCAGACGCAGAAACTTCGATCAACAGAAAAGCAATATATAGTACGCTTCATTACTAATCAAAGTTGGTTTTCTAATTCGACGTCAGCTGAAGACTTTATTGTCCACATAAAATGTAACCGGTCGGGTTGTGTATCAGTGCCTAGAGACAAACACTCAAAAAAAAAAAAAAATATTGCTTATTTACATATTGATAAGTTGTAATGGCTATACATTGTGACTACATGTGAATTTTAAGTTGCTTTTTCACATATTTAAAATATTTTATATTTCATACATAAACCTACGCATTATTTACAGATGTGTGAGTATATATACATATATATATATATATATATATATATATATATATATATATATATATATATATATATATATATATATATATACATATATACATATACATATACATATATACATATATATATATATTGCTCTTTCTCCATCTATCAACTCTGATCTTGTGAGCATACTCGAATGAGGATCCTGCGTCTTATTCAACTTCCATATATCCAAGAAAAACCTGTTACCCATTTCTTCCCTTCTTTGTTAACAGTTGCATTCTGTCTCTCAGTTCTTTGAAACTGGATGTTCAGATTGCGTTAAACTTGCTATGGTGAGATCACACGTTCAGCCAGATCTTCTTTCTCTGTATTTCCCATTACCTGGTCTTGCTTCCTAATGAGCACCATATTCTTTGGAAGCTTGAATTTCATGTTAATGTCCCCTGTGGGTTTGTTCCATATGTATAGGCTTCATCTTTCTGAATTAATAATAATAATAATAATAATAATAATAATAATAATAATAATAATAATAATAATAAGTTCGATGGCTAAGAGATTCACAGTTTCGTGACAAACAATCTGTGTAATAAAAATCCACAACTATATAGTAAATATATTACTTTTGAACACTTGAGAAACACCGTTAAAGTGTTCGAAAGTCTTTCTTTATTTTACATAGTAATATATTTACTATATAATTGTGGTTTTTATTACACAATAAGTTCGATTTTATTTTACTAATTTATTTTTTTTATCATACACACTTTTCATCACATTTAATAAAACTCTCAGTCTAATGTTTGGGATGCGTCATCTTCTGTTTTCATTTATGATTCAGGTATTAAAAAATAATCAAATGTAATTCGTCTGGTTAATGACTGAGTCTTCCCATCCCATAAGTACCATTTGTTTACTATGCCAAAATCAGTCATTATCTGATTACAGGGTTCAAAGGCTTTCCACGTTTTTTCCTCACCACTTTCAAACTTCGGAGCTATTCTTTTAATGCGCTGAAGAGGCTGTTCTCCTTGATTTTGGGCTAGATTAGGTCATTAAAAAAATTATAAATTATTATTAGAAGGCTTCTTAGGTTAAGAAGCATATTTATCAGAGCTTTGTTGGTGATTTCTGAATAAATATTATACTTACATTTCTGAATAAATATCATACCTATATTTCTGAATAAATATTATACTTATATTTCTGAATAAATACTATATTATACTTATATTTCTGAATAAATATTATACTTTTATTTCAGAATAAAAATTATACTTACATTTCATAATAAATATTATACTTTCTAAATAAATATCATGCTTTCTATCTTTTAGCTGTGCGGATAAATATCTATATATGCTTTTTATTCACGTCACCTGCGTTCATCCGAAGCTTTTGTCGTCAGCACATAATAACTGCAACATAAAGTTGTTTTTCACCATCAAAACACTTATTGTTTTGAGCTTGCATATATACGTTACTGAACAGATTTCTTTCAGGCGAAGTCACGATGATATCGTATGCAAGTGGTTAGTAAACGTTGCGTTATTCATCTGCCATTTTTAGTTTTCTGTAAAAGAAAACAATTGAGATGGCTTTTGTCTGTCCGTCCGCACTTTTTCTGTCCGCCCTCAGATCTTAAAAACTACTGAGGCTAGAGGGCTGCAAATTGGTATGTTGATTATCCACCCTCCAATCATCAATCATACCAAATTGCAGCCTCTAGCCTCAGAAGTTTTTATTTTATTTAAGGTTAAATTTACCCATGATCGTCCGTCTGCACCGCTATAGGTGCCAAGAACACAGGCCACCGACGGACCGTGGCTGAAAGTTTCATGGGGGCTAAGAGCTTTTATGGGCTGTGGCTGAGAGTTTCATACAGTATTATACACTGTGCATTTTTTACTTGTTTAAATGATGGCAACAATAGGTGCAGATCATGGGAAAAATAGATAGACAGAGTCGAGCATTTAGATGAATAGGCATACACTTATACTGCGCGACCTGGTAATTCAAATGCATAACTTTCATTTACGAACAAGGTTCGCAGTCTATCATTTTAGGTTTCTCAGCCATGAGAAGCGAAATCCGCAGGACACACTCGCGACTTCAAAATCAGATCGCGGTATCGTAACCGACCGGAACTTGCGGCAGAGTGTACAGATTACCCCCACTTACATTTTCTCAAAAACATGGCTTTCTGATTGTTTTCTCGTGTTCTTGGGCGCGCGAAGTCATGTACCTATATAGTGCGACTTGTCAGCATTCTCTCTGAAGTCGGAAACACAAAAGGCGGGTAAATAATAACTAAGTTCAGCTTGAGGTATTGCCATATGATTCAACAGTCATTACACTGCATTTGCCTTCATAATACCGATATTTAAAATAGCACAGTAATACACAGTAAAAAGTAAGAAGCTTATATCTGAAGTCTGCAGGTAACACACACATACATTTATATATTTTATGCATATATATAATATAATAATATATATATATATATATATATATATATATATATATATATATATATATATATATATATATATATATATATATATATATATATACACTATATACACACACACAGCAACATTTCTTGCTATGTGAGACACACGTACACAATTGCTAAACAATTATACACTGTACGTCATTTGGCGGATTTTATTCGACAAATGTTTTTGGCAAAGCAATTTCGATAACCGGAGGGGCACCAAGATCACGTCGGTCCTCTGACAGAAACGAGAAAAAGTCTTGTTACTGAGATATCATCTTCTGGGATGCTACTAAGATGATGCTGTTGTAATAACCTAGTTACTGCCACTATACTGCTTGTTCAAGTTCTCATTAAAAAAAATAAATTAACAGGACTTCTTACTTAAATGTCAGTCCGCAACATGAAACGAACTAAGCAACAGAAACTACACTGATTACAAGGTTCGGTGCACAACGACCTTAAATATCAAGACTGGTATTATTGCAAGAGACAGTGCGTATGCTTATGAATTAAACGTTATATAAGTTACAGGGGATATGTGAAATCCAGGGGTTTCACGAAATCCCTAGGAATTTGTGAAATGAGCAACTCACTCAGAAACAGTTGATCCCTGAGGGCTAGTACTAAACACTGCGAAACAGTGATTCATCTACACCGTTTCGCCGTGTTTAGTGCTAGCACCTGAGAAGGGGGTTAAATGTATTTCGCCGAGGTTAGTACTAACCCCTGGGGGATCATATGTCCCAAAGTGTATTTGACACCCCCCAGGGTCTAGTACTAACCACGGCGAAACAGTGTAGATGAATCACTGTTTCTCCGTGTTTAGTACTAGCCCTCAGGATCAAATGTTCCTAAGCGGATGAGTCATTTCACAAATTCCCTAGGCATTTCACGAAATCCCTGATTTCACACATTCCCTGTAACATCTACGCATAAAGAATGCACACGAGATACTGTATTATATCAACGAAATGACTAGCTTACGTAATACAAAGTTCCAAAACTAGACTGCTATCCATCTCACTGTTCTCGGAAACTTGAGAAAAGAAAGAAGTATCGTAATTAATGAAGAAAGAATGTGGCATAAAATCCTCCCTTTATTTTGATTGTAAGGGGATGATTAAATTGATGTTTCAGAATCCAACATTCCTGGTTTAGATCCGTGTATTTCCGTAATTCATTTTTACTGGAATAAGGATTACATGTTTGCAAATCATATACTAATCAATAAATAAAAAAAATGTATGTGTATGCCAATATGATATTACCACACTATTTACGTACATCATTAGACGTCATTAGCATTTCTCATTAGAGCTTACTTCGAACTTACTTCAGTAAATAAATCAATAAATAAAAATCAAAATGAATGAATGAATGAATAAAAATATATAAAAAATAAATATAAAATACGCTAAGAAATAAACAGAAAGTTAATAAATAAATATAGCGTAGAATGCAAAAATAACATTTTGTACGCCCATGAAAGCCTTCGTACGCACTAACCGCAAGCACACTACAACGATCTTGTGCAAGTTTTATGGTGAACATAAATATTCATCTCCATATTACGCCACGAAGGGGAAAAAAAGGCTTCTATACAAAGTTCATTCTGAAATTGGCTCAAGCCAAAATGGAGAGACTGAAGAACTTAATTGCCTGCGGGAATCCTCTCTCTCTCTCTCTCTCTCTCTCTCTCTCTCTCTCTCTCTCTCTCTCTCTCTCTCTCTCTCTCTCTCTGTGCCTACCTGACGAAGACAATGCGTATGGTACGAAGCATTTACCTTTTTCTGAGGCGGCAGGAAGGACACCACATAATAGCAGCCATTTGCTTGGAATTAATAAAAAAAAAAGGCAAAATTGTCGTGAAAGCACAAAACATGCAAAGCGGAATTTTTGCTTTCCTTTTCTGGTGAAAAATAAAGGAGTAAAATGTTCCAGGGTAATTTTATGGGTAATTTACCTCCGGCCAAGAGAGGAAAAAAAAATAAAATAAAAGAGAGAGATTCGAGCAAAAGCAACCTTGCCAAATGATCTGATTTAAGATCGGTAAAGTTCTCGTATTTTTGGTGGTGACGTCACTTACCTCGCAAGCGAGAGCGCCTTAGTTCTAATCCCCGGTTCAAGTTCCGTTCAATCACATGGCCAAAAGTAGTAAAGTGAGGGCATTGGACTAACTCAACTCTGGTGGGTCGCCGCCGGGGTGTAGATGGGTATGGGGCCAGCAACCTCATCCCTGGAGACTTCTTTAGAACCAGATATACTGTACTAAGGGGATTTTCGTACTAAAATAACGTGAAGTTAACACTAAAAATAAAAACCAAGTTCATACAATGCTTATCCGTATATCTGCAGAATGATCCACAGTGATACTCTTGATTACAAAGACAAAATGTATTTGCCAAAATCTACAAGCTCTGTGTATATTTCCACAAATAAATTTCGTCTTGCTAATCAAGAGTATTACAGTGAATCCTTGTGTAGATAACTAAGAAACGCGATGCGGTGCTTTTATATCTTATATTCGTATATATACGTGTAAATACTCAAAAATAATGAACAAACTTTGCGATCATACTAATCTCTGCATAAAAAATTATAAAAGAGGAAAAACAAACACAAAAAAATTTACGGTAAAGAATTCTAGCAAATGGACGCTTACAGTGTAAAGGTCATGTAATAAAAAAAACACGACAATAAAAACCTCATAAATTTAAAATGACCACATATTAAATGTTCATCAGAAGAAGTAAGCAAATATATACCAAAAAGCAAAACAGATGCATATGGAATGAAATCGTGATTTCACTAAACAGTAAATCAAGATGTATATGCTTAAAACATACTCTTTATATATAAAAAATCCTCTTTCTAATAGTAAATCAAAGTTTTAAACAACAACGAAAATCCATGAAACCCAAAGAACAATAAAACAACACTGGATATAAATTCATATATACTCAATTATTCGCATAAACTTTTACTAAATAATAAGTCAAGAGATATATGCATAAAACATAAGCTTATTGTAAACGAACACTTTTCTAATAGTAAATAAAAGTTTTGAACAATAAAGAAAGTCTATGAAACCCACAACACAATAAAACAATACTGGATATAAATTCAAATATACTCAATAATTTGCATTAACGTATACAGAGACGTATGAACCCAGTCCCATACGTGACTGTGACCCGTGATTTTTCAGAAAACAATCCCGTCACCCATGGCAACCTTATCATTTCTTGTAATGGAATTTTGCTCGCAGACGTCTGCCGTGAATCTGGATTTCTGCGAATGACAGACGGCTCAGTCAACAACGCACATGATTTCTTGATAAAACCATTAAGAATATTTTTAAAATTCAAAGATGAAAAAATTCCAGCTTTGTTGGTTAAATGGATAAAATATTTTGCATCAGCACAGAGGCAGGCAGGCAGACGCTGATGAAATTTATCAGTGGAGACTTAAAATCCTTTTAATTGGTCTCTGGTTATTAGTTACAAAATACCGAAAAAGAGAAAATAAATCCCTAATTTAACATTGTACACACAGACACAATACAAATTCAATTTTCAGTAAGACTGAACTTTTGCAATTACATTCTTCGTAAAAATGATTCATTGCATGTTACATCATCATTTTAAGGCCATTTTCTCCTGACTGGTATGAAGGCTCAAAGGCTCATAATTGCTTTATGAATAAAAGACACATAAAGGTGCTCGAGCTTGAACATGGATTTATCGAATGTAAATAAAACTGATGCTGGAAAATGTAATGTCGAGCTTGCAACCATGGATTGTATGCTGGAAAATGTAATGTCGAGCTTGCAACCATGGATTGTATTTGTCATTATTGATATATCTGAAACTGAATCAGTCTAAACGTTAAAGAACAAATCAAACAAAATAGGAATGATTGTATGCTGGAAGAACAAATCAAACAAAATAGGAATGAAGGAGGAAGAGAGAGAGAGTCTAAAGAGAGAGAGAGAGAGAGAGAGAGAGAATTAAAGTCTGAAGCATCTAACCTAACCAACCCACTGATCAGAGACACCGCTACATTAGTTAAATTACTTTCTCATTGGTAAATTTTCCTAAAAATTACCCTTTAGGTAAATTTCTGTCACACTAATCACCGAGAAATTCTAGACTTTACTCGAAATATTGCTTCAAGATTTCAATTTTCAACTGAATTCACATATAAATGAAAAAAAACTCCAATTACATATTTTTATTACTGGAACACCTTTAGTCTTCAATGAGACTGCCTTTGTGAAAAATTAGTCATTCGAAGCTACGCACACACAAATATGCCAACATGAATACATAACATACATACAAACATACATATATACATATATATGTATACATAAACATACATACATACATACATAATATATATATATATATATATATATATATATATATATATATATATATATATATATATATATATATATATACTGTATATATAGTTGTGATCTGCAATGCTAAGTAACGTTGAGTCTGGTTAGTCCTTGTATGGACGGCCACCAAACCGAGCCAGACTCCATCAGCAAAAGCCCCTTAAACACCCATGGGACTAATAACTTCTCAAAAATATTTGCAGCAAACCTGATAGGTAAAAATCATATTCACTATTTTTCTCCTACAAAACTTGCTAGAAAGAAGTAAATTGTCAGGTGACTTAAAAATCTGTAGATGAAAGAAATTAAGCAAATTATGGAGCCTTCATTGACCGTGTCTATGACAGAGTCTACTAATAAAAATGGTAATTTTCAGTAATTTTAATTGGGAAGCTAAAAAAGTCTCTCCCTCTCTCCCCTCACCCACGTCCCGTCTCTCTCTCCCCCACCCTCTCTCTCGAGTGCAATAATCTAGCAGAAAAGTAGAATTAGAAGAGACCCGGATAAAGACGTCAAGAATAAAGGCGAAAAAGAGAAAAATCCCATCTCCGGCGGTCGCCGACCAAAATACGTTCTTGCGCTTGCGCCGACGTCTGCAACAACACACACGTATAGTTTTTGCCTCTATTTCCTTAACTCCCGCGTAAGGTATCTCAGTGACAAACAAGCATTAGACTTTGAATTCCTATAATTAAGGTCATTTTTAAGAGTTCCGATCCTCCAAGCCGACGAGACGAGCACACTTATCTCGGCGGGGGTCTCCTCGCGACTGCCTTCCGATCCCGGGCTTTGGGCTTTCCCGCCAGAAAGTCGAAAGTCGCGTGGCGCGAAATTTCGAACCAGAGACGCGCGCTGTTCCCTCTCTGCGGTTGAAAGGAATTATCAGGGATTATCATCATCGTCGTCATCATCTTTTGCCCGAATCATTCATTCATTTCTGTTACTTCTGTTGTCCTTATTATTCTATTTTCTTTTTTTTTTTACTTTTCTTTTATCGGCGCAGACAGGAAGCACAGATTACGGACCCCTAGACTCCTCCCCTAAATTTTTCAAACGGTGATTTTTATGGCATTTAGGGTGGATTACGTCTCTCAGCATGGGATCTGTAAGTGTTTCCCTTAGTAATTCGTACGAATGAATGAAAGAAGAAAAGAAAAATAAGTAGTTGCGGAAACGGTAGATTTATGTACTTTTTTCATTTTTGATAGGCATCATACACACACATACACACATACACACACAAATGTATATATATAATATATGCATATACATACATATATGTATATATATATATATATATATATATATATATATATATGTATACATAAATATTTATACATATACATATATATATATATATATGTATATATATATATATATATATATATATATATATATATATATATATATATATAAACACAGGAAGCACACGCCTAGACATACACACATGTATACACACACATATATATACATATGTGCGTCTATAAATATACTAATACCTAACTCATTGACTGATAACAGATAAGATAAGGTTAATGTAACACATGACATAACAGTAGAAACATAAGGGAAAACTCATAAAAGATTAACTCTTCCTGTATGAAATACACAAATACTTCCATTGCTGCATTTTTCTGACAACCTCTCAAAATATGTTATGCCTCCAATGTATTACATCATTTTATGCCCATTCGTCCAGTTCATACAGAAAACTAATTTTAAGCAGTCATTTGGCACTCTCCTACATAGATAACTAAAGAGATTCTCTCTCACAAACAGAGAGAGAGAGAGAGAGAGAGAGAGAGAGAGAGAGAGAGAGAGAGAGAGAGAGAAGAGAGAGAGAGGTAATAATAATATACTCATTTTCAATATACATTGAGAGAGAGAGAGAGAGAGAGAGAGAGAGAGAGGTAACAATAATAATAACTCATTTCCAATATACATTGAGAGAGAGAGAGAGAGAGAGAGAGAGAGAGAGAGACAAGAGGGTAAGTGGCTCATTTCAATATACATTGAGAGAGAGAGAGAGAGAGAGAGAGAGAGAGAGAGAGAGAGAGAGAGACCTCTTAGGATGCACTTTTCTACAGCAATTTTTAGATGAGTCACATACTACTAAATTCTATCCGTTCAGGTTCTACTAAAGTGATATCACCATAAGAGCAAAGATACTTATTATCTATACAGAAGTCAGTCTGTGCCCTGAGCTTCGTCTGAATCGGAGAGCTCATTCGAATTTCAGTCACAATGATGAAAATAAAACTTGGCAGGAATTATGAATGAATAATTCCAAGAGGCAAAACGAAATCGATATTTTCATGATTGTAGATAGTTTGAGCCTCTCTCTCTCTCTCTCTCTCTCTCTCTCTCTCAGGAATTAGGCAAATGAGACAGTTTCCTGGAAGAGATTCATCAAGAAAAACCCGCCATCGACGATGCATGAATAATTCAAGAACCAAAACGATATCAATATTATTACGATCATTGATAGTTTTAGCAGCCTCCGCCCCCCTTCTCTCCCCCTGTTCTCTCTCTCTCTCTCTCTCTCTCTCTCTCTCTCTCTCTCTCTCTCTCTCTCTCTCTCAGGGAATTAGGCAGCGAAGGCAGTTTCCGGCAGACACTCTTTAAGAAAAACCCGCCATCGACGCTCATTTCGTGCAAAAATGTCGTTTTTTTCTCTCTCTCTCTCCCAAGTTCGACAAACGTCAGAAGGAATTAGCTCCAAACCTAATACAAGCCCATTCGAATCACCTATACATTCCACCCCGTCATTTTTACGGTAAGAAAAGTGGTAGAAGGGAGAGAGAGAGAGAGAGAGAGAGAGAGAGAGAGAGAGAGAGAGAGAGAGAGAGAGAGAGAGAATGTACAATAATTTTGAAACGGTCCATGAAATTTTTGGATTTTATGTACTCTCTCTCTCTCTCTCTCTCTCTCTCTCTCTCTCTCTCTCTCTCTCTCTCTCTGAGTCTCACAAAGCAAATATGCCACTTTAGGAACCCTCTGAGAGAGAGAGAGAGAGAGAGAGAGAGAGAGAGAGAGAGAGAGAGAGAGATTTATAAAAAAAATTACAATTATATGAAATTTAGATATAGCGTTTTGTAAACGGTCCATGATATGTCTGAATAATATGTAGTCTCTCTCTCTTTCTCTCTCTCTCTCTGAGTCTCGTAGTACAAGTAGACCACTTTAGGAACCCTGAGAGAGAGAGAGAGAGAGAGAGAGAGAGAGAGAGAGAGAGAGTTAATGTCTATTTTCGCTGACCAGTATAAATTATCCCCAACGTCTGTGATTATAGGCAGCGGTGCAATTCTGTAATAGGACAATTTTGACTATTATTATCAAAACAGAAAAAGAAAAGCTTCAACTTTACCGTACGATAACGACAGCCAACATCACCAACCACAATGCCAAACAGATGCATAAAGAAAAACGATAAAGGATAAAGAAAACAAATTAAAGGAAATAAAATTCGGGTCAGCAAGCTTCCTGGCTTAGTCTCGATGTCTGAAGCTTTTCGAAGGAGCCTAAACCCGTATTTAGGAGATCACGTGTTGATCTCATTTCTGGAGACAATACTCGCCTTACACTCTGTGTTTTTTAGTTGTAGAGACAGAACTGCCATTATCTTTGAGAAAAATTGAATGATAAATATCTTTCATTTGACAATCTCATAATTCTACAGGTTCATATTTACAAGAGAACTACCTTTGAGAGGAATCAAATAATAAATATATTTCAATTGAGAACCTCATACAAAGAATACATAATGTTGTCATAAAGCTCACTTACAGGAATCACTCAAAACACCTAATTTGTTATGCAACGAACAAGAATAAGAATAATAATAAAAAGTAAAATATGCGCCGAAGTTTCTTCGGCGCAATCGAGTTTTCTGTACAGTCGCTGCAGCGTATGATCAAGGCCATTGAAAACAGATCTATCTTCCGGTGGTCTCGGTATAATGCTGTATGAGCAGCGGCCCATGAAACTTTAACCACGACCCGGTGGTGGACTATCTTATATCGTTGCCAGAAGCACGATGATGCTTAACTTTAACATTAGATAAGATAAAATAAACAACTACTGGGGTAAGAGGGCTGCAATTCAGTATATTAGATGATTGGAGGGTGGATGATCGACATACCAATTTGCAGCCCTCTAGATTCAGCAGTTTTTAAGATCTGTGGGCGGACATAAAAAGTGTGGACAGAAAAAAGTGTGGACGGACAGACAAAGTCGTCTCAATAGTTTTCTTTTCCAGAAAACTAAAAGGTTAATAAGAACTTCATTGAAACACCGTAGCAAGATCCTCACAAACGACGAACCGAAATCGCTAAAAATCCCTGGAATATAAATGCGAAGAAGAAAACCCATTCCAATTAGAACTCGTTTCCTTTCGCTCAGGTAAACAGAAGACAAACGCGCCGGCTGCAACAGCCAATCAGAGGCGAAGATTTAGGAAGCGACACATCCGGGAACCTGGAAAGCACCCCTGACGTCAGCGGCTCCCCTGGGATCGCAGGAAATGGGGAGACCAAAAGCGCGGGAAATTATGGACAACGGGGGAGGCTGGACTCGATCAATTATTAAACCTTGGGAGCAAGATGGATGGAGTAAATGGACAGGAGGGAAGAGAGAGAGAGAGAGAGAGAGAGAGAGAGAGAGAGAGAGAGAGAGAGAGAGAGAGAGAGAGAATTCAAATATATTCGGGCTAAAACTTTTAAGAAATTAAGGTCATTGACTTAAGGGCGTTGTGGACACCTGACATGTCCCACGACATATGATCACTAAATTCATTCGATTAATTATGTTCAGGTTGTTATTTCCTGGTTGTTACGAATATCTGTACCTTTTTTCATCCCGCTTATTATCTTTCGTTCCTTTATGAATGCAAGGTGATAGTGGAAATTTCATTTTAGGAAAAAAAAAAAAAAACTGCACAGGTCATAGTCAAAGAATATCAATACAATCCCTTACTGTCCACAGTTCAATTATCATTTTCCAAAGCTACAACATTTCCCATTACCTTAATCACTCGAAAATAAACTTAACCATAGAATGAAAAAAGAGAAAATAACTGAATTCGAATTGTCTCTGATGATGAAACGCTCAGGGGCAGAGATTACGAAGCGACAATTTCCAATAATTAATCCCTCTCATATCTGACCTCTTCTGACGCTCTGACCTCGTTGGGGTCAATTACATTATTCCTTGATATGAAGAGAGATATCTAATAAAGTGGAGGTACAGTTAAGAGGAGCAACTGAGAGAGAGAGAGAGAGAGAGAGAGAGAGAGAGAGAGAGAGAGAGAGAGAGAGAGAGAGAGAGAGAGAGAGGCGCCCTTATGGATTCTATTCCCAAGAGACTATGGAATATACCGCAATAGGCATTACGACTCTAAAGAGATCATATATATCTCTTCCGTTTCTTAACGCCGATAGTGACAAGATCCGAAACGCTTCTTTCATTGAAGATCGAACTAGATCTTTTCGTCATAAATGTAGCAGAGACGGATCTTAGGCCAATCACGGAACATATAATTAAATTAGGCCACAAATCAGGCAATCTCTGGCAACCGGATTATCGATTTGAAGGCAACCCTAGTAAAACAGGCAAGATCATATTTAAAAATGTTTGAAATTATTTCTACTTAATCTGCTCTATCTTTCACTCTAAGAAAGCTTACCGCAGCTGTCGTGTTATTTAGTCAAATTCGTCATATGCAAATTAATACAGAAATAAAATACTATTTTATTTTGCTATTACTAAGCAGCAATAAAAAAAATACAATAAAAAATCAATGGCAAATTTTAAGAATCACTACCATCCCTGTAGAATTTCATTTACCTTATCAAAACCATCAAAATTCTGATAACTTCGAAAATGACATTTCTATGAATTATTTTTCTTCTTCCTTTTGCTGCGAAGGAATTGCAGTTCGTTACAATGACACGAAATTCCGACATCAATGCTCTCCTATCATTTCATGTAAACATGTTTTTGCACTTGTGGTATATTCCGTTTATTTCAAAGGAAAACCATCAACACTGCTTGCAATTGGGTTATTATAAAGTCCATTTGAACGCAAACAATAAATTCCAGACTGAAATCAAATACAATAAAGGAATAAATAGGGAATTAACCAAGAGTTGTCTGACTGAGAGAGAGAGAGAGAGAGAGAGAGAGAGAGAGAGAGAGAGAGAGAGAGAAATTGTTTAAAATATTTTCAATTCACTGAATAAGTGGTGTTAGTCCGGGCTACACTAAATTTAACTCAAGTTAACAAAAACTTTATAATTACATTCGTAATTCAAGTCGTAAATATAAAAAAGAAATAAGGAATGCAAGAAAAACCAATATAACACAGACAACCTAATATTCTTGTCTCGCCAAGACTGAAACATAAAGGAGAAAAGTTAACATAGTAGGACTCACTGGGGCGACGGAACCCCCTCCCTAAATAAGGAGAAAGATGGGGCCTGACCCTACTGAGACCGGCAGAATAAAGACTGTAATAATCAAGGGAAAAGGAAAGAGAAGTGAATTCCAAAGCCTGGCACGACATCAGAGGAAAAATAAAGAGGCAGCCAACTGTGCCATCCCAGTAGTGCTGATTTCCATTTACAATGTGAGAAACTGTGGTTGGCGGGTGTTCCGTGGCCGCATGAAATGAGGAAGGATTCTTGGTTGGTTTAGCATAACCTACAGGTCCACATCAGGCCGTTTAGCCCATTTAATGTCTTGACATACCTATGAGCCGCCTCCGGGCAATGACCCGTGATGGCACAAAGGCTGCTTACTTCAGCCAACAGACTCTTGAGGTCACTGCTTCCACCACACAGAAACTGCTGGACTTTGAAACCTGGCAGGTAGAAGAAGCACAAGGACGGGGAAGTTTAAACGCAGTTCAAAACTGAGGATAGTTACTCTATTACGTGGAAAGATAAGTCCCACATAAAAATGAGGAAATTAAGAAGTTCTTGTATCATTAGTGAAAAAAAAACTCGCCTTTTCAGATCTACCTTAGTGGGCCAGCGATGTGATCGATCCAGGACATGCTGCTATGACCTTCTAAGACCAAAATCCATCTTCTCCAACACTGTTGCTAAGGTAGAAAGAAAACGAGATAGCGAAACGGAAATGAAGTTTCCCGTCACATGACTAAAAAGAGTTAAGTTTCGTCCGCTTCCTCCAGACATGACACTCAAATATGTATCAAGTGTCACATCTTATTAATTATACACATACACACATTATACACACACACACACACACACACACACATATATATATATATATATATATATATATATATATATATATATAAATATATATATATATATATATATATATATATATATATACACATATATGTATACATATATATATATATATATATATATATATATATATATATATATATATATATATATATATATATATATATATATATAGCATGATCTTAGGCCTGAATGTAGGAGCCACTTATATGAAGTAAGCGTTTTAGTAAGTTCAAGAGATAATCTATGCGAGGGGGTATATCCATCATTTCACCTAACAGAGAGAGAGAGAGAGAGAGAGAGAGAGAGAGAGAGAGAGAGAGAGAGAGAGAGAGAGAGAGAAATTAATCTCTCTCTTGCCGACGGAAATTAGATTTCGACCACGACCTCACACAGACAACATGAAAACAGGATCCCGGACCTAATGACTGTTCAAAGGATCACTGACGTAGACTTCGCTTCTCTGGTTCACAGAATTTATGCGAATTGTATGTTATGGGTTCACCTTTATAAGTGGTAAAAATCTAATACATCCTTGTTCAGTATTAAACATCTTATATAATACCTCTTAGCACTTAAACAGGGTGATTAAGTGGAAGCTTCTTACACAGAATCAAGGGACGAGAACAGTTAAAGTACGGCTGCTCAATTCCACAGAGCCACACCAGGACCTTTAAACCCTTAAACACCTTACTACACTTCATGGCCGCTCTAAGGTGAAGGCCCTTGCTGGCGTAAGGTCAGCTTAAGCTAAAACCAGCCAAATGTCTGAAAAATTATTTAACAATAAGAACAATAACATTCCTTAGGTAAACTAGTTACTCTTCCTATTCACCAGTTGCTACTCCTGCATAAGAATTTCGACAAGAGTACATATGAATGATTATGTGTATTTATGTAAATACTAACATAAATACCTCTGTATCCAAATATTAAGCTACACATATTATTTAATATCCAATTCATTTTACCTTATGAATAACTTACACTCAAAAAAGCCGGGTGGTCAAAGTCACTGTTTAACGTTGTGTCTTAACCTGGTAACGGTTCGAATCCTGGCGTGGACGAAGCACTTGATAATTACAGTTCCCCTTGAGAGCAAGTTATTCCCAAGGTATAGTGAAATGGAAATGAAACATTTGTGGCTTAATATGTGTAAATACAAAGAAGCCATGCGAGTGTATGGCAAAAATACGTGTGCTCTATATATGTACACCCAACAAGACCACAAATACAAAGCATTACAAGAACAAAGAAGTCGGTGCTAGCGCCCATGCAAGGTGGAAATAATAATAATAATAAAAAAAAAGCAAAAACGTAAGAGAGAGCCCTTCCCTTCCGACGTGTGAAAAAGTAGGAAAGGCCAGAAGAGAACGGGGAAAAATCTCGCAAATGCGGCACTTCCTTGGCGACCGGAGAATTGTCCTTTTCCTGCTAAACCGCTCCCAGTAAGTGTTTCTTAGCGCTCGTTAAGCTTACCCTGCATAGCATGATAATGCCAAATGCCTCATTTCCTTCATAAATCATCGCAACAGCCACTGACGAGGGCAAATTGTCCCTGGTAACGTGGGTGAACTCGCCGAGGGTAGACGATGGTACCTGAATGTGCTGTCTTCACTGGCTCTTCTCACACCCTCACCCGTGCCACTGAAGGATGTACTTGTTAAATCTAACATGCTAATGCGTATATATCCTTATACGCCTTTTTCCCACTCAATAATTTTGCTCCAGTTCTTAATTTTTTGTGGGGGGGGGATGAAGCTGCTAGCCCCTAGTCCTTCTCTCAACTGGTTGTAGTACACCACAGTCAAATAGCAATGAGGGCCACAATTCACTGCTAATGTCAATAGAGGTACAATGGATTTTCGGACACCTGGCCATACGTGTTCTCCTCGTCCGGAATCATCTCCGGGTACTCGCTTAGGAAACAAGGGTGGTAACCACTTGAACACAGGAACCACACACACACACACGTATATATATATATATATATATATATATATATATATATATATATATATATATATATATATTATATAACATTATACACATATATACATATATATATATATATATATATATATATATATATATATAGAGAGAGAGAGAGAGAGAGAGAGAGAGAGAGAGAGATGTATGTGTTCGTACGTTCGTCATGCTCAGTGGCTGAAGCACCAGCATGAAATTATGCATGAAAAAAAAAGACGAGATATTTTATCGAGGCGTCCAAAGAAGCACAGAAGGTAACAATGACTACTTAATACTGATAATATTAACAAAGGCATTTCTCAAATATGCAAAGAAACGAAAAACAAGAACAACGGCAACGTCAATAATAATAATAATAATAATAATAATAATAATAATAATAATAATAATAATAATAATTGTATGAAGAATCATAAAAACACAACTATGCCTAATAATGTGGGCAACTATAAGTGGTTTGATAAATGGCACCGAAGCAAAATTTGAATCCTTGGTATGCGGTCAGTTTTGGTACATTTTTTTTTTTTATCTTATATAAGTGCCAGCAAAACCAGGAAACACTCGTCTTACCAGGAAAAGACATCAGCTAAAACAATAAGAAGAAAAAAAAGATTTTTTAATCGTACTTGAAGATATCTCGAAGTTTTGTCATCTGAGTCACGTTGCATCATTACATTTAGATTTGTAATCATACCGATTCCGCTATACAGTGGGATTAACAAGGTCGAAAGCAGAAGAAGAGAGTTAGATTTGTAATTATATCGATTTCACTATCAAGAAACGCTCTCTCTCTTAGCTTCGTGAATACATAGTTTAAATCAAATATATTCTCAAGATGGATTAAAACTAACTAGATTTCAATACCGGTGGTCAAGCGTCTCCTGTGATTATCAGTTTATGTACATCATCGTTATATCGCAAGAAAGGTGAATCCTTGTCGAGCTGATTTCTGGATTACTAACTTTTGCAATTTAGATGTTAATGGGAATTACTGGAAGCTTGCAAACCTCAGAAGGTATAATAATGCAGACATAGTTCTGGTATATCTTGCTTGTGAATTCAATATGCAATTTTAGGGCAACGCGAAATGAAAGGATCGTGCCACAAATATTCGCTTTGAAATAAATATATGGCTACCTGACAAGCAATTCCTGCCGCAAATATTCGCTTTCAAATATCTGGCTAGTTGACAAGCAATTCCATCATCGATATTTGAGTTGATACAATGAATTTCTGCATAACCTAGGATAATAAAATCTGGGTAATTCTTAGAAATTACTTTGTCCAAAGTAAATCTGGGTAATTCTTAGAAATTACTTTGTCTAAACCTTCGTGGCCATGAAAAAACGGAAAATCAAGGGTCTCTCTTATTTTATCCACTTCTCTGCAAATTTTACCACCCGCCAAATCATAAGAAACATACCGTTTATGAATATACAATTTAATGTTTCTTCGGCATATGCTATTTCATAAGCCAAACTTTTATTGGCCTCAACGAATTCGCCACAACATTGATCACTGCCCGAAGTTTTGTCAAGATCTTGAAGGACCCTCAGTTCCAACAGCGAATCTCCTTTTCTTGTGACAGAAGGGAGAGTTTTTCCTTCACAGAAGTCGTGAAAAACTGTTTCCGGCATTACCCGGTGTTTGTTCACGTACGGTTATTTCCGTTTTGGCGTAAATAATCCTTTCCAGACACAAATTTGGGTCCAATTGTAGTACTTGTGCCTTTGATGCTCTCGTTGGGAGTTATGCAAGGTATGCGTTTCATTCATTGTTATCGAAACTGTTATCTAGTTTTTTTTTTTTTTTTTTTAAAGGGACGGTAAAATTCGGCAGCTGATATCACTGAAGTTGACTGTGATTGGCAGGATCTCATGTTCAACACCAGCCATTGGTTACAATGGCATCAGTAGAGGATACTTGCCGTCAACTAAAAAAAAAAAAAGACTACAGCATTATTTCCTATGTTTATACGATTCAGCTTAAATCTGATAAACACAAATAAATTCTGTCAAGCCTCATGAATATTATTTTGAGGTACATCTACAGAAGGTCAGATGGCATTGATGTAAGGCTTATAACAAGGATTCACCATTAAAAGAAACAGTGAACTAACTCTTCAGAACAAAATATCACAGTTGAAACTGTACCATTAACGTATTCTGTCGTTTATTCATAGTAAGTCTACTCGCTCAAGCTGTCAGTCATTAGCTGCGAGGTTTTGTTGCCATAGATTTTCAGAGTTCCTTGTAACTCTTGGGAATGCGAACTCTTGCCCTTAACTCAAATAACTCCGTAACTCAAATGCAGAAGCACAATGATTTAAAGCTAGTGTGATAAAATACCGCATCACTATACGAGTAGTTTTAAAATAACATTTAACAGAAACTGGCGGGACACGATCTCTTAATAGCTCTTCAGAAATGTTAAAGATTTTACCCTTTTTAAGATATTATACAGCTAGAAAACCTTATCTAATACCGGGAACAATTTTTTTTCTCATAACTGAAAATTAGATGTGAACTTCTCTCTTCATTTTAAAATCAGCTATTTTGTTGATTATTAACTGGGTCGATTTCATTAAAATGATAACGGTTTCTCCTTCCCCGTCCACTGACTTGAATTACGTAACACGAGGCCATGTTAATAGGAAGTTTTTTGAGACTTTTTTTTTAGATTCCCCCCGCCCCCCCTCCCCCCGTCTTTGTTTTTATCTATACCATATTCCTTCTTCCTGCAGCCTCATTTGAACAAGAACACCCGTTACCCGCACATCCCTAGTTGGCCTTTGCGTAAAACAAAAGCTGCTCTGCATGTAATGACGTTACGACGTGACAACAACAGAGCCTAAATAACCTCTCATCATTTTGCTGTTTACGAGAAGATAATGTCTTCTTCTTCTTCTTCTTACCATTCTGCTGACCGGGATGGCGGACGGTATAAAGACGCCTCCTAGTTCCGTCATGTGCTCCAGGAAATCCGTCGTTGAGATATGACCTTAACGATGTCATTTTGTTCTTTACGTAAGAGGCGTGCTGGGCAGTAATCATTTCTAACGGCTGAATGTTTATTTCGGGTGCATTCGACTGCACAGCTGATATCTCACGCACAAGCACAAACGCTTGAGATATCATACAACCATTCAGGTCCGATCCTGTCCTGATGTCAAGTGAAATTAGAGATTCACTTTGCTTGAGGAAGCATTTTTTTTTTTTTGTACGTCCGGTATATTAAAATTCTACCCTTACTGTCGTACTGCATAGACAAATAAATCTTTCACTGCTACTGATTATTATTATTATTATTATTATTATTATTATTATTATTATTATTATTATTATTTTATTTTATTATTATTAAGCACTCTTTTTGTAACTTACTTGAACACATTCCAATCAATCAGTGAATTTGAACTGCTCTCTTTTTCAAAGTATAATAATAATAATAATAATAATAATAATAATAATAATAATAATGCTAAGAAATTCACAGTCTCATGAAAAAGAATCTGTGTAATGAAAATCCATAATTATATAGTAAATATATTACTATGTTTTACGGTAATATATTTACTATATAATTGTAGATTTTTATTACACAATAATAATAATAATAATAATAATAATAATAATAATAATAATAATAATAATAATACAATCCATCCGGTAATCATCTCTACAGAATCTAACCTCTTTGTCTACAGACAACAGCCTCCCCCGCCCCCTCCCCCCAGAAGCCTTCCCATCCCTTCGACCTCCCTCGAGGGTATGAAATCGCCGAGACAGTTCGCTCGACGAATCCGTCATCGACATTATTCTAACCTTTATCAGCATTCGCATTTCCTTCAGTCTTTTGTCTAAGTGTCGCCATTTTCCTTATTCACATTCCTTCACGCGGCACGAATTGATTTTTCTTTGACCTTTTAAAATCCCATGATACGTTAAAGGTTTTCCGGCCTTAATATATTACTATTCCTTTCCTCTTCTCTTTGCTTATGTCGTGCTTACGTTTCCTTATTACGTTCTGCTCTTTCTTTGATAATCAACTGTAGAATGTGCTCTCTCTCTCTCTCTCTCTCTCTCTCTCTCTCTCTCTCTCTCTCTCTCTCTGAATACATTCTCTTTTTTCCCCTTGTCTAACTTATATCTTCTTCTACTTCTTCTTCTTCCCTGTCTGTCAGTCTGTCTCTCTCTGCCCGAATATTGTCGCTTTTTTCCCTTCTCTAACTTCTCTCTCTCTCTGTCCGAATATATTGTCCTCTCTCTGTCTGTCTCTCTCTCTTCAAATGCATTATCATTTTTCCCTTGTCTAACTGATATCTTCTTCTTCCTCTTCTTCTTCTTCTTCTCTCTCTCTGTGTGTGTCTCTCTCTCTGCCCGAATATTTTCTCTTTTTTTCTTACCCAACTTCTCTCTCT
>NC_089742.1:51779270-51794270 GCF_040412425.1 Macrobrachium rosenbergii
ACTGCAGAGAGAAATGACAGGAGTTATGAATAATGGCGACAAACTGCAAATTTCGCAAGAGATAGAGAGTCTGTGAACGAATACATTGCACAAACCCACAGGACAATTTCGCGCGACAAGACTCTGTGATGGGATATTGTTGCCACGAAAAAATTCCCCACAAGGGTAACCCCAGGTCACTGATGTTTGGGTTTATTTTCAATTCATGAATGCTGTGGTTACTTGACTGTAATCTGTGTATTAATTTTCACGCTGCTGTATACATCAGCATTGTTGTCACATTGTAGTAGGCAACTCTTCCGTCTTGACTTTGTAATAAGCAACCCTCCCTTCTTGACTTTTCATGTTTACAATTATCCCTGAAGTAAAATATATGACAGTGAAAATATTTCCTCTTTACGGGATTTGGGCCAAAGAGGAAATAACACCTTTTTAGTCTTCATATTTTTAAAATTTATTTTACCTTTTCAATTTTATTTTAAAGGCTCACGACTGATCTGTCCATAAGCAAAGGTGAACTGGGATTCTTCCTTCTTCATTACGCTTGAAGGTAAGACTCGTATCATCACTTTCGAGGATGACATGCGAAGACTGGTGTTCCTTCAAGACAGTGAAGAAAGGATATCATCGAAAGCAAAAACCAAGGAGAGGATCCTTATAGAACAGAATAAAATAGAATATAGAATTTAGGTCAATGGCCAAGCGCTGGGACCTGTAAGGTCATTCAGTGCTGAAAGGGAAACTGACCTTAAGGTCTGAAAGGTGTAACAGGAGGAAAGCCTCGCAGTTGCACTATGAAACAATTGTGAAAGAGGGTGGAAAGTCAGATGGAAGAAAGATATCTTTCATTTCACTGAGATGCCCACTGCTGGAAATTTTTAGCACTGCATTATTTGTATTACAGGAGGTCAGCAAAATTCAGTATGTGTGTATATACATATGTACACGGAAGTATGGATAAGCATACAATTTTTCTCAAGTGTGAACACATATTTTACGTAGAGAGAGAGAGAGAGAGAGAGAGAGAGAGAGAGAGAGAGAGAGAGAGAGAGAGAATGTATCCTGACAAAGTAAACAGATTATGAAATAACGGAAGAAGAACAACATACAGCCACCGTAACCATTCAAAATAGGAAATATATAAATAAAATTATATATTTCAACTTTAGAATAGAATCTGGGAAACGAAAGTAAAAAAAAAAAAAATAAGAAAATCAAGGCTAAAATGAAGTCGGCTGCTAATATGTACTCACAGAAAATAAATAAACCTATAATGTTTCAGAAAATATAAGGGACAGAAAGCCCACAATACGAATTTCATTCTTTGTTTCCTAATTCAAGCCTTCCGAATTGGGTGCGTCGTGAAGATAGTCAAGCCTGAGTAAAGATAATAAGCGGGAAACAAATAAACCATTAACTGAGTACTTGGGGCACCATGCCCGAGAAAGTTAGGAAAGTTACAACATCCCCTTTGTAGGAGGTAAGCGCAGTAATCGAATACTTGCCATTTCTTGTAACGCTGCTGAGATTTGGGGGTACCCGAAAAAAAAAAAAACAACAACTCTTACACCATGTTTTTTCTACATTGATCATTTTCTTCGTCTTCCTGATACTCTCGGTGGGAGACAACGGCTCTGATGCAGGTCAGCCCCCTCCCTCTCCCCCCTTCATCTATCTCTCTCTCCCTCCCCCCTCCCCCGTCTTTCCGTTCGACTCCCAAAGCGTCCCGATGATTCACGACACCAAAGGAACTTCTTCGGCGATGTTGACGCACCTGTCGCCTTACATCACAACACCTCCTGCCCAACCAACACCGCCACCACCACCACCACCACCAACCGGCGCCACGGGGCACGCGCTGTGGCTCCTTCGGGTGGATCCACGCGCTCTGACTTACTTCGGGTAGATTGGGTTTCACTACCGGTCAGAAGGGAGCCATTAACGAGCTGTGTTTCTTCTCCTCAGCCCCCCCCCCCCCCCGCCAACAACCCACCCCTCCTTGTTATATTATTTTCTTCCCCTTCATGCATTAGGCGAGTAGCAGTCTAATCGACAGTAATCTTATGCACTAAATATAACGTATCTGGTAGCACATTTTATGAATTGTGAAATACGTAACGTAGTTAAGAGTCTCTGTGTGGGGTTTTCAGCAGGTGGTGCAAGAATATCTCTTGCGAGGCAAAATCAAGGAACTTGATCTTGAGAGAGAATATCTTTTCTTGTGAATGGTCTCACCGCTGTGGAGCGAGGATTACCTCGTCGAGGCCGTCTCGTTTTGATGGTATGCATTTTGACAAAGGAATGAACTTTCATGTCTAGATTTGCCTCTCATCTCTTTCCGCCATAGCTGCGACTCACAACAGTCGTCGAACAACTAAGTGTATAATTAACTGCTTAAGTCAACAGAGACACACTGAATTCTGAGGGAACGCACCCATCTGTCTTTCCTCGTTCGACTCCAAGGTCGAATCCGTCCCTCAGACGGATTTATTTGTCAGGATGGCTAATATAAAATATATTCTCAGGGCATTTTACCCGACAGTTTCCAGTAAAATTACTTCATGAAAGCATAACCTTTATAGCAATGTGCTGGTAAAAAGGCTGAATGACTGAATAACACAGAAAAGAGGTACTGTAGCTCAGAGATTTTCGTCCAGAAGTCCATACCAGACCCGTTATTTCCTTTAACACTTGCCACACTTTGGTTAAAGACTCATGGTGGTATACAGCTCAGCTTACTGTAAGCCTAGAACCTTGGTCAGCCAAGTGAATGGTGCGCTTTTCTTGTTCCACTTGCATTTGTGCATATACCTGAATAGCATCAATAATAATGGCTGAACCTAAATTTTGTAACAGGGTATGATCGGGCAACATTTAGAAAGTAAAGAGCTGCTCATTTCTCAAAATGACTGCATTGGTTCAGTTGAAATTGAAACTTTTCTCGCGCAGAACTTGTTACTTGACCTTTTTGATTGCTCTTCTTGAAGCTTATGTGGAAATTCCAGCATCTACAAACGATTACTATTTTCTTGAAATATTCTTCAAATAAAGCTTAAATATCATGCATGTGGTTTATAAGAAATAGTCTCAGATGCTTCCCTTGAACAGTAAGATATCAGTACAAAAATATCAACGTCAATTCCAGATTAAATATCAGGCACAAACATCTCTACGTCACGGAAAACTGAACAGAAGAGATTCAGTTTCAAACCACACCAAGAAAAGACTCTGGCAAAGGCGTTCTGTAGAAAGGACAACAAAAGGAAAACGCGGGAGTGGGCGATCTGAAAACGGTACTCGTGGCTTGGCTAATGCACAGGAGGTGGTAAGAAGGATTATCAACTAATCCCTCTGCTATGTCCTGCCACTATCTGCATCTGTCATAATATCGACGGGGAAAGGGGGAGAAAGACAAAGGTGGCGTTGACGTCTTACATGACAGCTCTCAGTGCCTTTTTAAACGTTTGAAACTAAAAAAAACGGGATGACAGATTTCATATCCAAAGTGCACACACACACACACACACACACACACACACACACACACACACACACATATATATATATATATATATATATATATATATATATATATATATATATATATATATATATATATATAACGGACAGTCGTAACTTCAGTGAAGAACTAGCCAAATAGAGATCGATGGTTTTCGACTAAAGAAAAAAAAATGAAAAAGAATCCCTTAGGCACAGAACCATTATTCCTCAAGATCATGAGTCAGTTCTGTATGTGCATATGCATGTATATATACATGTATATACAGTATGTATCAGTGTAAAAGTATATATATAAAAGATAATAAATCAAGCACCTTTACTTGCTGGATAAGCTCAGAATAAGACAGTCAAGTACAACTGCGCAATGGCTTCTTTTTATTATTTGGTCACAAAACAATCATCATTTTATTAAGAGATGAGTGGTATAATAACCCAACGATAGTTATTATAATTTGGATTTTATACCAGTGCCGAGGATATAATCTCTAAGTGTCATGTATCAAGTTGTGCGTGTTATTCGCTTTGCACTGTCAGCAACCACATTCTGCCGAGATGCCACGACGTCACTCTGGCACGGGCTCTTGCTCCTCGGCAGCCCGTAAGATGCCACTCCGCCCACACTGGGAAGTCTTTCTCTCATTCACTGTAAACTTGTGGAATGGTCTGAGACTGTAATGGTTTTCCTAAATTATATTTTTGTTTGACCGTTCAGTTATCTCTGTTGATTTATCTTTATTTCTTACTGTATTCGCATTTTTCGATCACTTTTTCAATGTGGAATTCTGTCTTGTGGAAGGTTGGTACACAAGTATGCAAGCACGTTCTGAATAACATTAATATTAATCTTAATAAAATGTACGCATTAGAATGTTAATTGTTAAAAGAGACCCACTGCAATACTTGGTTCAAACCGAGGTTCTTGAAGCTCAGAGACTAAAGGCAACTGCAGAAGCTCCCTGTTAAACGAATAGAGCTTTTGTAAGGACCAGTAAAGGAGCAAAACTCAAGCGAAACAAGGTACGATGATTTCAATATTATGCAAATTAATGAATGCGTAAGTGTGTGGATCCCTCGAATCCAGACGCAACGGGCCAACGCTCAAACATCTATATACACGTATAAATCCACGTATAAAAAAAAATAGTCTGTCATGACTGACGGAAAACAAAGGGACGTGGACAGACGGACAGACAGGGACGGACAGACAGAACAACATCTTCCAATGTACCAAGACCAAAAACACAGGCTTGAAACATCCGCAGTGCCGTCCGCAACCCTTTGAAGAAGGAACGAAGGATGGCAGAAACTTAAGGAATAAGAATTTGGGGGGGTGGGGGGAGGAAGGGGGCCAGTCTCGAGTAAGGAGATCTCAGGGGTTCCTCCGTAGGGGCTCTGTGCCGGCGCCGCAGGGAACCCTGGGGCACAGCCAGCCTCTCAGCGGGGGCGTAGGGCCCATAAGGGTGGGGCACCAGCACCCCTTGGTGCCTCACCCAGACACCCATGTAGAACACACACCTGGCCTCTCTCTCTCTCTCTCTCTCTCTCTCTCTCTCTCTCTCTCTCTCTCTCTCTCTCTCTCTCTCAAGTGTAAGCATCGTAAGAATCTGATATCTGACCTAGTGGAAGACAGTATAATCCTATTAATATGGGTTTAGGCTCTGGGTGAACATTAATAATAATAATAATAATAATAATAATAATAATAATAATAATAATAATAATAATAATAATAATAATAATAATAATAATAATGGAACATCTGAAGTATTCTGTGTTCGTGGCTAAAATGCAAAGAACTTGTAAAGTAAATAAAAAAAGCAAAGATAGAAGAAAGCTCAGTTTATGCTGAAGAAAAGGTGACAAGATTTAAATCAAAGAGTCATCTTACGAATGCTAGTCAAGTTATGACTGAACAGGACGCAGGATCATCAAAAGAATAAAATAAGCTATGGAGCCCAAAACTAACTTTTATCACTAAGAATTCCATGATAAAAAGGAGGAAGAGGCAACTGATGCAGAGTTGGAAAAAATAATATAAATATATATATATATATATATATATATATATATATATATATATATATATATATATGTGTGTGTGTGTGTATTCATGTGTATATATATATATGTATGTATATATATTTATATATGTATATATATATATATATATATATATATATATATATATATATATATATATATATATATATATATATATATATATATATATATATATATAATATTTCATGGGCCTGACCTAAGCAAGGTTTACGCACTAAGTTTTGGCTTTCCCTATAGACCTACTTTTGGTTCATTATTACTCTCACTAGGAAAAAAAATAATAAAAAATTAAATTTACTTATCAGTCAAGTGTGTGTTACCTAGATAACTACAGAACTGTAGAAAAAAATCTACATTAAATATCTTGAATTGCTGTTGCAGAAAATATACGTATTTTACTGGGGATACATTTTCTACTACTGCTACAAAATCTGTAAGAAATTCCATTCTTTTATTTTATTCCATTCTTTAACCAAGTAAAATCCAGATTTATCACAAGCCATAAAAATCATTGTAATTGCATTCAGGATTTTATTGGCCCTAATGACCGAGAGAAACGCAGATCTGCAGAATACCACCGAACATACTATCAGTAGTTTAATCTCTCACGACTGTTGATGGCAAAAAGAAAACTTAAAAAATATTAAACTCAAAAAATAATCTTACGAGACTACTGATGGTAAAAGAAATTTTTAAAAAAATATTAAACGTAAAAAGTAATAAACTCAACAAAATTGGATATATATTCACAAATAAAATTCGGCAATGATTACAGTAAGTGATTTATTTACGATGAATACAAATAAGTATGTAGATAATCTTGACAACTTAGATAACTGTCATCTCCATAACCATAAAATAGCATTATCGCAAGAATGATAATCCTGTCTGTGAAACTGCGGAATTAAAAGGACTTCAGACAAGTGTAAACAAGTAAAATATGCGCCAAAGTTTCTTCGGCGCAATCGAGTTTTCTGTACAGCCGCTACAACTTATAGTTAAGGCCACCGAAAATAGATCTATCTTTCGGTGGTCTCGATATAATGCTGTATGAGCCGCGGCCCATGAAACTTTAACACAAGCCGGTGGTGGCCTGGCCTGTATCGTTGCCAGATGCACGATTATGCTATCTTTAACCTTAAATAAAATAAAAACAAATGAGGCTAGAGGGCTGCAATTTGGTATGTTTGATGATTGGAGGGTGGATGATCTACATACCAATTTGCAGCCCTCTAGCCTCAGTAGTTTCTAAGATCTGAGGTCGGACAGAAAAAGTGCGGACGGACAGACAAAGCGGGCACAATAGTTTTCTTGTACAGAAAACCAAAAAATTATCTAATTTACAGGATACACTTCGGTAATCCAGCAAAGATATCACACGCAGTTTCAGTAAAAAAAAAAATAATGTTGTATCCCATCCACGACAATACCTTCCGAAATAGGTGAATGATTCATTTTAAAATAGCAAGTTGAAATAATGATATGAGGGGCGGAGATCCCATTGTCATCGTAAATTTCTCATTTAAGACATCTGACCTGGTAATCTGAGAACCATAATCATTCGATCGCCCCTGTGCGTATGACGTCATCGGCAAACATCACATATAAAGGTTTCCTTTCCTTGACCTTATGTATGTGTGTGTGTGTATATGTATGTTTATGCATATATATATATATATATATATATATATATATATATATATATATATATATATATATATATATATAAACAAAGATGGAATATACTAATTTATATCATACAAGTATTACAAATGATGGAATATACTATATATATATTCATAACTGTGTATTAAACCTGATGTTATGTTGATCAATATATATATATATATATATATATATATATATATATATATATATATATATATATATATATATATATATATATATATATTATAAAATCCACGTCAGAAGGTGGGTGAAAACCGGGGCTTTGAACGAGTACTTTCGCAGTTATTCTACATTTTCAAGTTCACACTGAATACAAAGGAAGTTGACAGAGCTTTATGTACAAGAACAGAAGGGGGTGGGGTTACACACCCACACACACACACATATATATACATACATACATATTTATATATATATACATAATAAAATTACCATTATTCGTATGCTATGGCTTACAGAAAACGCCAGTGCTTGGTCCCAGCAACGTAAAAACATGAACGTAAACAAACATATGCTACCACACGGTAAGAGGACATTTGCTACTGAGAAGAGCTTTAAATTCATGTTGCTGAACCTTTGAGAGAGCTTCGCGGGAGTCGACCCTCTATAAAAGTTAGTTGTTCACTTCGCACCAAAGGCCACCGAATGGCGACGGCCGTTCCTGGAAGGTACCTGGCGCTATCGTCGAACCCCTTGCATTCAGTCGAATCATGCGCCCGCTGCGATTTGTCCCACACGGGGTCATGCACTCCCATTCTCTCCTCCCACTGGCCCTCGCGGGGGTCGCAAAGGCGTCCTCCTCCTTCTGGTCGGGACCTCCGAAGGGGTACCCTTCGGGAAGTCTCATGCCGATAACATGAGGAGCAGAGTAGAGGAAGAGAGGAGTCGCGGGGAGGTATCCTGGTGTAGGGGGAGGGGAGGAGGTGTCTCGGAGAGGTGTATCCTGAGGGAGGAACATCTCCAGATAAAGCCGTTGGTCCCCGGTGTGTGTCCGAGGGATAGGACTCCGGGGGCGGGGTGGGTTCCTCAGGGTATGAAGAAGTCCCGGGGCATAAAATAAGAAGGGGGTTTTCAACGGGGTATGTCCAAACCCGGGGATATAGCCGAGGACCCCCAAGAGCGCACAAGGGCTGTACAAGGTTTAGAAGACATTAAGAGGGTGATTACGGGAGATGATTTTATTTACTTCACACACTATTCAACAGATTCGTGGTAATTACGCGAATCTTCAAAAGGCATCTTTCTCCACGTCTGTTCGGTGGATTGAAGCATTGTTATCGGCCTTCGCTAATTTTCATTTATCTAAAAAGGAGTTTTAAAGCATCCATTCAGTCAAAATATATTGACTCAAACAATACCGTAATAATGTTGCTTTGTGGAAAAGTTCCTTTACGATCTTTCTTCATCAGGCTATGATAACTGAGCAAATGGTGAAATAAATCATAGAAAAAATATATATATATATTGTAATCTTGCCCTTTCTAAGTACAAAGTAAGCTTCTGGAAAAACTTTAACCACAGAAGTGCCGCAATTTCTTTAATAAAGAAAATTTCCCTCAAATTGGGTGTTAGCACTTACTGTACAGCACACGCAGTGATAATTGGTATTAGCAAATACAGCACACGCAGTGCTATTGTCAAATAACCTTCATATTACATACCAAACTTCAAGAATAAATATACAATTATCTAGGTGCAATCTTCAAAAAGTTATTAAACTTGGAAGCTATAAATGTCAGCTCCCAGCTACAATTCAGAAGTAAATTACTACATATAAATTTAACGAATCAAAGACATAAAATTATTACAAAGAATAACTCGAAGCGACGAATGAACGAACATTAAAAAAAAAGTTGCAGCACTTACAACTAGGCTGATGATTATGAAAGGCGAGGGTAAACTACTTCATCCATCACTTGTCAAGTGCATGAATCAGAACTCAAGTTGCAACTTGCCACAAACATCGGTGCAAGAGGAGAAGAGTAATAGAAAGCAAGGAATACAAAGACTGAGAGATTTCGCATTTCCAATGTTCTCCAAAAGTGATATTGTAAAGAAGCTGGATACAATTAACTCGTTTTTTTTTTCAGGAGTACTGTGGATGTTGTCCAGTGACATAAGAAAGATTTGGCGTGGTTTCCATTATGTGAAGAAATAACCGCATAACGTGGCTGTTATTTCAGTAATTGCATATGCACATTGCAAACTAACGAAGAAATACGGCAAAAGAAAGTATTTCAAGATACGTAACTATCAAAAATCAGTTTCTCCCTCTGATTAAGAAAATACACTCAAATTACTCATGTTAAAAGCGCCCCCCCCCTTTTTTTTTTACCAGAAACGAACCTGCTGGAAATTGTTTATTTTAGACAAAAATGTCTTGACCGGGCAGATGCTCCCCTGTCTTTTAAAATGACTATTACCATTATTATCATATGCAGTCATTCTTAAAAGAAGACAACAGAACCGAATGCCATTATGCCAAAAAATGAGGATGGTGAATTAGTATCATAACAAACGAGGATATTAAATAACTGAGAGGAAGCGATTAAAAAAGTATCCAGAATAACGAAAAGAGGGGGAAGTGTGAACGCGTGTACCTGCAAGAAATGAAATCATACCTGACACTCTGGAGAACCATGGCACAGCCAAAGGTTAGATACTAACGATTACACGGTATAACTATCTGGCGTGGGTCAACAAAACCATGGCACCTGGAATGATCCAGCACAAACAGTGGTACAAGATTTTTCTATCAAGTAAGCATAACAAAACTAAAATACAGGATACTGAACCCCTTGCAACTGCGCTTAAAATAAATCTCACCTTACAGCATGATGCCGAGCTGGAAACGATCTTTCGGGAGGTGCACTGAATCTGCTGGTAACAGTAGTAATAATGGACGGGATTTGCCTTTTGAAACGGCTCCGTATGGTTTAGTTCCCGCCCTCAGGAGTAGTAGTTGTAGGAGGGATTTACCTTTGAAACGGCTCCCTCCTACTAAACATCTTTATCCGAAAGGTCAGATGGGGAAGAGGAAAGAGCCGAGGTCGGGGGTTTTGAAGGCCTGCCGTGTGTCTGTCAGTCTCCCAACCCCAGTGATAAATGACACAATAGCACCTGCATGGGGAGGGGGCGGTTTGAAGGCCTTATACTCCCAGGCGTCTTCCTCCCTTCCCCAGCATCCACGACCAACAACCCTTCTCCCTCTTATTCCATCTGATGCTTACCGCCCAGTTCCCCTTTTCCTCTTTGGGAACAAGACAAGGCGCCTTCACCTTTACGACGCCCAGACGAAAGTCACAGAGTAGCTTTGCTTCTCTCGAGGAATTTCCGTTTATGGTTTTAATACCTCTTGAAAATATCAGGTGTATAAGCAAACATTAACATCAAATAAAAAACAACACAATTATTTTAGCCAACGAAAAGAAATTAACACAGAAAAACCGAATAACAGCTGATGAAACGACGCTAAACAAATACAAAAAAAAAAAAAAATATACAAAAAAAGAACGCTAACGTGACTGGTCCAAGTTCAAAACAGAACTCTAAACCACACCAGGAGCCACACCCTCAAGCCGCTGTGAGCAGCCATCCTTCAGGTAACACCGTAGTAGACCCATTTCATATTACGATTCAATTACAGCCTCGATGGATTCAATCCCTTTTATGGGACTGCCCGGCTACTGGGTGGGAAAAGGCGATGGGCTGGAAAGATTGGGTATGTGAGTGGGTGAATGCATATGTGTAGATGTGAATGGGGAGGTCTGGGGTGGGGAAAGGGGGTGGGGGGGGAAGGGGTTGCTCGTCGTGAAAGAGACGAAGGGTGGTGTCCTTTACAAGAAGATGGGAATGACGAAGAGAGGAGAGCAAGAGAGAAACCTACATGGTTTAATCAAGAGTTGAAGGTTGAAATTTATGAGCTTTCGTGAGAAATGTGAACTAGATAGATAATCAGTTATTACATAAATATACTTCCCCAAGTATGGAGGAGGTATAACAAAGGGATGTTGAACAGGGTGGAATGCAGCCAAAGGAGTTCTGTAATTGTAATTGCACTTACTAGCTGGATGAGTAACAGGATTATGCTTAAGAATCTGTGAGATGAGAAGTGCCAATGAAAACCTGAATGAATCACTTCTATATATCTGTCTCAGAGAGCGAAAATTGAAAATTGACAAAATATAAAAAATCAGTATCAACAAAGAAAATCCTGTCAATTACCATACTTAAATTCAATTGTAAACTTTCTACGTTATAATTTTTTTCTGTTTCTTCATGAATTCTATGTCATGTGTAAATGGCTCTAAAATTGTGCATCAATTTGCAATGATCTGGTTTATACAGTGTGTAGAAGTTAAAGTCCTCCTGGGCCTCTGCAAAGCTCATAGGGACAGTGCTGCTCTCCAGTTTCTTTGGCCAACAGCCAGTTGGGGACAAGTCCCGATACCTAAGACACATGGCCAGTGTGTCACTAGGCCCCATTTTTTAACACCCCCAGCCCGAGGGCTGGTACCAGTTCTCCTACTCACCCTGTTGAGTTTTCAGACTGATAGGTTAGCGGGCCACCGGGTTTATGCAATGGCGCCATCCCCAAGCCACCAGAGAGCGGCGGGATTTGAACCCCGGTCCTCTTGACTGCGCTACTACGGCAGTATGACATTTCCCAAAAGTGGCGATGACAGCATCCAAGGACAAAGATCTTATGTCCATTTAATAGGTAAAACTAACTGAAACTATTCATGAACAAACCATATGTAGTTAAAAGTTTGATGCAGTATTGTCACGTGGATCTGCAGTAAATAGTGGTGTGTTGCTGGGGAATGTTATGTCACCATTGCTGTTTGTCTTTCCCACAAATTTCATAATGAACGAAAATGTCTAAGAGCCTGAATGAAAGCTTTAAATTGGAGTAACGATAGAAAAACGATAGTCTTGGAACACGATGACAGTGATTTTTTAATCACCAAAGCACCACAGTATTTTCAAAGTTTGCTTAATGGAATGCATCGCATATCTAGAAGTAGAACCGTCTGGTCTCTTGTTGGAAACTCTCTGGCATAAATCTGTCAACATAATCAATTATGGTGCATCCAGTTCTGCACATATTTCAAGCACACTGAGCCATCAAGACACCGCTGAAACGAAACAAAATAGCTGTGAAAAAAAAATATAAATAAAAACCGAGCGTTACTACGAGCGCTCTCCATGTCTTCAGAAAATTACTGACGTCAGCAATCCCTGAAACAGAATGACGAACAGGCAGATATAAGAGGGTATTTAAAAGAGTTTAGCGTTTTGGCGATCTATCTCTCCCCACGAACGACGTGAGAATCCTGGAACCAGTCGTAAATTAGATGTATTACTCGAGTACTACAGCAGGCAAGCAGCATGAGATCGTAATTTCGAGCATCATAAAGGAAACGTTCAAATCGACTGATCGTAATTCACATCAACGTGTCATTCATCCGGTTATTATCTCTGCTTGCATTCCGTAAGTATAGTTATCGGCCGCTATTTTTGCTACGTAAACACGGCTCTGGAATTATTCCTCCAGAGGTGGGGGGGATTTTGGTGGGGATATAATTCCACACTTAACCCGTCACGACGTTTACTTTAGCTACGATGGATGGCTGTCAATCTTAAGCATTTGTAGAAGTATTTGCAGGAACGCTCCGTAATCGTCGCTAATGACCAGCAGTTTATTCACAACGAAGATACTGATTTAAACCTATAAGCAGCCGATGTACTGAAACTAACCGTAGTTATTAGCTTTGGTATGGATAAAAAAAAAAGAGACTTGAATATACGGCGAAAAGAAGCCCTGGAATATTTTTTTTTCTCTCAACAGTGGGAAAGACTATAAAACCACAAGTGAAGAGAGAGAGAGGGAGAATCTATTAAGCAATCGTGGTTATGATCAGTAAATGGCAAAACAAAAGTTTTTTTTCATCTCCAACTCCGGAAAGAAAACGACTAACTAAAATCTTCCATTACGTTGGCTTAGCACGCTGTGGTATTCTTTACTTACTTCTTTGTCCCCAGAATCTAATAACGGTTCACTGACTCAGGAGGGTTCATTATCACACTGAAAAGCCGACGTCCTTTCCTCCACTCACACGCAGGGCCTACAAAAATAATCCATACATACATGATATTCACAAATATTAAGCCACAAACATCGTTTAATGTCGAATTCACTATGCAAAGCACCGTCTATTTTTGTTTTTAAAACCAGACCAAGGTTCGAATCCTGGCCGACGCAGAAGCACTTATCAGTTATAATTGCCCTTGGGTGTAAGTTATCCCCAGGGTATGCTGAATTCGATATTAGACGATATTTGTGACTTAACATTTGTGAACATAAAAACGTCACGGCGTGACAAAAATTCATATATATATATATATATATATATATATATATATATATATATATATATATATATATATATATATATATAATAAATAAACTAGGAAAACCTATCAGAAATGACCCTCGGTGAAACTGAATCTATAAAAGTCAGACACAGAACAACGAACAGAGACGGCACGGCAATCCAATCTCCGGTGCAGCAGCTGCTGTTATTTCGATGCTATGGACAAATGAGGAACATTCGAAAGCTGGAACCTCTGTCGAACAGCATTCAATTCGACATGAAATTCGGCAGCCTCCGTTTGCTGTTTGTTATTGTGTCCATCTTTCTCTTAAGTCTTCCTCTGGAACTTGGCCCCTTTAGTCGAATGGCGCTGTGGCACGAAGGGTTACAATGAAAGGAATATAATGAACTGGAAGAGACTTATAGGTAACCAATGAGTATGATGATTTCACCAGACGAAGGAAAACTGATTTTTGGCCACTAGCGCCAGCAAAATATTTACGACTGAATTATGGACGTATTTGCATATGTATTCGTGGTATACATGTAGCTTTTATGAACGCATACGGTAAAACTGGGTTTATAAACACACACCCAACTATGCCCAATGCCCGTATCTAAAGAATCAAAGTTGAAAGCAGGTCTAAAACTAAAACAACGACAGTTACAATGCCAATCACTTTCTTTCTACTGAACTGAATTGAATTGAATATAGAATTTAGGCCAGAGGCCAAGCACTGGGACCTGTGAGGTTATTCAGCGCTGAAACGGAAATTGACAGGAAAAAGTTTGAAAGGGGTAACAGGAAGAAAACCTCGCAGTTAAACTATGAATCAATTGTTAGGAGAAGGTGGAAAGTAAGATGGAAGAATGAGAATATGAAAGGAGGTACAGTGAAAGGAACGAAAGATGTTGCAGCTTACAGTGTACCGCATGAGGCGCACTGACGGCACTAGCCCCTACCGGAATTTCCTATCTGCTGAGAGTAGGACGTCCATTATACGTATACCTAGAATTTAATTTCCTTGCATTTACTTCACTAGGTCACAGACACGAACTTTTAAAATTTTAATGCAGAGTTATTTCACAGCTTCATTTCTTATCTTTATCTAGCTTTGTTTTATATAATGTATCGTATAAAACAGTTCGCTGTATCATCCATTAATCGTCGACTCTTCAATATGCTATATAAAACTTGAAACTTCCTTCATATTTCTGTTCGTATTGAAATCCTTCTTTCTGTTCTCTTGTTGCCTTTCTTTCCTTTCCTATACTAATATTTAATTCACCTATTCATTCGTTTCTGGGCTAGTCATTCAAAATCATTCTCACACTCTGAACTTCAATTTCT
>NC_089742.1:51799270-51811770 GCF_040412425.1 Macrobrachium rosenbergii
TCATTAGCTTTAATTATTATTGGAATAATGTCGTGAAAACTATATAAATAAATCTATATCTCACATCAGAATCGAACCCAGATCTCTTGGGGAAGAGACGACACTGCGTCTCTGTCTGTCATCTGAGAGACCTTGGGTTCGATCCAAATGTGGGGTATAAATTTATCACCTTCATTATTATCATCATCCCTCCAACGACATAAGACGCAAAGGGCCTTCGTGAAACTCCACCAATTCAATCTTCCCTGTACTTTCACTTTTACAAATCTCCACTCCTCTCCAGTCTCCAGTCTCATCCAAGGTCTCATTCAGTTAGGTCTGGGTATTCTAACTCTTCTGGTGCCCCTGCCCAGCAGACACTATCATGTACTACTATCCCAGGGGTCATGCAAAGGACATGTCCATGCCATCTGTGTCCGCCTGTCATCGTTATCTCGTCTACATATGGAATCTGACGTCGGACCATAAGTCGTGCCTGCATATCGAAAAAAATCTTTTAAATGTAGTTCTGACGTTATTATTATTATTATTATTATTATTATTATTATTATTATTAGAGCGTTGATGTGAAGCAATCGGTCGGATTCCAGATATATTTTTCTGCCATTCCTAAACTGAAGCGATCTGTCTTCTGTGCCTTTGTAAATAAAATATCTGTCTACTTTTGAAAGCCACTGATTCCATTAAGGAAGAAGGAAGAAGGATTCAATCACTCCTCTTCTCTCTGACGGCATTTATTCACAGGCAGCGTACACTGCATGTGCTTATGACTGAGCATGTGTATGCACATAAATGAGAGAGAGAGAGAGAGAGAGAGAGAGAGGGACGACCTGGCACTCCCTTCTATCACGCTAAAGGCTTGAAAGCTGCTGGTCTTTGGTGGCCAAATAGACATGTCAAGGGACTTCCCTCTGTCTGCCTCACCAAGGTGACACCCACCCCGCCCCTTTACGCCCGTAACACCACCCACAAGCCACCAACCCACAGCGGGGCGTCCGACCAGGGAGGCCAACAGTTCCTATACCGTCGGATGCAACTCCTACGTCCGAAAACGCGCCAATGGGAAGCGACGCCTGGGCAGAAAACGCGGTAACGATTGGTCGGGGAAGGGAAGCCTTCGATTTGGACAGGGCCAACGAAATCGCCCGGTGAGAGGAAGGTGAATGCGAGGTAATTGGTTGTGTAAAGGCTTTTGGTCGTGTTGTCCAATATAATTCAAGGAAAGAGCCCATGTAGATTCTAGGATAATCTGCACCAAAGGACAGAGGATCAACAGGGACAAAGGCGATGAAGATGAATGTTCCAGGGCGGAGGGGAGGAGGAGGAGGAGGAGGAGGAGGAGGGAGGAGGAGGAGGAGGAGGAGGAGACCCTCACCGGAGGGTGACGTGACGTGGGAGAGGAGGGAGCCCCCGACGAATACGTACACACACAATCAAACACAGACAAAACGCGTCCTCCTCCTGGTTTGTGACACAGACATACAAACAAACAAATCCACGGACGCCACCCAAGCGACTCTCTCTCTCTCTCTCTCTCTCTCTCTCTCTCTCTCTCTCTTTCCCCGACAGAGAGGTGGTAAAACGGGCCGTAAATCTGGGCGACAGAGGACAGCATCTATGCACCGGGTCCCTCTCTTGCCCTCGCTCTCTCTCTCTTCTTCTGCGAACCCGACAGTCGGCGGCGGAGGTTAAACGGCTTTATTTACCACCGGGGATCGCCATCATCAACAAAACCTTATGGAGTCCTGCGTTTTATATGACAAGGATCGCTATCGTGAGAGAGAGAGAGAGAGAGAGAGAGAGAGAGAGAGAGAGAGAGAGAGAGAGAGAGAGAGAGAGCGCCTCGGCGTCCAGTATATCCTACCAAGTTCCAAGGATTTTTCTCCAAAGCATCAGCGTCCCACGTAGGCAGTATTGTTAAGTCTTCAATTCTAGAATGCCTCTTACCTGCTGGGGACGATGCTTGCAAGGTAAAGAGTTGCTTGAGAGATGCTTGTCTTTGCTCGATGTACAGTGGAGAGTCATAAAAGATAGGAGAAGCATAACCTGAGCAAGCAAATGTAACAAGTTCCCTTCTAACATCAATATGGCTTTCAACTAATTATGATTAACCTGTTGAGGAAATAAAATTAAAATAATAATTGATTGCATCAAAGCTCGGGATAAAATATGATGCTTATATAGGTTTAAAGATTTTAAAAAATATTCCTCCTATTGCATGTTTTTATCTTATAATAATAATAATAATAATAATAATAATAATAATAATAATAATAATAATAATAATAATAATAATAATAATAATTCGTCTCAAAGCATGGGCACATGCAAACAGAGAATGCAGCTATATTACTGAGAATAAAGAAAATAAATCTGGAAGAATACTAAAAATTAAACAACTTTGATTATGATTATAATGATTAAAATGAGACATCTAACTAGGTACAGGCACTAGCGCGCCATAAACGGTAAACATGGACTTCCCTAACATTACTAAATACTAACTGCGATGAAAAGTATTTTTTATTTATTTTGATTTTAAAAAACTCTGTCACAATAATAAAAGCAAACGATGACCATTTCTCCGATAGAATGACAATAAACCCCGTCTTTTTCATACTGAGAAACAAAACTTTTGGGGAAAAGTTTACATAAAATGGTTTTGGGAATACAAAAGAATGTCAGTTTAAAGTTACTTGGAATATACGGAAAATAATAATTACCGAACATGTAGTGGAGCTGTGCCTTGTTAATATGAAAGGTTACATAACATTACAACATCTTCATTTACTAATCAGAATGACACACCTATAAAGTTTCAAGAAAAATATCAGAGATTAATATTGGTAACATATTATAAAACATATTATAAAATTAAAAAAAGACACAAGAAGAAGGAATGAAGTCCTAGGCGAAGTTTAAAATGAAGGCTAAATATTTGGAATGATTTGAATCACGTATGTTTACAATTTACATTCAGATTATAGCTGTTCCTTAAGAATAATCTGAATGATCAAAAGTTAAAAGAGACCTACATAAAACTTCCTTAGCAGATGTCAATGTATAGTACATACACGAAACGGTGCTTTAGTGTATGAACAGGATAAGCAATCCGTTAAACCTACAGCTGTCAGGAGACGTGGCATCAAAAATATAACTGCAGTATCTTCATAATTATAACTGCCAGAAATTTAGAGTTCTTTTGCCATGAGCAATGTTTCTAAGTTCCGAAACCTTCCCTTGCCTTCCAAACTAGCTGGATGTCCTTTGTTTCAGAGCAACTATGAATGTGAAGAACAACGTATAAACGAAGGAGATACGTTTCTGAGATGGTAGAAATCTCTCTTGAAATAATTTAAGTAAAACTCGCAGTTCCCTTCATTTATCCACCAGACCATGGATACAGTAAAATGTTGTGATACATCAAGAATGCAGGCTGAAGGCAAAACGAATAGACACGGAGTCCCAGATAACAAGAGGAAGGAATGATTACGCAAGCGTGAACAACACTGTGCACCTATGCTGTTACTCGTTCACTATGGCCATTACTGCCGTCACGTTGATCCATCATCACAGTTATTGTATGCCACGGTTAAATTTGCCTTCATGACCATAAATCATAACGCACCGTGTAATGCTTATGTCAACGGCTCCGGCCTGAAATTCTCTCTCATTACTGTCATGATAACGAGAGCTTTATCCATGTGTCGGGATTTTAAGCGGACTCCTGCGGGGGAGTCTAATAAGGAGAAATAACTTGTGGATCAGAAAACTAAATATAATGGTCTTCTGAAGCGAAGGGAATTCACGGAAGGCGTTTATTTATATATCTACGGAACCAAGCTGTTGTTTGTTGGTCCATCCTCATTTTAAACTGTTTCCTAGTCTCTTAACTGTTCCGTTAACTTCGATGTTTATCATACATCAGTAGCCTTGGACACGCTTTTGAAATCACTGCTGAAAGGCAAACAGAACAAGTAAAAAATGCGCCGATGTTTCTTCGGCGCAATCGAGTTTTCTGTACATCGTTTAACCACGGCCACCGAAAATAGATCTATCTCTCGGTGGTCTCGGTATAATGCTGTATGAGCCGCGACCCATGAAACTTTAACAACGGCCTGGTAGTGGCCTATCCTATATCGTTGCCAGAAGCACGATTATGGCTAACTTTAACCTTAAATAAAATAAAAAAACTACTAAGGCTAGAGGGCTGCAATTTAGTATGTTTGATGATTGGAGGGTGGATGATCAACATACCAATATGCAGCCCTCTAGCCTGAGTAGCTTTTAGGATCTGAGAGCGGACAGAAAAAGTGCGGACGGACAGACAAAACCGGCACAATAGTTTTCTTTTACAGAAAACTAAAAAATGACAAAACACTGCCAGTAGAAGATGATACAAAAGGATATCACTGCAAATTTAGATCAGCTCCTAAGAAGAAGCAAAAGAAGGTTTAAAGAAGAATTTATCCCCTACTGGACCAAAATCTGTCTTCTCAACAACCACTTCACTTCAGATAACACTCTTTATTTTTTAAATCTGCATAACTACCAAAAGCAAAGTCTCCCACACAGAGCACGACGCAAGGTACTCACTTGAAGGAGACGAAGTCTGCTAATCTGGTGAACAATACCGAAGAAGTACAACAGAACTTTCGAACATTTCAGGACCCACGTTTAGACCTGCGAGACTAGCCATTGGTTGCAATCTTTTTTAACCTCTTACTGTACGGAGATACATAAGCACCACTGGCTTCTCCATGAGGCCATTCTGATAGGTGTGAGCATCCACCATTAAACAAAACTAGCAAATTAAATCCTTAGAAATCTCAAGCTAAATGTCATTATGAACTACACTGAAATTTTGCTAAATGTCATATGAACTACACTGAAATTTTGCTAAATGTCATGTGAACTACACTGAAATTTTGCTAAATGTCATATGAACTACACTGAAATTTTGCTGAATGTCATATGATCTACACTGAAATTTTGCTGAATGTCATATGAACTACACTGAAATTTTGCTAAATGTCATATGAACTACACTGAAATTTTTCTAAACGTCATATGAACTACACTGAAATTTTGCTGAATGTCACATGAACTACACTGAAATTTTTTCTAAACGTCATATGAACTACATTGAAATTGTGCAAATGTCATATGAAACTACACTGAGATTTTGTTAAATGTCATATGATCTACACTAAGAATTTTGCTAAACGCCATATGAACTACACTGAGATTTTTGCTAAAACTCATATGAGCTACACTAAGATTTTGCTAAACGTCATATGAACTACACTGAAATTTTGCTAAAAGTCATATGAACTACACTGAAATTTTACTGAATGTCATATGAACTACACTGAGATTTTGCTGAATGTCATATGAGATCCACCGAAATTTTGCTAAATGTCATATGAACTACACTGAGATTTTGCCAAATGTCATATGAACTACATTGAAATTTTGTTAAATGTCATATGAACTACACTGAGATTTTGCTAAACAAATGTCATTGTGTGAGTGAAGCTGGGCGGACACGATGGGCCGGAGTTCAATTTTGCTGAAGAGTTGAATTTATTTCATATGAACTCGTTCGGATTCCACTGAGATTTTGCTAAGTAACACTTAGGCATATAAGACTCGGGCCAGCACTGAGATTTTGTTAAATCCAGTGGTCATGTAAAAACTGCACTGAAATTTTGCTAAATGTCATATGAACTACACTGAGATTTTGCTAAATGCCATGAACTGCACTAAGTCCTCATTTTGAAAAATTCTTAGAAATGTTATAAATGTTAGATGCTCACTAAACCATATCCATAAAAATGCATGTCCTATGACATTTTTTATTCTTGAAAAAACTACATCAACTACAAGGCGGAAGGATATCTGAGTCTTAAATAGAAAAACATCAGTACACCGTTGAATGGACTTATGAATTACAGACATGTAGTTCCGAGAAAATGACGCCAATAGAAACCTGAGTTTTAATGGCAATTTTGTAGATAAAAAAAACATATATATACTTACAAGACTTGAGGAAAATTAAAGTTCTTTTCTAAAACATTAAAGATAACATATGACAGGTGAAGAAATTAAAATGGAAACACAGTTACTTACACACACAAATATATACCAAAGACGACTAATGAATATGCTAAGGTTTGATAAAAAAAAAGATACAAAGCATTCAGGTTTTAAAAAAGTAATTATACAATAACATAGTGTGTGTGTGTGTGTATGTATGTGTGTATGAATGTTCTACTGATCATGCCTCACAATAAAACAAAGTGAACAATAACAAAGGAATACCAAATACTTCCTCTAAACACAAGTGAATGGGACAAAGGGTGAAGGGTGAGCTCTCATCAGAGATCAACAAGCTAATTGTTGCTTCTAGCCCCGCTAAACTTCTTTTCCCAAGGTTTTCTACAGCTAAACCCACCCTCCCTCCGAATAAAAGTGATACAGAGGTTTTTTTTAAAGGCATTTTCTAGTGCAATCCTCACCACCACCCAAAAAATCAAATGAAATAAAGGATTTTTTTTAAAGGTGTTATAATGCTAATCCCTCCATTCCCTTCCCCCTCCCAAAAAAACTAATGAAGCTTTATCCTTCACTATTCTCCTTTTATCCAAACGCCTCCCCTCCACCGCCCCCGCCTCCAGCTCCTCCCAACCCCCTTCCTCCCCCCCACAAGTCCCCAGTCCACCAAGCACAAGAAAGGATTTTACTCACTGGGAGCAAGAACGGCACATCATCCCCACTTCCTCGGCATCAGTGGAGGCAAAGAACTATTTGGGAGGATCTATATCACCCTCTTAAGGGATCATCTGTCGCCATTGTTGCTTTTTCTTTTTTTTTTCTTTCCCTTTTTCTTTTTTCCTTTTCCTTTCTCTTTTTTACTCGTCGTGAGGAGAGAGATTTGTTTTCCTATTTGTCGTCTGCTTATGCAGTTCTTTGTGACTTCAGCGTTGTGATTTTATGTTTGATTATTCAAATTTGCCTGTTTTTATTTATATTCGCTTGGTCTTCTGTTGTTTCTAAGTTACTACGCGATGAATGAAGGGGAATTATTTTCTACTCTTTGTAGTGATTTTCTAACAGAAATGATTATCACTATAAAAGCTGCCCACATCGTCTCTCAGACCCATTCTTTTCTAGCAAGTCTGCAGGATTCCTGCATCTTAATTCTTTCGGAGAATGAGACAAACTAATATACCCTAAAAAGAGACATATCGAAAAAGTAAAACAATTGTACTGCTATATATATTATATATATATAAAATACAATGAGCAAGTTATATCACTGAATACATACATATCTTAGTTTAACAGACCACTGATGATTTTATATCTCCTAGTTCTGGTCCGAACAAGATTTATTTTACATGGCTAAGAAACCATTGGTTATTTTTTAACGGGTCCTACAATTGGAATCCGAACTACATTTAGCGAGAAATGAATTTCTATCAAATTTAAATTCCTCTTATTCTTCATAAACGCGGCCAGCAGAGTGCTAGCTGTGTATGAACCCAATCTCCCAACGAGGAACTACTGAATGTAAGAACGATGTGTATATATATATATATATATATATATATATATATATATATATATATATGTATATATATGCATATATACATATACATACACACACAATACACATACATACATATATATATATATATATATATATATATATATATATATATATATATATATATATATATATATTATATATAGCCCTTTAGAGGGATTGACTATGACTAGTCTCGTCATCCCGGTTCTCAGTAAGTCTTTTGGGATGCGGTTGCTAGACCATGCCATTCTTCGCCCTGAATGAGAAACCCCACAGTCATCTAACCACCAGGTATGCGATTACATTCAGGCTAACAGCGGCATATTAGAATTAAATGGAATTTTCCACGCTTCAACAGTTAAAAGTATTAATGTGGCAGTATTCAGTGTGTTGTTTTTTTCCGGTTCCACCTTTGCTGGGGAAACAGCTTACTGGTGAAAACACACACACATGTATATATATATACATATTTATATATATATATAATATAACTATACTCATATAAAGTAAGTTAGCATTTCAGATAAACAAATTTGACTACGTCTATCATTGATTAAATCACACATGAGTTAGAGATTACTTGCAAGTCCTAAATGGAAAGCAATCAAAAACAAAAAGGCAAATTAAAACTCAAATGATGAAACAAAACGGTATATCAAAGAATGCTAATAGCAAAAAATAAAAAATAAAAAAATGTATAAAAGTAAAATTGAACCAGAGGCAGAAAATGTAACATTTTAGCATTTAAACAGTAACAATTTAGCATTCAAACTGTAACATTCAAGCATTCAAACTGTAACATTTTAGCATTCAAACTAACATTTTAGCATTCAATCTGTAACATTTAGCAAAACTGTAACATTTTAGCATTCAAACTGTAACATTTAGCATTCAAATTAACATTTTAATTCAATATATAACAAAGCATTCAAACTGTAAATTTTAGCATTCAAACTAACATTTTCATTCAATCTGTAACATTTTAGCATTCAAACTAACATTTAGCATTCAATCTGTAACATTTAAGCATTCAAACTGTATTTTAGCATTCAAACTAACATTTTAGCATTCAATTCAATTCAAACTGTAACATTTAAGCATTCAAACTAACATTTTAGCATTCAAACTAACATTTTAGCATTCAATCTGTAACATTTTAGCATTCAAACTAACATTTTAGCATTCAATCTTAACATTTTAGCATTCAAACTAACATTTTAGCATTCAATCTGTAACATTTAAGCATTCAAACTGTAACATTTAAGCATTCAAACTGTAACATTTTAGCATTCAAACTGCATTTTAGCATTCAAACTAACATTTTAGCATTCAATCTGTAACATTTAAGCATTCAAACTGTAACATTTAAGCATTCAAACTGTAACATTTTAGCATTCAAACTAACATTTTAGCATTCAATCTGTAACATTTAAGTATTCAAACTGTAACATTTAAGCATTCAAACTGTAACATTTTAGCATTCAAACTAACATTTTAGCATTCAAACTAACATTTTAGCATTCAAACTAACATTTTTAGCATTCAAACTAACATTTTAAAAACTATTTTAGCATTCAAGTAATTTGTCAAACTTAAAATCAAACTGTAACATTCACATTAAAACTGTAACATTTTAGCATTCAAACTAACATTTTAGCATTCAATCTGTAACATTTAAGCATTCAAACTGTAACATTTTAGCATTCAAACTAACATTTTAGCATTCAAACTGTAACATTTAAGCATTCTGTAACATTTAGCATTCAAACTGTAACATTTAAAGCATTCAAACTGTAACATTTGCATTCAAACTAACATTTTAGCATTCAATCTGTAACATTTAAGCATTCAAACTGTAACATTTTAGCATTCAAACTGCAATATTTAGCATACATACTTTTCATTCAAACTGCAACATTTTAGCATACATACTGCAACACTGAAGCATTCAAACTGCAAATATTTTAGCATACATACTGCAACACTGAAGCATTCAAACTGCAACATTTTAGCATACATACTGCAACACTGAAGCATTCAAACTGTAACATTTTAGCATACATACTGCAACACTGAAGCATTCAAACTGCAACATTTTAGCATACATACTGCAACACTGAAGCATTCAAACTGCAACTTTTAGCATACATACTGCAACACTGAAGCATTCAAACTGCAACTTTTTTTAGCATACATACTGCAACACTGAAGCATTCAAACTGTAACATTTTAGCATACATACTGCAACACTGAAGCATTCAAACTGTAACATTTTAGCATTCAAACTGCAACATTTTAGCATACATACTGCAACACTGAAGCATTCAAACTGTAACATTTTAGCATTCAAACTGTAACATTTTATACATACTGCAACACTGAAGCATCTAAACTGTAACATACTGCAACACTGAAGCATTCAAACTGCAACATTTTAGCATACATACTGCAACACTGAAGCATTCAAAAACAACATTTTAGCATACATACTGCAACACTGAAGCATTCAAACTGTAACATTTTAGCATACATACTGGCATTCAAACTGCAACATTTTTAGCATACAACTGCAACACTGAAGCATTCAAACTGCAACATTTTAGCATACATACTGCAACACTGAAGCATTAAACTGCAAACATTTTAGCATACATACTGCAACACTGAAGCATTCAAACTGTAACATTTTAGCATACATACTGCAACACTGAAGCATTCAAACTGCAACATTTTAGCATACATACTGCAACACTGAAGCATTCAAACTGCAACATTTTAGCATACATACTGCAACACTGAAGCATTCAAACTGCAACATTTTAGCATACATACTGCAACACTGAAGCATTCAAACTGCAACATTTTAGCATACATACTGCAACACTGAAGCATTCAAACTGTAACATTTTAGCATACATACTGCAACACTGAAGCATTCAAACTGCAACATTTTAGCATACATACTGCAACACTGAAGCATTCAAACTGTAACATTTAAGTATTCAAACTGTAACACTGAAGCATTCAAACTGTAGCAAGATGTCTAAGAAAAAATATTGACAGTAATGTCTTAAATCAAACTAATTAATAATTACAGCGAGGAACATAACCTATAAAACGAAGCTTCCAGTTCCTTAACAAATGTCAAAATTTTGCCCACTAAGAAGGAGGCTTCCGAAAATCATGCTTCAAGAACGCCTCCTCTTCTTCGCTTCAAAGAGTGCTGCCTGGTTTAATGAATTAAGGCCACCACTAATGCTCAGTTATACCTGAACAGCTATACCTGTGCAGACATAACTGTGCAGATAAAACTGAACCCACTAACGCTCAGTTATACCTGCACAGTTATACCTGAACAGTTATACCTGCACAGGCACAACTGTGCAGGTAAAACTGAACCCACTAACGCTCAGTTATACCTGCACAGGCATAACTGTGCTGGTAAAACTGAACCCACTAACGCTCAGTTATACCTGCAAAGGCATAACTGTGCAGGCAAAACTTACTGCTAGTGGGTTCAGTTTTGCCTGCACAGGCCGACTGCGCAGACATAACTGCGGTTATAACTGAACGTTAGTGGGTTCAGTTATACTTGTGCAGTTATGCCTGTGCAGGTATAACTGCGCAAGCATAACTGCGCAGGTATGACTGAGCGTTAATGGGTTAAGTTATACCTGCACAGTTATGCCTGTGCTGGTATAACTGCGCAAGCATAACTGCGCAGGTACGACTGAACGTTAGTAGGTTCAGTTATACCTGCGCAGTTATGGCTGTGCAGGTATAACTGCGCAAGCATAACTGCGCAGGTACGACTAAAGGTTAGTGGGTTCAGTCATACCTGCGCAGTTATGGCTGTGTAGGTATAACTGCGCAAGCATAACTGCGCAGGTACGACTGAACGTTAGTGGGTTCAGTTATACGCAGTTATGCGCAGTATAACTGCCATAACCGCGCAGGTACGACTGAACGTTAGTGGGTTCAGTTATACCTGCGCAGTTATGCCTGTGCAGGTATAACTGTGTAGGCATAACTGCGCAGGTATAAATGAACGTCAGCGGGGCCTTTATGCAATGTGCGCTAATTTTCCTTCTTTCTTTTTCCCCCCCTCGGTACGCTGCGTTTCCTAAGGGTTCGTAGACTGGCCTCCTTTGCGTAAATGGCAGCTGTCAGCTGGCGTATATGAATGATAAATACGCGTGTTGCAAGAGGACATGAACTGTAAATTGTAAGAGTAAATGAATTGTAAATTACTTGTCGAGGATTGTAAACGACTTCAGTGAAAATAACTGAGCTGCGAATTACTTTTCGAAGATTGTAGAAACCAGTGAAAATAACTGAACTGCAAATTACTTTTCGAAGATTGTAAACATCAGTGAAAATAACTGAACTGTGAATTACTTGTCAAGGATTGTAAACGACGTCAGTGAAAATAACTGAACTGTAAATAACTTTTCGAAGACTGTAAACATCAGTGAAAAAACCTTAACTGTAAATTACTTTTCGTTTACAAACGAAGTCAGTGAAAATAATTGATATATCCAAAAAAAAAAAGGAATATTAGCAATTGATGGGACACAGTTATTATTATTATTATTATTATTATTATTATTATTATTATTATTATTATTATTATTATTATTATTATTATTGTCAACATTTAGCAGGCGTGGTAAAAGATGTCCTAAAAAAATTAATCAAAAATTTGCACCATAATTTTCTAACCTAATTTTTCAGTTACACTAAATTAGTTTATGAAAATATTTAACTTAAAGCGACTTTATTACGATATGCTTAACTTTGTACACCAATTATACTCTTCCAGGATAATGAAAGGGGTCGAAAATAAGCATGATTACGTTAAGGATCCTTTTAATTACAAAATGCCTTCGGAGGCAGGCCCTTCTAT
>NC_089742.1:51816770-51939270 GCF_040412425.1 Macrobrachium rosenbergii
GGCTAGAGGGCTGCAATTTGGTATGTTTGATGATTGGAGGGTGGAGGATCAACATACCAATTTGCAGCCCTCTAGCCTCAGTAGTTTTTAAGATCTGAGGGCGGACAGAAAAAGTGCGGACAGAAAAAATTGCGGAAAGACAGAAAACTAAAAGTGAAGGTGGCCTCGTTGTCTTTTTATTTCTATGTGCATTATGTTGGCCACTGCTGTTCCATTTACCTAAAGCAGAGGGTGGTATTGTTGTACACGTCAGGCCACCACATCCCACTTTTATTCCCTCGAAATTAGTCAGATGACTCTGTGTGTGTGTGTGTGTGTGTGTGTGTGTGTGTGTGTGTGTGTGTGTTTAGAGGCGGCGAGCTTATAAAGAATCTGGCTGAATGGCACACATTACATATATCATAAAGAAGTATAATGATTAACACACCAAGATACATCAAACACACAAATATCTATTACAATGAAGATAAAATTAAAGCTATTTAGAACACTGCATACAACCATAAAGGGAAAAACGAATTTTTCCTTTTATTCTCTAGATACTGATGCTATGGAGCCCTAAGGCTCTGGAAATGCGAATGCCCAGTATTTTCTGATTGCCATTAAATCTAAACTTACATTATAGGATAGTCATAAGGGATGTTCACGTTCCTTATGAGTTCTTCTTGAGATCATTCAAACATTTTCAACAATAAAGAAAAATAGGAAACCAAATGATCAAGATCAACTTCCCTTCCTAAAAGACTTCCTCTTGCCAAGACATTTTAGCTGAGTTTTTCTTTAGGAGACTGAGAATTCTGCTTCCGCTCACCTGAAAAGGAAAACAAAGGAAAAATTTCATTACTCACATCTTCACATTTTATTGTAAATATGTGAAAACAAAGGTTAAAAAAATCTATTTACAAATCTCACCAAAATATTCCCCTAAACTTGCTGAGATAATAAGCATTGATTACAGACTAGGAATTATTTATAAAGAATAAAAATAGTTTGAAGAAAATTAAAAATGGTTTAAAGAGAATGAGAAATAAGTCTCTCTCTCTCTCTCTCTCTCTCTCCCAATAACCAGTATCCTTCCATGTCGCCACCCAATTGGAATACCAATCGGAATGGAGGCGGCCCCTTCAGATGTGGTCCTCCCAGCTATCACGGTACAGCATCGCCAGTTCATAGACTTCAATTGTCTATCTCTCTCTCTCTCTTTCTTTCTTTCTTTATTTTTTCTTTCATCCTCCATTCAATTTATGGCACTTATGTGATGATGTGTATAGGCCTATCGAGCGGATATGCCCAACAGATAAATACCAAAAGGGTTTTATAGTCTGTTAATGACCCGTGAGGAAATTGGTCATAATCTGCCTCTGCCTCCTCCTCCTCCTTCTCCTCCTCATCCTCCTCCTCCTCCTGCTCTATACTTCCCAGTCCCACCCTCCCCCCAACCTCTAGCGTCACAACAAAAAACCCTATGGCCAATTAAACTTACATTTTCTGAATAAAATAACAATGAAAGGAATCTGAAAGCACATTACTCAAACAATGAGAATGGATTAAAACAAGTATAAAATGCGCCGAAGTTTCTTCGGCGCCATCGAGTTTCCTGTACAGCCGCTACAGCGTATAATCAAGACCACCGAAAATAGATCTATCTTTCGGTGGTCTCGATATAATGATGTATGAGCCGCGGTCCAAGAAACTTTAACCACGATCCGGTGGTGGCCTATCCTCTATCGTTTCCAGAAGCACGATTATGACTAAGTTTAACCCTAAATAAAATAAAAACTGCTGAGGCTAGGGGGTTGCAATTTGGTATGTTTGATGACTGGAGGGTGGATGATCAACATATCAATTTGCAGCCCTCTAGCCTCAGTAGTTTTTAAGATATGAGGGCGGACAGAAAAAGTGGGGACAGAAAAACGTGCGGAAATAAAAAGTGTGGACAGGAAAAAGTGCGGACAGAATAAAATGCTGACGGACAGACAAAGCCGGCACAATAGTTTTCTTTTACAGAAAACTAATACAAGAAAAAATGACAAAACAAATAACAGGAAAATAAAAGCAACGGTTACATCAAATAAAGATTATAACTCAAACTTATGCATAAATATTATAAGGGCATTCGATTCGTTAGTGAAAGAAGAACTTCCTTTTCACTCTTTGTCAGCAAAAGAAGAAAAGGAAAAGAAAATTTTATATATATGTTTGTGTGTGTGTGTTTGTGAGACCGTATAGCTTTCCTAGCCCCCGAGGTTCCCCGGGCTCCAGCGGAAAGCTCTGGAGGAGGGCCCCTCGGTCCAACCTGGGTCACCGAGTTCCCAAGCCAAGCCAAGAAAAAGACCCAGTCCAAAAAAGTGGCCTTCGGGTTCCCCTGAGAAGCACCAGAGGAGCGCCCCCTCTTTCAGACCTTGGGGGACACAAAGCTCCCTCCGGAATCCGGGGAGGATTGTCTCTTATATTAAATATGATTACCTCTAATATTGAAAAATAAAATGGACTGACGACGCAGACCATTCTCTGTAGTATTCCTCGAAGGCACTGGATCCATTCAACAATTCGTTCTGAGGCCGTTTTTGGATCTTTTAAACTCCAGGGATTCGGAGTTGCTCGAATTTCAGCCCAAGCGTTCTGGCTGACTGGAATAGGTTCAGTATCTTCGAGGAATCTCGGCTGTGGTTCTTTTCCACTATTAAACCAAATCGAAATAATTATTATAAGCCCGCCTTCGGGAATTCCGGAGGGAGCGTTCGGCAGAGGAGGGGGGGCCCAACCCTGGTACTCCCCCAGGGGAGCTAGGAGATCACAAGTTTTGCAGAATTGTTCGCTTCCCAGACATGTTTGGGAAATCCAAGGACCCTGGTTGGACTGAGAGCCCTCCTTCGAAGCCTTCCCCAGAAGCAAGGGGGGAATCGTAAGGTCTGGGAAACAAATGAAGCCATTTTCTGACATCACAATCCGAAAGCGTTGATTGGTTCTGTCAATCACTGATTGCGTGTAAAATTCCTTCCAATCTGACTTCAGAAATTTATGATCTTGTATGAAAAAGATAGAAGTCTTAGAGTGCGTTAAAGGAACATGAACTGTTAATTTATCACGCACACATAAACATCAGAGAGAGAGAGAGAGAGAGAGAGAGAGAGAGAGAGAGAGAGAGAGAGGAAATGACTGAACGATTCTATCACCCCAAGTGCCCGAAATCCCAGCATCATCGTCATGTGGCTTTGGTGGTAAAAGAAAAGGCGGAGTGTGTAATACCTTTCGGAAATAAGGAACTTTAATGTGGTTATAAAAAGTACTTCTATAAAATAGTCACGTTGCAGGGAAACTGTCAAACGACATATGGAAGAAGACAGCAACTGCCCATTCATAAATCCATTCATAAATCAATCATCTCTCGCCGCTCCGCTGAACACGACACTTCTCAGTGCTGAAAGAGGGGGTTTCTTTCAGTGAGAATTACTTCTCCAAGGCGTTATGGTCAGATTTTATTTTTATAAGATTTTCGTGTCTAAAAACTCTCTTCCGATCAAGTTTTTAAAATAATTTGCGTGTCTAAAAAATCTCTTCCACATACGTTTTTAAAATTATCTTTGCGTCTAAAAACTCTTCCATTAAGTTTTTAAAAGATTTTTGTCTGAAAAATTTCTTCCAATTAAGTTTTAAAAATGATTTTCGTGCCTAAAAACATCGCTTCCACTAAAGTTTTTTAAATGATTTTTGCGTCTAAAAACTCTCTTCCAATTAAGTTTTTAAAATAATTTTCTTGTCTAAAAAATCTCTTCCAATTGAGTTTTTAAAATGATGTTCGTGTCTAAAAATCTCTTCCAATTAACTTTTCAACATTATTTTTGTCTAAAAAATCTCTTCCAATTAAGTTTTCAAAATTATTTTTGCCTATAAAATCTCTTTCAATCAAGGTTTTAAAATGACGTTCGTGTCTAAAAAACCTCTTCCGATTAAGTTTTCAAAATGATTCTCGTGTCTAAAAATCTCTCTTCCAACCTTGTATCCCTAAATACATTCTTTAAAAAGATGATTACACTTGCCATCATAAACTGTCCTTTACAGATTTGCTGTGATCCCAATCAATATCGAATGTTGCTGCAGATACGACCCTTAAACACAGAGTTATCACAAAGAAATTACACTTGTATCGAAAAAAAATAAGCCATAAACTATCCTTCCGTCCTCCATGACCCACGACCAAGAACCAATTTTTTTTTTTTTTTTTTTTTTACAAATACGGTAAACTAATGACGGTCTTCCGACATTCCTGATGGAAGTGACCTTAAAGATCTATTATTAAACCTCGTTCTAAACGCTGCATAGTTCATCCAAGGAAGAAAATAAAACATCTACATTAATCAAGAGGTACAGGAGCTAAGCGTTCATCAAATTCCTTCAAACTGTCTACGCATGTTATTGTATGTGTGTGTGTGTGTATTTTTTTGTCTCCATAACATAATCTCGGGAACCAACAAGGTCCTAAATGTCACCTAGAGGGACCCCACGTATGGTTGCCTCGTAAAAATGACGTCGTTAATTCACAGCAGACTTTTAAAAGAGAGCTGTGCAATTCTATCGACCACAGGAACATAGAAGTCTATTTTAATTTTTAAACGTGAATTACGAAAACAAGTTATTTATGCATATCTAACTAAAAAAAACTGAAATATCTGTAGGGTTTTTGCAATGGACATTTTAAATGTTAATGACATATATATATATATATATATATATATATATATATATATATATATATATATATATATATATATATATATATATATATATATATATAATACATATATATATATATATACATATACATATATGCTGTACATACATATATATATATATATATATATATATATATATATATATATATATATATATATATATATATATATATATATATATATATATATATATATATATATATGTTATATCTTAAAACTGCAAAAATAAGTACAAAATATATATTCAGACACGTATATATAATATAAATATATATATAATATATATACATATAAATTTATATAGATACATATATACACATATATATATGTGTGTGTATTAACCTGTGACAATATCCACTTTCCCTACACATTCCCATCCATAATCCTATAGTTACCTGAAACACCTGGTCTGTATCCCATACTCCAATCTGCAATTCATCACCCATAGAAGACTTCCACTCTGTAGGTAAAGATATATAAACCCCATAGTTACCATTCAATTCGTAAGTCGTAGGTGATATGTGTCTCCGAGTGACTTATGGGAGGGAAACGATATTTATTGATATTTATGGGATATTTATAGGTGAATGATTGCTTCCACCATCAAAAAAAAAAAAAATTCGTTGAGACGGACTGAATAGAAAGGCATCAAAGTAATGTAATGGTTGGCTAGCTGCTGTGAGTATTGTTATTGTATGTGTGTGTGTGTCTGTATATGTGGTTGGTTGTTACTTCGGCAATATGTGCTCGCTGTGGGTATGATGGCTACAAGGGCGTATGCCGTTGGGCCTTGGGTCTCGATACCTTAATAGAGACCACACGGAGCAAAACGCAACATCTTTTACCATCGTTTTTGTTGACGTTCTCTCTCTCTCTCTCTCTCTCTCTCTCTCTCTCCACCACACACATATATAAATAAATAAATAAATAACATATATATGTATATATATATATATATAAATACACACACACACACACACACATATATATATATATATATATATATATATATATATATATATATATATATATATATATATATATATATATGTTGCATTACCTACAGTGATATCAGGCAGGATGTCCACCTAGGTAAAGAGAGAGAGAGAGAGAGAGAGAGAGAGAGAGAGAGAGAGAGAGAGAGAGAGAGAGAGAGAGAGAGAGAGAGAGAGAGAGAGAGGGAGCAAGGTGGTCAGTTTCTATATGTCATTCAATACCGGTCTGATACAAACCAATTCCATAAGATGTAAGAAAGCTTAGCAGAAGTATAAAGGTAATACTATATCACTATGACATTCAAGAAGAAATCTTCGAAGTTTTTATTTTCAGAGGGAAAATTTAATCTAGCCTGATGGACCTAGCAAATTAGAGTAGGTTTCTGTTTCTAAGCCAATTTCACATAAAGAGAAATGGGTCTTGAGAGAGAGAGAGAGAGAGAGAGAGAGAGAGAGAGAGAGAGAGAGAGAGAGAGAGAGAGAGAGAGAGAGGTTTTGTAGGCAACATTAAATCAGATAAATGGTTTTCTATTGAAAAATAACAAGAGTTAAACGCATCCTAATTAAATGATGAATTTTTACTAAAAAGCAACGATCATACAACGAGAGAGAGAGAGAGAGAGAGAGAGAGAGAGAGAGAGAGAGAGAGAGAGAGAGAGAAATTCTGTATGACAAGAAATATGATAAATGGTTTTCTATTGAAAAATAAGCGTTAAGCTGCCCCAGCTAAATGATGGATTTTTATTAAAAAGCAACGAACGCGCTACAAGAGAGAGAGAGAGAGAGAGAGAGAGAGAGAGAGAGAGAGAGAGGGGTTGGTACACCGAGCACGTACCTCGCCAAAATCAGTATCACACAAAGCACCGTCTAAACCATCAAATCACTGAAATCGTTTAATATCAGATCAATCGTATCATAAAGCAGAAATCTTCCTCATAGAAAGATACTTCGATTCAATTTAAAAGAAAATGTCTCCGGGCCACTTCCTGGCCTTTTCCTCTACGTCGACTGTCACCTAGACAGACTGTCGAGTACAGAAATGAACAGCAATTTCCCAAGTTGTTATTCGACCGTTCAGTAAGTGGAGGATTGCGAGTATTCCACGGCAGTATCGCATCTTTCCATTTTCGCAAATGGTGACTCGGTCATCAGCGAGGAAATTTAACTTCACTTTTCCAGTTCAGTCTCGTCACCTAGCAGAAGCCTGCAATTGCAGAGAAGACCATTCCTCTTCTTTCTGCATCTCCCTTTGCCTTCTCTTACTTCCTAATGAGAACCATATTCTTCGGAAGCTTGAATTTTAAGTCAATTGCCCCTGTGGGGGGCAAGTTCCATATGAATAAGGTTCATCTTCTGAATAGCAAGTTCCATATGAATAAGGTTCATCTTCTGAATAATAATAATAATAACAAGAATAATAATAATAATAATAATAATAATAATAATAATAATAATAATAATATAATAATAAAGAAAAGAAAAGACTGTTTTGTTTCTCCATAAAAGCATACCCATGCAGGCTTCTGTCTCCACTAAGATTCGAACCTGGGCCTTTGGTTTAGAAAGAGTGATAAACAGTTGTTCTCAAGTTAAACCTAGAGATTATAATCCCCTACTAGTTCCTGACTACATAAAATCTATACACTGTTTCTTAACTATATACTCTCTGGTCACTAAGAAATATGAATAAAAAGACCTTTTCATATCCATATGAAAGACTAATTCTAGTAAGAAACACAGTAAAAAAAAAAAAAACGTAAAAAATCAATGAAAGCAGTTTATTAAATTTTGCTATACGTACAAAAAAGCGGTATTAATATCTCAATGAAACTAACGCATTTCTGCAGGCATCTTAGAATCTTATGTCCATGTTCCAAAGAGCAAGAAGGAAGATGTCAGAAGAGAGAGAGAGAGAGAGAGAGAGAGAGAGAGAGAGAGAGAGAGAGAGAGAGAGAGAGAGAGAGAGAGAGAGAGAGAGAGAGAGAGACCCAGTATTAAAGAACTAACAAGGAACGTTACCACTTAATTTAAGAGTACCTCCACAAAAAAGATGAGTTTATAGGCCTAAAGTGAAAAAAAAGAGCTTCCCATAATTTAGTGGAAATCGAACATTTGTGAGCACTTTCGAATGTGAGTGAAACTGAACTCGACAATAAAATCACAGACGGGGATTAAACGACTTCTGTTTCCCTTTACACGAAAGGCCTAAACTACAAGAGAAAACAGAAAGGTGGGACGAAAAATCTAGGTAAAGCAAGATTGCTTTGAGACTGAGCAGGCATGAGTCATCGGCTGCTCAACACCAGCAAGGATGTCTTATATAACAATTTTAGCCGATAATTACTGAAGAATACTTCTTTGAAAAATGAAGTGACACTGATAAAATAATGTAAGCAGCTCAGGTATGAACAACGAGAAAACTTGAGGAAATAGAATCATATAAATAGAAATACTGAGATAACAAGAAATACAATAAAACATCATGAGATCGCAGATATACACTAGGACAAATATTCAACTTCACTCCCAGATGACAGAGAAAAATCATGCTATTCAACCTTCCCAACAAAGTTAAAAAACTTTTTTTTAAGTTATTTTTGGTACTTTTTCTGTATCTCTCTCGTATGTGACTTTTTTTTCCTTTAACAGTTTTTAACTTCACTCTCAGATGACAGAAAAAATCATGTTATTCAACCTTCCCAACAAAGCTAAAAAAATTTTTTTTTTAAGTTATGTTTGGTACTTTTTCTGTATCTCTTTCGTAGGTGACAACTTCTTTTTTTTGTTAAACAGTTTTTCTCACAGATCCTCCCACCCCGTCAATCACGAAACAGCACATAGCTATACCATATAATCGCCACCTCTGGGGACGTGAAATGTCCTTTAAGTGCCAGGCTAAAAATAGTAGAACTCTCCAGGAACTAAGGACTCAGGCGAGAGCCCCCCATAACTCACCAACGTGAGGGAAGGGGACATAAACAATAATCACGCTGATGGTGGCCATTATCGGCAGGAGGCGATTTAGGCATCAGTACTTTACACTTTAAACTTTAGACATAAGTTCTTCAGGGAATGTTCTTGAGTATGGGGAGCCCGGGGCGGGGGAGGGAGGGGGGGGAGAGTTGGACGTGCGCGAGTGTGTTCCGGGAGGAAGTTGGGTTAGAGTTAAATGACAAACGCTGTATATCTATCTATCTCTATACATATTTATACGCACACACACACACACACACATATATATATATATATATATATATTTCTAAAAATAAGAGAAATAATATCGAAAACGGTGTGGACTCCACACCCAGTCTCTGTCTTTCTGAAAAAAAAGGTGAAATGGATACAAAATCACGTTTTACTGTGATTATAATCTCACTCTTTGGTGATGTGACACACAAATATATATATATATATGTGTGATTATAATCTCTAGATATATATCTCTCTTATACACATATATATATATATATATATATATATATATATATATATATATATATATATGGGTGCAATGAATGATGCTAGTATAATTGAAACAAATAACAGCCAGAGAATCTTTTCTCCAGGGCAGTGTCTCTGCACCTCGTCAGGTACTAGTATTTCGAAAAGCGCGTTGACACTGCAGAAATTTACAGGAGGGGGATTTTCGAATGATAGGTAGTTAGGTGATCAGTGTTGTTAATCAAGTCACGGGGATCTGACCTCAGAATCGATAGGTACCCCTCGAAAACATCTGCAAAGGTAATTATTACTTATAAAAATTAATAAAAAAAAATAAATTGACTGGTTATAACCACTCAACGGCTTCTCTACTGCGATAAGCTGAACTGAAAATGATCCCAGATTTGACGTGTGATAGTTTTTATAAAAAATAAATGGAAGAATTTTGATGTTCTTAATATCGCCCATGTTTCATTTTCCTCCGGGATAATTTTATTTGTTACAGTTTCATACATTTGTTAAGCATTTGTGACAGATTAACCGATGGCCGCGATAATTATACGAGTATATCTATATACGATGTCATTTAAGTGTTCATACATATACATATATGTATGTATTATATATATATATATATATATATATATATATATATATATATATATATGCATACATATATATAATGGTGCACTTTAATACTACAGATTTACTATTTATAGTCAACATGAAGTCAGACAATCATCAAAATAACAGATCCCTTTCATATTAATCATGTTTATTACTTAAAGACAAAACCGCAGTGTTCAGTAGCAACACTCTCCACCTTAAATAATAATAATAATAATAATAATAATAATAATAATAATAATAATAATAATAATAATAATAATAAAACATCATTTCGATGATAGGTTGGTGTTAATGAAAGAGGAGGCTGTCACCCCGCCAGCACCCCCACACCCGCCTCGCCCCCACTATCTTCTTGTTTGTCTCTGTCTATCTTTGTCTCTCACCTTTTTTTTTTTTACTATTTACTATTTCCTTTACATTCTCTTACTTATTTATCAGCTATGGCACTTTTGCATATACATTTCATAATTACTATGTTTCATCACCTTTTCGTATGTAATTTTTTTTATTTAACATACTTCTCTTTCATGGTATTTTTTTTTACATAATGGATTCATAATCATTCTTCCGTATCAAATGTGAACAAGATAGAAAAGACTTAGAATTATATGTGCACAACGTTACTCAACACATAATATAAGTATTTACGACTAAATATCCCGGGTGATGGTAGGACGAAAGAATAGGCGAGTCACACAATATGTACAGCAAGGGAGGCAGCAGGACGCGTGCAGAAGATTGGGAGGAAACTTAAAAGTGTCTGTGGAAGCCAAGGTTGGAATTTAGGGGGAATTGTTGAACCAACTATCATCTATGGAAGTAATGTTGAATGAGAATGAAAATAAATAAATAAAATGTGCAGAAGGTTCTTCGGCGCAATCGAGTTTTCTGTACAGCGTATGATCAAGGCCACCGAAAATAGATCTATCTTACGGTGGTCTCTGTATAATGCTGTATGAGCCGCGGCCCACGAAACTCTAACCACGGCCTGGTGGTGACCTGTCCTATATCGCTGCCAGGCGCACGATTATGGCAAAATTTAACTTTAAATAAAATAAAAACTACTGAGGCTAGAGGGCTGCAATTTGGTATGTTTGATGATTGGAAGGTGGATGATCAACATACCAAATTGCAGCCCTCTAGCCTCAGTAGTTTTTAAGATCTGAGAGCGGACAGAAAAGTGCGGACCGACAGAAAACTAAAAAGGTAGATGGTTTGGAGACATATTTTTTAATCAGTAAATATCACAAGAGAACTGGAAGGGCGAGCAATGTAGAGATTTTGCAGGAGGTAAAAAGGGAAGTAATGGATCAGTGAATTTTGAAATGGTTTAGTCATGTAGAAGGAATTGATGATGAAAACGTGTATAATTCGGAAGTGTTATGAGGACGGAAGACCTAAGATGGGCTGGAGAGATGATGTGAAGGAGAAACTGGAAACGATCGAGTGAAGGGTGTGTGCGAGATCGTGTTGAATGGCACGGTTTGCGTAAAAGGGGACTCGACGTCCTGCTGATGAGCTTACTGGGCAGGGGTATGAAGTGGCTGATTTTGCGTAAATTTTAGCGCAGGGGGTTCATTAATCATTCAACATTTAAGTGTGTAAGTGTCACTGATCGTTGTATTGTGTATTTTTGGAAGCCACTAACCTGTTAAGGGAAATGGTTTGATGTTGAAACACATACACACACGCACACACACACACACGTATAACGTATAATCTTGGTTTACGGCATGGGGGTAGCAACTTCATTCTAAAAGAAACGCTGAGAAGTAAAAGGTTAACACAGGTACAAGCATCTGTAGCAAAAAAATATCCTGCGATTAAATCTGAGAGAGAACGCATGAAAGCCATTATTCCTTTTCTTTTTTGTTTTCGAAGCACTTTTTTCCCTTCTCTAAACAAGAAACAACCATTTCCTTCTCCTTCACCTCCTCCTGCTGCTCCAGCTCCTCCATAATTCCTAAAATCAGTAGTCGGTATCAATCATTCTACTCTTGGGCCGTAACAACTCCGGAGCGTAATGGCAAAGCTGTCAGCATTCACGCCTCCCGACGCCGCCCACGGCCGACTACGTGAGAAAACGCCCGTTCAAATCGCCTATCCGCGACCCAAGATGGCCGATCTAAACGGGGGGAGGCATTAGCAATTATCGGCATGGATTAACAGCGTCGAAAAACCACCATGACTGCGTGACAGTAGAGGGAGGGCGATGTTTTACAGAAGGTCCTCTCTCTCTCTCTCTCTCTCTCTCTCTCTCTCTCTCTCTCTCTCTCTCCCAGGAGCTTTTAGCTTCACCGACAGTTCTTCGTTTTTATGATTTCCTGCGTCATCAGCTCATCAGGTCCCGAGTTCTTCCACAAGACAGGCACAAGATCTGCTTCCTTCCCAGAAGCGGTATCGTGTACTTGGCAGGACCGCTCTCTGAAGTTGGCAGGTCTGTGATAATGAACGGTTACGGCTAAAGGAACCTCAGTGATGATGATGATGATAATGATTCGATGATGAGTAAGTATGAGTGGTGGGGATGAATGAGGGCATTGTTTACGAATGTGGTGGGACTCACATTTCAGTCCAGTTTACAGGTAAAACAAAAACGAGATGATGAGTGTAGGAAAAAGTCGTGATGGATTTAAAGGGGGGAAAATGCTGTGGATAATCCTATAGGCACTTATCTGCATCAATTATAATTATAACACGAAAACAATAATAAAAGGTACGGATAAGGCAAGATAATCATTTGTACTTCCTAGCTGCGTGATGTCCACAAAATTATCTGAAACGCATATTGAGTGAAGTGATGATAATAAATAATCAGCACGCCGTCTGTGTCATATTACGTAAACGTTATTATTTCTGTTTAATTGCAACTGACAAGCAACTCCTATCAAACTTGCAAATCACACATGCAACGCTTCTATGGCTGATCGTGAGAGCTATGTTAACAGTAACCTCCTTCCCTGGGGATTCGAACTGTTCAACGCTTAATCCACTAGCTGAGCGGATTAAACACTGGCCAACTGCTTCAGTGGTCGGCGGCTAAAATTTCCCATGGAAGGAGGTTATTGTTAACATCTATTTTCATAGTTAAAATGTGTACCTTAAGGCTATTTTCTTTGACCACTGAAGTTTGAAGACTCCCTGCCTTTGTAGTGTTCCTCTGCTGCTATCACCTTATGAACAAATTGTTAATAAAAACTAGACAGCGACATACATTAGCCTGTATAGTTAATTTCAAAACCATTTCAACTCTTCAGCCCTCAGTATTTTTCCCTTTCAGTCGTTCTATTCGTTTTTGTAATATGCATTCAACAACCCTTCAGATTACTCACTCCTTTGACAGAAGACATGAGCATCGTCCTCAAACAGCATCTTTACATTTGCAGCTGTTCCATCGGCCTGTAATCTTTCTTCCTCCATCACTCGTTTCCATAACGACTTAATATTTTGACTTTTGCTACCGTTTCCGTAAGATTTCATCCCTATCAGCCTTCGCTCTTCAACATTGCTCACGACTTTCCCCAGTGTTCGCGTATTCGTCTACACGATTCCCCCTTTTACCTTCTGCTTTTGAACACGCTAAAAAATATTTCCAGAAATTTTAGATGAGATATCATTTATTAAGAGAATTTATTTCGCTTGAAAAAATAACACTGTTCCTCTAAACCAAATTATAGTCCATTTCATAACTGTCTTACAGAGAGAGAGAGAGAGAGAGAGAGAGAGAGAGAGAGAGAGAGTCACTGACAGGAAAAATAAATTCGGGACCAAGTATGAAAGTCCATCGATTTCAGAATGAGGGACCCAGTAGTTACTGACAAAAGAAAAACTTAAGGATGAAGAAAAATATAAGGACATAGGGACAGACTGGCGCCTTGCGGGACGCTGCTATTAAGGGTATTAAAACCTCTTCGTTAACTGCAAGAAAGTTGTATTTACTGGGCTTTACTTTCGAGTCATGACAGCGCCCAGCGACGCGTAAATCTGACCCTAATAGCAACTATACAAGCAGTAAAGATCGAATTTTTATATTTATAATAAGTACGTAAAAAACGAAACAAATGGTAGAATCACAAGGAGGAAGCAATAGATAACGCGAATAACTGTGACAATTGTTGTCAAATGGTCTTTGAATGTTGAGAGGCAATCGAGAAAACCCAGAATTGCCAATTTTTCATGAAAATGGAAAGAAAAGGATGACGAAACGTTATTTTCTTTTTATCAGTTCCACGAACAAGGGACATGAGACGGGAAAGGATAATAAAGGATAATAATGACAGCTCCTGATCTTCCTAAAACACACAACAATTACTTTGAGCAACCGGGGAAACCGTAGTATCGTTTCTGGTATCCCCTACACGAAAAACGGGTGTGTGTGTGTGTGTGTGGGGAAAAAAAAAAAGACCTCTAATCTCTGAGGAAGAAATTCTTCACTTACGCCAAGGTGAAACTCCTCACCCCAACTTCAAAATGAATGCTGACTTCTGTCAGTGTTACAACTTTGTTACTTGAGGGAAGTGCAAGTTGATCGGAGCACTTAGAAGGACATGAAGTAAACACAGTGCTGATTAAGTGTTCACCGCCCTGTTATTGACTCCTCTTCTTAAAAGCCTTTAACGACCAAGTCCCAATATCTTGTCAGTCTCGTCGCCGTAGCAGCTACCTTCAGTCATCAAAGATGACCTAAAATATAATAATACAACGTTTTGACTTCCTCTAATGCCTTAAATGCAGTCGTAAGAACACGAATCTAATACGTCCCAATCACGGGGCTAACGTTGTTATATGGTCGCATCGATATTCATAAACATCGACATTACTCGAGGTAAAGCTCGCTTTTAAACAGGCGACCTCGAACTAACCTGTTCCTGACACGATATCTCACAAAAAAAAAGAATCGTCTTCCGCAACTGTAGCGAAACAGTTTATGTTTGGTAGGATATTTTATTAATATTTACTGATGTTGTAGGCTACTTCCCACTTTGCTATAATTCCTGTCTTAAATTACCTTTGGTGAAGATCATATCACGAAACGCATGAACTAGGATTAGTCACTGTAATGAATACATACCACCTTTTTATTAGTTTTCTGTAAAGAAAACTATTGCCCCGGTTTTGTCTGTCCGTCCGCACTTTTTCTGTCCGCCTTAAAAACTACTGAAGCTAGGTGGCTGCAAGTTGGTATGTTGATCATCCACCCTCCAGTCATCAGACGTACCAAATTGCAGCCCTCTGCCCTCAAAAGTTTTTATTTTATTTAAGGTTAAAGTTAGCCATAATCGTGCTTCTGGCAACGATATATGATAGGCCACCACCGGGCCGTGGTTAAGGTTTCATAGGCCGCTGCTCATACAGCATTATACCGAGATCACCGAAAGATAGATCTGTTTTCGGTGGCCTTAATTATATGCTGTAGCGGCTGTACAGAAAACTCGATTGGCCCGAAGACACTTCGGTGCAATTTTCACTTGTTTTATCTTGTAAGTGGACAATTTGATGACTGACAAGCTACTGAAGGTTAAAGCGTTTTTATGTCTTTTTTGTTACAGAAATTTCGACTTACTATATAAATTTTCAACTCAAATTCTCTGTCATAATACTAATTACAAACCTACTTGCAATAAAAAATCAAATTCTTTGTCATAATATTGATACCAAACCTTATTATAATAACTTCATTTTTTTTAATGGACTTTTATGGTTGTTAAATATGAACGTTCGTTTATTTTGACGACAGTTACTATAGTACATTTGTACAACCTTTTCTAATGATAATTTCGGTTTTAAAAGCTATACATGCTTTAAGGCATGCAAGAATATTTCAAAACAACTTTAACATTACAGCGCAACAATTTCTAAATGAGAATTGTGGCCTGAAAAAGTGCTAAATGCTTCAAGGCGAGAATTAGGTATGAACAGATCCTTATCAGCTGCAATATTACTATTATGGTTTTTGCTGCCACTATTAGTTTTATTTTAAAGATGCCAGCGGCCAATATCAGTGTCGAAAAAAATAAAAACTCCTTGGCATCGTTAATGTCTTCAAGACAGTTGCATCACGAACGCCCTGAGGATAATCCAAACCAGCTTATGCTGTGATGGTAATGCAAGGTAGTACACACGACAAAATGGATAATTGCATTGATGCTTCGAAACCCTCATTCCAGCATTTACTCTGTGGAAATCGCAAGTCCTTTTTAGTAAAAGTGGTTGAATGTTTGGTTATTTGATACAGATTATGACACCACGGGCTCTTGCCCTAAGGCGGCACAGAAGATGTGAAAGGGCGTAAGGGGCCTGATATGGACCTCCCTCCGAACTCTGACGTACTAGGTGACTATTTCGTAAATTTTATAATCTTTCTTCTTTTAATTTCCGTCTTGGTCGAGCCCCCATCCTTCTCTTTTCGTTTCTAGTTTTCGGTAAAAGAAAACTATTGTCCCGACTTTGTCTGTTCGCCCGCACTTTTTCTGTCCGACCTTAGATCTTAAAAACTACTGAAGCTAGAAGGCTGCAAATTGCTACGCTGACCATCCACCCTCCAATCATCAAACATACCAAATTGCACCCCTCTAGCCCCAGTAGTTTTAATTTTATTTAAGGTTAAAGTTAGCCATAATCGTGCTTCTGGCAACGACATAGGAAAGGCCACCGCCGGGTAGTGGTTAAAGTTTCATGGGCTGCGGCTCTGTATGAGAACACCAGAAGATAAATCTATTTTCGGCGGCATTGATTATACGCTGTACAGAAAACTCGATTGCGCCGAAGAAACTGAGGCGCAATTTTTACTAGTTTTTCTTCGAGCCTGGACTACAAAAGTTCATTAGGTTACCTGTCCCATCGGCCTTTTCTTAAATTCAGGACACGGACATCAGATCAGCACTGATATATTTTTTTTAAGAAACGCGTCGGCTGGTTGGTTAGCTCAGGTTAAAGCGGCTTTATGCCAGTATGCGCCCTTCCCAAACGCCGCCAGTACAACTGGTAAGGTGCTGAGGAGGACAAGAGGCCTGATGAAGACTTCTTGACTCGTCCAAACCAAGAGAGACCTATTGAGTGTGAAAGTAATGAACAGGTAGATGGAATGACTAATTACTGGTTTAGTAACAGCTTAAATTATGATTACTAAACTCATGGATTAGAGCAAGGAAACTAAAAGAGATGACAACTAACGTAATAAAAACGCAAATAAAACAAAAAAACGAACGCAGACTGGCATTATAAATTATGTTATCGCAGGCGTCAATACCTCAATATTTGCTTTTTTTTTAAATAGGAAGGACCACGAATTCTGAACAGGAAGTGGGTGGAACGTATCATAAATAAAAGTACAGTATGTTTAGAACACCCGTCGAGTCCTTGGAAATCTATTCGCTAAATTTTTAAAATATATCAACAGGAAGACACATTGGGGCATATATTGTATTCAAGAGCAATTTCATGCTAAGTACCCTGGAAAAAAGACTGTTGCAGGGCCTAGACAACATGCCAAAAATATAATGACGAACAGGAAGTAATTATTTAAGTCACCCTCCGGCGTTGGCCCATGTAAATGAATTATGTGAGAAGACTTCTCCATTGTATGTATGTCATTATACTCTTCTTAGTTTTCTGTACAAGAAAACCATTGTGCCGTCTTTGTCTGTCCGTCCGCACTTTTTCTCTCCGCCCTTAGATCTTAAAAACTACTGAGGCTAGCGGGCTGTGAATTGGTATGTTGGTCATCCACCTCCAATCATCAAACATGCCAAATTGTGGCTCTCTTGCCTCGGTAGTTTTTATTTTATTTAAGATTAAAGTCAGCCATAATCGTGCGTCTGGCAACGATACAGGAGAGGCCACCACCGGGCCGTGGTTAAAGACACTGATTCATCGATTTGACCTTGATTATACGCTGCTGCAACCGAAGAAACTTCGGGGCATTTTTACTTACGTTACGATTACATTATGGCTGCATAGGAGAACCACGAAAGATAGATCCACGCCTACAAAATTTTGGGTTTGTTAGCGTATTATTTTTTAGGCATGCAGTTATTTAACAGAGCACTGCATATTCAGAAAAAATAACTTAATCGTTTCTGCGATTTTGTCTGCATTGCCGGGAAGGTTTATTCTACTTAGCAAGTTTTTCTTCGATTATTTTTGAACCATAAAGGATTTATCAAATTTTACGAGAACTTGTTTTCTATTACATACATACACACACACACACTTATATATATATATATATATATATATATATATATATATATATATACATACTACATACATACACACAAACATATATATATATATATATATATATGTATATATACAGTATATATATATATATATTTTTCACTTATACGCCTTATTCCTGAGACACTGCTTCTAGTTTTCAACCATGTGAAGTTGCATGACCCATCTCTTTCTCCTTCACCTGTATATATATATATATATATATATATATATATATATATATATATATATATATATATATATATATATACATACACATACATACATACATAATGTATTATATATATTATATAATGTGTATATACATAGTGTATATATATGTATGTGTCTGTATAATGCACGCAAACATGTACGTGGTGTATATATACACAGTGAGTATATTAGATATCTGGATTTAAAACATGAATACCAGCATACAAACTAGTAGGTATGAGGTCTTTTCTTCCCAAAATCGAAGACTCAGCAGGTGTAAAAGCACAATAACCTTTGCTCTACTCACTTGGTCATATTGCGATCCATAGAGAGAGTCATTTCATACGGGACAAGTATAAAGACAATTTTATCATGCGGCTAATAAAATAATTATACGTACCATATTAGTGTTCATGTTGCGGAGCTTTTAATGAACCCTGTGAGAGCATATGTGGAACTGCTTAGGAAATTATTTCATTTGCCTTATTTAATCTACGTGTGTATGCGGTAAATATATAATTAGGCACTTGTATGCTTTCATCAAAGAGGTAAGAGAGAGAGAGAGAGAGAGAGAGAGAGAGAGAGAGAGAGAGAGAGAGAGAGAGAGAGAGAGAGAAAGAGATCTTGTAGGTATTTCGGTAGAATCGCAATAAATATTTTTAAGAAGTAACAGTAGTGAGATTATGAGCATTAAAACACCTTTCTTGGTAAGGCAATAATGAAAAAATAAACGCTTTAAAAAAGAGAATACTGCTAGTTTTGGCTGTTTCGAAAAAATGCGCGACACTGCAGTATATTAATTAATCTGCGTCATAAATATCCTCGTTAAATATACATGGAGATGACTAATAAAACCAAGGTAATTTTTGAAAAAAAAAAAAAAAAAACCAAGGCAATTTTTGGAAAAAAATAATAAAACCAAAGCAATTTTTGGAACGAAAACAAATAAAACCAAGGTAATTTTTGGAACCCAAAAATAATAAAACCAAGGCAATTTTTGGAACAAAAAAAAAAATAAAACCAAGGCAATTTTTGGAACAAAAAACTAATAATAAAACCAAGGCAATTTTTGGAACGAAAAAAATAATAAAACCAAGGCAATTTTTGGAACGAAAAAAATAAAACCAAGGAATTTTCGGAAAAAAAATAAAACCAAGGCAATTTTTGGAACGAAAAAATAAACCAAGGCAACTTTTGGAACAAGGCAATTTTTGGAACAAAAAAAAATTAATAAATAAAACCAAGGCAATTTTTGGAACGAAAAAATAATAAAACCAAGGCAATTTTTGGAACGAAAAAATAAAACCAAGGCAATTTTTGGAAAAAAAAAGACATTATAGTTAGCACCAGCTAAAATAATTACCCCTTCTTCTACTACAATGACGAATTGTTGCCTCTGTCTGTTACACCCCTTTCCAAGCGCCAGAGAGCAATCAACAGGGTCCCATAAATCACGCCTATCATGACCATTTAACAACTGGTTCTCCCGAGTTGAATGATCATTGTACACGCGTGTTTAACTGTATAATGAATTAGTCCATTCATCGCCAACTCTGAAGAAGCAACCACCTTCTTCCTCAGACCACCCCTTTCTTAATAAGCCCTATTACCCACGATATTTCCGTTTCGGAATCCTTGTCAAGTCCGAATGGAACCTGGGCATAGTGGAGCTGTTGTTCGGAGCCCTTATTATCCTGTCTTGCTTCGCATTACAGCAAGACACATGGCTTCCCTTGCTTAACACCTGTTGACACATGCTTAGTCCGGAGGCTAATGAGATCCCAAGGTGACACCCAACAGGTGCCATGTATCGTCAGGGCCGGGTACACGGTGGGGGCTGGACTGTGATTACGTCGGATATTAACCAGGCAGTAATTAAGTTTCGTGAAGCACCGAACTCTTACATGGAAGATTATCGCTGGTAAAACCAACGAATGTTGATGATTACTTTGATCAGATTACCCGCGGTTTTCACTTCAGACTGAGTCTCTAATTCAATTTAATGTTTAAATGGGAGTAACATTTATGTAATTAATAAATCCTTGCTGATTATTAAAACGTAACATTATAAGCATATTGTAATAATTTTTATTTTATTGCATTATCACTTAGTTATAGACTTATGTACGTAGATGTAAATGATGATTTACTAACCACATTGTGACAACTAACATAAAAAAGTATATGTATATAATATAAAAATATATTTGTAAAAGAAAACTATATGCAAAACTATGTAAATTTTCTCAATAAAAAAAAAAATTAAACAAACAATTCTGCCAAGCGAAATCACCTTCCCTTCCCTTCTTTGCATCACAAAAGTAATTAAATTATCTAACTAATGAACAGACAAATTTACTGACACATAAGAAAATAAACACACCACTGATTTTGTTGGACTGGGGTGTAAAACTAATTTTCTTTTACGTGATCTTCTCGGATATATGTAAAGAGAGGGAAAGGGCTGCAGTGACGCACTTAGTAAAGTCTTGGAACTTTTGTTCCCTATGATGGTCCTATTGTGTTTGTTATTTTGAAGTTCCGCCTTCGACATTGTCCAAGTAATTTAAGGTCTAAATTCGAAGATGAACGTAATACGAATATGAGAAATATTATTAATTCCACAATCTACGTTGGTGGGGGCACTCTGTCCAGGGGCCTCTCGCATCTATCTTCGGTGTAATGATGCATGTTAGAAAACAAATAAAAATTCTGCAATCGAGTTTTCTGTACATCGTATAATCAAGGCCACTGAAAATAGATCTATCTTTCGGTGGGCTTTATGAGCCGCGGCCCATGAAACTTTAACCACGGCCCGCTGGCGGCCTGGCCCATATTTTTGCCAGACGCACGATTATGGCTAACTTTAACCTTAAATAAAATGGAAACTACTGAGGTTAGTGGGCTGCAATTTGGTATGTTTGATGATTGGAGGGTGGATGATCAACATACCAATTTGCAGCCCTCTAGCCTCAGTAGTTTTTAAGATCCGAGAGCGGACAGAAAGAAGTGCGGACGGACAAAGCCGGCACAATAGTTTTCTTTTCAGAAAACTAAAACTGAAAATAAATCGACAAAGATTTAGTGCAAAAATATTGGGTTCTTGCTACTTAGAACATCCTGACCAAAATGACACTGCTTTAAAAATCTGAGAAATATATATACAGAGGAAAAACTCAGGCTTGCACTGATGTACGTCACGGACTAGTGAGTACTTTTCCAGTACAGACCATTTTCCGGGACAAAATAATACCCCCTTCCCTGCAAATAAGTACTAACCAAAAGCACAACAACTTTTTTTCTTTATTACCTTCTTCCTACTGCTGAACCAACAGAGTATCCTTAACTCACAGGTATATATATAAGTTCCTCTCTTTTCTTCATTTGAACCTGGAAGTCTCATGTTACTTCGCCGTGAGGACGTGTGATTGTTCAACAATTTGGTGCCATAATTATGATCATTAAGTCTTTAGACGTCCCTCCCCACCCCTCCGCCCCACCCCCGTCCGAAAAGTAATTTTCTTTGATTTCGTCGACGTGTTCTAAGAGATGGGAAAAGAGGAAAATGAAGAGTTTAACGACTCAACTTCCAGTAATTGCATCGTCCTCGAGCGATTAAGGAGGATTTTACTTTATGAGCTGAATAATTCTTTGGGTATGAAAAATATTTTCGAGAAGTTCTTAGCCGCTTGGAATGGTAATTGATTTCATCACAATCTTCTGATTAGTATATGGAGATGGACAGCATGATGCAGAGAAGAGTAACGATGAAAAAATTATGAAGTGTGGAACGAGGGACATGGACAAAAAGGAACACATCCGACAGAATATATATACAAAAAACTGAATATTATAATCAAAGAAAGATATTATGAACAACCGAAGGATGTGGAAAAGATCAAACGCAAAAGAGAGAATACAAGGAAAAGATGATGCATGAAACAGAGGAAAACGGTAGATAAAAGGACCAAAAGTAAGAAGAAAGTTATCCGAAAAAATGAGAAATAAAAAATCGTTAGACTAGAGGATACGTAAAACGAAACGACAGCAGAGAAAGATGGCTAAAAATGAATTTAGCGAGTAATAAGGTGTAATGAGCGAGAGAGAGAGTTGGATGAAAAAAAAAATGTTTATGTTACACGTACAAAAGAGATAAGAATTATAAAAAATGGAAAGAAAAGGTCATGTGAAAATGTACGGTCAGAGGTAAACGAAAAGCCAATTACGTTGCAGGTGCTAGAGAGATAAAACAAGTAAAAAAAATGCGACGAAGTTTCTTCGGTGCAATCGAGTTTTCTGTAGAACGTATAACGCTGCATGAAACTCTCAGCCAACGGCCCGGTGGTGGCCTGTTTTGTTGGCATCTGTAGCGATGCCAGACGCACGATCATGGCTAGCTTTATCCTTAAATAAAATAAAAACTACAGAGGCTAGAGGGCTGCAATTTTGTATGTTTGATGATTGGAGGGTGGACGATTAACATACCAATTTGCAGCCCTCTAGCCTCAGTAGTTTCTAAGATCTGAGGGCGGACACGAAAAAGTACGGACGGACAGACAAATAGCCACTCAAGATTTTTTTTTTTTTTTTACAGAAAACTAAACGACCACGAAGAAAGAGAAGAGGGACAAACCATTCTTCGGCTTGAATGAAGCCATATTGCAGGTCATATTTTTCCCACCCAGTATCACGGCCAATTTATGATTTCTAGGGTGATCGTCGAGGGTCCTCCCTTCTCCCCGACCGATCGATCACTGCCATTACACTTAACCGTGTTGTTACAGTCTCCGATACCCTTCTCTTCGGTTTTAATGTCCTCCGCGGAAGGGGAGGTCTGTCTTTTCCGCCATCTTCAGCGGCCACCTCCTTCGGGTTCCGTTCAATCAACGCCGAATGTCTCCCGGTAATAATGGAAGGGTTAGGAACCATTCCCTAAATCACTATACCAGGGACATTTCCTCGGATTTCGTATAGAGTCATTAAGTGCTGCAGGCCATAGGGGAAGGGAACAGGGTGTTTTTGGGTGTCATTGCACCGTCGTTTTCACCTCTTTATCGGTCAGTTATTATTCTCTCTCTCTCTCTCTCTTTCTCTCTCATATATATATATGTGTATATATATAATACATATATATATATATATATATATATATATATATATATATATATATATATATATATATATATATATATATATATATATATATATATATATATATATATATATATATATATATATATATGAGTATATCAATCGAAGCAAAACACGACACGTAGGTAGGGTTCCCTTCTCGATAACACCCAAAATAACATGTCAATAGGTATTTACTATATATGTTATAACTGCCTTTTATACTTGTTATTACTGCCTGCCATAAATAAAACGAAGCCAAATATGATTTGCATCCAACTGTCCAAGATATTTAGAATTTTTTGTCCATCCATTTCTGTCATGTTTTGATCTCACGTCTTTGTCAATACAACACAGAACACATTTTAAATAGTATTATGCACCGTGGATATAAAGATAATCCACGAGGCTCAATCACTCTGCAAAGAATGTAACCAAGTTTCAATCATGATATTAACAGCTTTGGTTACTGTACTTCAGGGTCCTCTTCAGAATATGACAGCACCTCTTTTTGGTAGGAAGTTGAATTATGACTTGGCCGTTGAAAGACTCTCCTTTTGCTTTCCTAACAATTTGATCGTAATGACGGGTCATAACATAATAACAGATATTTGGGTGGGTAACAGTCAGTTCATAAATGTGGACTGGTCCTCACCCCCTACAGACTCTTGAAAATATATGTCGTTTTCCTCGCAGAGTTCATTTTCATTTATTTTTTTGAGTTTCGTCCGTAAAAAAGACCGCGTTAATGTCAATGAAATGAATTTACATGAAATTCGTAAGAGCTTAAATTTATTCTGAATTGAAACGCTAATGAAAGTATTCTTTTTGTTATACTAAACTGATATGACCTTACTGTGGCGTACGTAGATAAAGTTATTGTGCTAATGAAAGTATTGTAATTGTTACAATAAAGTGTTATTATCTTACTGTGGCGTAGGTAGATAAAGTTATTACGCTAATGAAAGTATTGTAATTGTTACAATAAAGTGTTATTACCTTACTGTGGCGTACGTAGATAAAGTTATTACGCTAATGAAAGTATTCTAATTGTTATACTAAACTGTTATGACCTTACTGTAGCATACGTAGATAAAGTTATTGCGGCATAAATTAAATAAATAGTATCCGAGAATAGGGAGCAGGAGGTCGATGATAACTTATGCTCTAAACAGAGAGACGAAAAATAAATTAGAAAACTGTGACCACGGATATCAAGTAAATAATTAGATATTCCGATTAATAGCAAATTAAATTCTTCGAGCAACCGTGCATACTTTAGTATCTAGTTAACTCCCCGTAATTGCAGTTTTGACATAGCATGAAAATAGAAGAATAAATCTTATTCCATCCACAGTAAATGCTGCTTTTGATGTGACAATTAAAATTCATCAGTGGCTAACCGTCTGGTCAAATTCCTTCTCTGGGGATATCTCCTTCAATATATGAGTTATCTTATATTTCTACTTCCTCCGACATCGCCTCATCTGCATTTCCTCTCTATGGACACATTTATATGTATATATATATATATATATATATATATATATATATATATATATATATATATATATATATATATATATATAATATATATATGTATATATATATATATATTATATATATATATAATATATATATAAATTTATATACATATATATAATATATATGTGTATATATATATATATATATATATATATGTATATAATATATATATATATATATATATATAGAACAGAAATATATATATATATATAATATGTTATATATTATATATGTAGGACTAACAGAACAGAAAAACTACATGCTGAATTTTAACAGTGTTTTCCATATTATTTCTTTTAGTCAAAGGGATATATAGGAATTTTACGTTCTTTGCATCTTATTTACTATATATATATTATTTTTTTACCAATGATGTTAAAGAAACGGATGGAACGCTGCGTCAAAGAGGGAAGGTTATAGGAATCGGAGAAAAGAGAGGTAAGGAGTGAATTCTATAGCCGTCACTTCCGGATAACAGGAAGCATGTAGTCAAAAACTATTCATGAATGATATAATTTATAAGCACAAGAGAAATAATAATAATAATAATAATAATAATTATAAGCACAATAATAAAATAATAATAATAATAATAATAATAATAATAATAATAATAATAATAATAATAATAATAATAATAATAATAATGTTGATACTGGAAAAATGCGATATTTAATAACTGTTTACACTTAATGCGCTGCTATATGAAACTAGTAAAAAATGCGCCGAAGTTTCTTCGGTGCAATCGAGTTTTCTGTACAGGCGCTACAGCGCATAATCAAGGCCACCGAAAACAGATCTATCTTTCGGTGGTCTCGATATAATGCTGTATGAGCCGCAGCTCATGAAACCTTAACCAAGACCCGGTGGTGGCCTATCCTATATCGTTGCCAGAAGCACGATTATGGCTAAATAAAATAAAAACTACACAGGTTAGAGGACTGCAATTTGGTATGTTTGATGATTGGAGGGTGGATGACCAACCTACCAATTTGCAGCCCTCTAACCTCAGTGGTTTTTAAGATCTGAGGGAGGACAGAAGTGCGGAGAGAAAAATCCGGACAGAATAAAGTGCGGACGGACAGACAAAGTCGGCACAATAGTTTTCTTTTACAGAAAACTAAAAACAATTCTCTCAGCGTTTATTGAATGAAATCAACTGCCGAATCAACTGGGCGGTTTATGCTTTGAGTACAAAAAATATAAACACATATAGGTAAATATGGCACATAAACATGCGTATCACTTAAGTAAACATGAAAGGTAAACATGCATATCGTATAAACAAGCAGGCAACATAAACATGCACATCACTGAAGTAAAAATGAAACATAAACATACATATCATATGAGAAAACATGAAACATAAACATGTATATCAAATAAACATGAAAGGCAAACATGGATATCATATAAGCAAACAGGCAACATAAACATGCATATCATTTAAGTAAGTATGAAACAAACATACATATCATTCAAGTAAACATGAAACATAAACATGTATATCACATAAGCAAACATGAAACATAAACATGCAAATCACACAAGTAAACATGGGACCTCACACCACACAAACGAAAAAATTAAATTCTAGAATAATACTGAGCGTAAATACGCAGGACCCAGCTACATCAGACAACATTCGCCGACAGCCAAGGAAAGTTAACCTCAAAACAATCGTCTTTCCTCCCCTTCAAGTAATACATCTTGATCATACAAGAACACCTTTGGACGTTTACTAACCAAAGGACTTGCACAGCCGAACGATCTCAGAGGCTCCTCTCTCTCTCTCTCTCTCTCTCTCTCTCTCTCTCTCTCTCTCTCTCTCTCTCTCTCTCTCTCTCTCTCTGCATACATCATATAAATAATTTTATATATATATATAAATATAATATAAATATATATATATATATATATATATATATATATATATATATATATATATATATATATATATATATATATATATATATATATATATTATATATCCAATCTCTCCCTCTCTCTCTCTCACACAGAACAGTAACTCTCTCTCTCTCTCTCTCTCTCTCTCTCTCTCTCTCTCTCTCTCTCTCTCTCTCGGCAACCCGGCGAGGATGTTGTTCGATTACTGCAAACATGGATTCTCATCAGAACTGACGTTGCAACAGGAATGGACAATCAATCAATGCCTCTAAAAGCCACATAGATCTCAGCTTTACACTAAAATTAATGAAACCTATTTTCGTGGTGGCCAGAGATTATAAAGCTAAGCAATCCTTTTTATCAGTTTCAGAAACGAAGTTGCCGTCTTTCAACGGCTCAGTCTGCTTGGCAAATATTACAAAAATTGCAGCTTGATTTTATATCACGTATAATTTGATATCCCGCATTATATCAGGCTGTCAGAGGTAGGTGTTTAGCTCGACCATGCCCCTGACAATGCTGGGACAAGGATATATAGTTCTAATATAATGTCAGGTTGTACAAGTGTTGCTAACTTTACTGGAAGGTGCTTTGTAAGCACAGTCATCGCTTTGAGATATTGGTGTGGTATATATTTCATAAATATTCCAAATTATCAGTCACCAATTCAAACACCGGTCAAAATATGTTCTAGTGCTGATAGTAAAAGTATAAATTCAGGTGATACACTGTAGTAATATATATATATATATATATATATATATATATATATATATATATATATATATATATATATATAATGTACTCAGCTTGTAAGTGATAAATCAAATGACTGGGCTTGGATGAATTAGACATATAATAATAATAATAATAATAATAATAATAATAATAATAATAATAATAATAATATTCTTAATAATAATAATAATAATAATAATAATAATAAGTTCAACCTGTAAATAATCGACTACGGAACACCATACCGGTATATATAGACAAAAATTTATTGACATACATGAAACATATACTTCAGTTTCCTTATTATGAGATAAGGTACTTCAGAAACCCACCATAAGCGGTCGCATTGCACAAACCAGACGCAAAGTGAACTTTTGCATACCCGCAGAGCAAAAACTACGGGAAGGCAGGAGCTCCCGTAATGCAGGACCTGACTGGCCCTCGCCCCAATACTTTCCACAGCCCCAACTGCAGGATTTAATGAGACAAGGCAGCAAAGACCGAATGGGTGTGGTTATGTGCGGTTGTCAGCGTCGGTTCTCGTGTGTGTGTGTGTGTGTGTGTGATGGGTGTGTCTTTCGGAACTCCGTGACCAGAGCTCCCCCCTCCCCTTTCCCTTCCCCTTCCCCAACCATCTTCGTGTCCACACAGACATAATGTACACTCGTTACCTCAAACACCTTTCAGCTTGCTCCCGACAACCAGGAGCAACCCGACAACAAGGCTAATGTGCTTTGCTCTCAGATTTCTCTTTTCCACCTTTACCGAGGCGGCTCTTGCGTGATCGATGGATTTTGGCGATTATCTTTTGGAACGACGCGACGCTTCTTCCGTTCGTTCGTATCTTCCGTTGCATTGTGTCATTCCTTCATGGACCTGCTGTGGTAGCCACTGTTGCAAAATTAGGGACTGTCCAGAAATGTTGCAAAATTAGGGATTACCCAGGAATGTTGCAAAAATTAGGATTACCCCGAAATGTTGCAATATTAGGAACTATCTAGAAATTTTTCAAAACTAGGGACTATCCAAAAATGTTGCAAAATTAGGGATTACCCAGAAATGTTGCAAAATTAGGAACTATCCAGAAATTTTTCAAAATTAGGGGCTATCCAGAAATGTTGCAAAATTAGGGACTATCCAGAAATATTGCAAAATTAGGGACTATCCAGAAATGTTGCGAAATTACGGACTATCTAGAAATGTTGCAAAATTAGGGACTATCCAGAATTGTTGCAAAATTAGGGACTATCTAGAAATGTTGCAATATTAGGGACTATCCAGAAATGTTGCAAACTTAGGAACTATCCATAAATGTTGCGGAATTAGGGACTATCCAGAAATATTGCAAAATTAGGGACTATCCAGAAATGTTGCAAAATTAGGGACTATCCAGAAATGTTGCAAAATTAGGAACTATCCAGAAATGTTGCAAAATTAGGGACTATCCAGAAATGTTGCAAAAATTACAGGGACTATCCAGAAATGTTGCAAAATTACGGACTACCCAGAAATGTTGCAAAATTAGGGACTATCCAGAAAATATAAGGGACAATATTACCGGCATAAATAAAATGTTTGTATTTATTCGGTAACAGTATAATTAGAATTATACTGGAGTCCCATGACATAAAATTCCTGGTCCCTTCGCGGAAAATAGTCACAAGCAACGAAAGTCCAGCCTTACATCGTCTACAGATTAATTCGAAGTCAATAAACAAAACTGGTACCAAATTTCTTTTCCGTATGTGATCTGATTTCACTCATTTTTAGAGCCAGTTATTTTAGCTTTCTATCATTTTTTGCATGTGACAATATTCTCTGCTTGGATAAAGTCATTAGTTAAGCGAGACGAAGATGACAGTACTGGAAAATAAACAAAGACGAGAGGAATTCGCCTGAATATATATTGGAAGAGAGTGACTGTAAGCAACTTCCAAATATAAAATAAAAATTTCAAGTTTAAAATCTTAATTTAGTTGGATCGAAGAAGCTCGTAAAAGTATTATTATTATTATTATTATCATTATTATTATTATTATTATTATTATTATTATTATTATTATTATTATTAGCATGAGAAGCAAATGAGATATAATTAAGAGCCTTAAAATAACATATTTTGAAGGTATCTTGAAAATTTGTCATCACAGATTATTATATGTACGTTTTTATTACCCGTATGAGTTATCCTCGTTTTGAATCATTCGTTAGTTTCTTCTCATTGAGCTCTTTTTTTTTTAAATATTTTGGACACTAAAATACTACACTACTACTACTACTACTACTACTACTACTACTACTACTACTAATTATAATAATAATAATAATAATAATAATAACGTTAATAATAATAATAATAAAAACAGCTCACATAGTGAAAGTGATGGATCTAAAGGAGGCAGGATGCAATCGGAACCCTACACTATAAATACCACTCATTGAATATTGAAAAATTTGTCATCACAGATTATTATATGTATTTTTATTACTAAATGAGTTATCCTCGTTTTGAATCATTCGTTAGTTTCTTCTCATTGAGCTCTTTTTTTTTTTTTTTTAATATTTGGACACTAAAATACTACTACTACTACTACTACTACTACTACTACTACTACTACTACTACTACTACTAATAATAATAATAATAATAATAATAATAATAATAATAATAATAATAAAAACAGCTCACATAGTGAGAAAAGTGATGGACTCCTAAGGAGGCAGGATGCAATCCGGAACCCTACACTATAAATACCACCCAGCCGAATAGGATGACTGAGATAATAATAATAATAATAATAATAATAATAATAATAATAATAATAATAATAATAATAATAATAATAATAATAATGTTTTGACGCCCATCTATTTCTTCTTTCGTTAGCAGATTATTGCAGCAGATTTGAAGAAATTTTCCTTATAAAAAAAAAGGCTTACGTGCTGTTACTACCAGAAAACGGACAAATGAAGAAAGGTTAAGGTGAATCCTTCTACCATTATTTACACTAAACCTTCTATGTACAACTGATACAGATCCTGGCAATTTCATTTGGCTCTCTCTAACCCTTTCTCTTAGTTGCGTTCAAAAACATCAGTTTGTTTTGAAATGCTTCCACCTGAGTATTTCTTGTTTTGAATCATTTTTATCTTATTACTATGAGGTAAAAGGGAACCTATATTAGTGAAGAAAAATAAATCAACGAATGATACACGATTTATGATATTTGGTGCATTATTTTTTGTACATTAATGTGTGATTACAGACCTCGCTTCTAAACAAGAAAATCATGCACGCAACTTCTGGAATAGACAGGGAAAGCTGAAATAGTGCAGCCCTTGGATTTAGAGATACATTCATGGGCAAATATATCTTCCAATACACTGTGTCCTCAGAGAGAGGAGTAGGTAAACATTTAATGACTGTAGTGAATATGGTCTGCACTTTCTATGGTGCATCACTATACTGTGACCGGAAGTAATGAGTAAAATGGCAAAGTAATGTATATGAGCGACTGTATTTTTCAAAAAAATACAAGTAAAAAGTTTCTTCGGTGCAATTGAGTTTTCTGTACATCGTATAATCAAGGCCGCCGGAAATAGATCTATCTTTCGGTGGTCTCGGTATAATGCTGTATGAGCCGCGGCCCATGAAACTTTAACCACGGCCCGGTGGTGGCCTGGCCTATATCGTTGCCAGACGCACGATTATGGCTAACTTAACCTTAAATAAGATAAAAACTACTGAGGCTAGAGGGCTGCAATTTGGTATGTCTGATGATTGGAGGGTGGATGATAAACATACTAATTTGCAGCCCTCTAGCCTCAGCAGTTTTTAAGATCCGAGAGCGGAGAGTAAAAGTGCGGACAGAAAAAAGTGCGGACGGACGGACAAAGCCGGCACAATAGTTTTCTTTTCACAGAAAACTAAAAAGGTTAAAAAAGGGAGGTTTCGACCGTTTGCACAACGGTCCTCTTCAGTCAGCAAACGGTCGAAAGCGCCCTTTCCTAACCTTTTTTGGATTTTGAAAAATACAGTCGCTTATATACATTATTGTGGCTTTCTACTTATTATGGTCTTCACTGTTGTGCCTACACTTAGTTTCCCAAAATTCAAGTAATGGGCAAGGTCTCTTCTTAGGGCAATAAGAACCAGGGCTCTTGTCGCTTGCGCTACTTCATAGATATCGCAACCCTTTCAAACGGTTTCAGATACTTGTAACTAAATATTTGTAGAAAAGCTGAAAAAAAATATCGTTCGCAAGGAGCAGAGAGATCTTTAATGATTCTCACAGTTTAGCGGACGAGGAACTTATTAGCGCTTATATTCTTCCGATACATTCGGCAGAGGGAAACTTAGTGTAAGAAGGTATGTAAAAGACACTTTCGAACATCTAAAATATTACAGGTACTGCTGGAGTTCTTTACACATACATGCGAACACAACCAATACTTTACCTCACAAGAAAATCATACGGAAATACTCTCTAAACTAATCTTTATCCTAATTGGGTCTCTCTCTCTCTCTCTCTCTCTCTCTCTCTCTCTCTCTATGGGAGCTATCATATATCACAATCACAAGATCATTGATTAAGTACGTTTCATGATATCGTTTACTCTTATAGCCTTGGAAGGAGAGCTCCTTACTTATATAGCCTAGGAAGGGGGGGGGTCCTTATTTACAGCATAGGAAGGAGGGGGCCCCTTATCCTCTCAAGCAGCTAAGTAACACCTGACAAGCCACAGTAACCTATATTTTACATTTCCCCCTTGGAATGAGTCGCCTTCGGTTAGACAACTGCATTTTTCCCTCTACCACGAAATAATGGAAAATTTGCGTTTGCGTTGTTATCTCAATAATGACCAAAATGTTACTCCTAGAAATGGTGTGTCTATTGGTTCTTTTGTGGCTAGTACCAGCATATACTCCTCATTTTTTCTCGAATTTATTTCTGGCCTGCGTTACATGTAGGTATTGAAATACCAGTACTCTCTCTCATATATATATATATATATATATATATATATATATATATATATATATATATATATATATATATATATATATATATATATATATATATATATATATATATATACATATATATATATATATATATATATATATATATATATATATATATATATATATATATGTATATATATATATATATATATATATATATATATATATATATATATATATATATATATGCAAATATAAGGAACCCATAAAACCACCAAAATGTAGAAATTAAATGCTATATTTCAGAGGCCAACTGTCTCTCTCATCAGGCAAATGTGTGTATGTATGTATGTATGTATGTATGTGTATATAAATCGGACACATCTTGCAGTTGTTCAGGATATTCAAAAATTTGTAGTCAGTCAGTTATTTTCCATGTTAGTGAAGTTTTCGATCACTCAATAATATTGTTCAGTGTCCTTTCTCTATCATTTTTAGGTTTACAACGATAGAAGGTTCACAAGAGTCTTAAAAGAACTTATTCCTGTCGTTCAGATTTGTGGCAAATATAAACTTTTTTTTTATAAAGCAATTGTTAAGTGTCTTCGCATTTGTATGTTTTACTTCACCAAATCAAGATTATCTCTTTCAAGAAAAAAAAAAATTAGTTAAATATAGACTTGCAAAATCTTTAACTCTACAAAGCGTTTCAAATAGGGATGAATCAAAATATATTATTATGAAACAGTATTTTTAATTTTATAATGAAGGCTGTTTTTATTTACATAATTAGCCCCCAGCAAACTTAGTTCATACCCAATTAATGAAAAGTAATGAATATACGATGCCTTTCCCATCATTTACTCTTGTTGAAACATATCCGCGGCAATAAGATCTAAGTTCCTTACGCGTATATGTTCAACTGTTTGAGCAATTTCAGTATTCGTTAATTATACAAATAGCAGAATATTTTCCGCAACATCCATTGTGTCATCATGGCGAGGATTCCCTTTCGCCCGATTGGAAATATCAGGCATCAAGTTAGTTTTCACTTTCATCCCTCTTTTTTTTGGAAACGATTGTGCCGAATCTTCCCCCTAGGCAGCCAGGATATTAGGAACGTTCCAAAGAAACTTCCCTATTTGTACTTCTAAACCTGAAAAATGAAGGCTAAAGATACAAATTCGCTTCTGATCTATCTTTCGCTCACCTAGCGAAATACGGCAGATAGTTTACGTGAGGGAGGTAGGCTGGTGGTGAGGGGGTGGGTGTCTTAGTGATGAAGGGGGGGTGGGGGGGAAGGGGGTGTAATAAACACGAAGGGATTTCCCTCGCGTGATTACATCTGACTGACCCATTACGCCAGACAATTATTGGGCTTTGCAAAACTCACTTTCGCTCTCCAAGTCAGACTGGATTGTTGTGTTCGAGGAGGTCCTAAGAATCCTCTAACACCTTCCCGTCCTTCCATCGCATCCTCCCTTCCCACCTCCTCCCTCGCCCTCCCCCGTCATAATCTACCTCAAGGTAAGCAATGAAACTGCCCCTAACAAGCCATCAAGGCAGCAAACGACCATTCAGACTGTGAGACAACCACTAGGTGGCGGGTGGGTAGCATAGGGCGGCCCCCCATCCCGACCACAGGCCACCAAACACCGTTCTCACACACAGGTGTAATTTGGGCCATTATGCAAATGAACAAGGTGAACGGGGGCTAACTAGTGCTTCTTTATTCTGACTGAGATGTCGACAAACGCAATCGTGTCGACCCGCGTCCAGCACCGTCGACAGAATCACCAGCTGATTTCGGGCTTCAAAAATCTCTTGGAACGATGAATTTACAGGTAATAGGTTTCAGGTAAACGCGTCGGTTGCGCGCGAGTGGGCGCGAGCCTGTCAAATTTGGCGGGTGGGTGGGTGAAGGTGGGTGCTGCTGGATGGATGGGTGTGTTAGTTGCTAAGGCGGTTGCTGGTGCTGCTCCCGTGTTTTGGGTGGGTGGTGAGGTTAATGGGCAAATGTGGTTTATGTTCGTCAAGTCCAATTTGTGCGTAGGAATTCTCTCTCTCTCTCTCTCTCTCTCTCTCTCTCACCGAGATTTTAACTATTCTTAAAACTTCTGGATAAAATTTCAGTAAATATACTTGTACCCTTTTTCCAATTTTTACAATCCTAGCCCTACAAAAAAAAAGGGCAGAGCTTCAAATTTTAATAAGTAAATTAACACCTCTTTACAATTATTCATTTGTCATTTTTACTCCTCAAAAAAAAAAAAAAACTTCCAATACCAGCAATGACTAAGACATTATTAAACTATATATATAACAATATATATATATATATATATATATATATATATTATATATATACATATATATATATATAACATATATATATATATATATAATGCTTAATATAAGGCAACCATGAATAAGCAATAAAATTAAAGACACCTTTATATCTACATTGTTACAATTTCAAATTATTCTCTTATTCTCAATCAATTCAGCGAAACGTCAATCAATATACTGTATATCATGAAAGAATGAGCTGAGGCCGGCGGAACTGGCGACTCAATCGACAGGTGGGGGTGAGATCTGACCACAATGGAAACGATAGATTACAGGACCCAGGAAAGAAGCTGCGGGGGAAGGCTGGCTGGAAAGGATGAGTATCCTAACAGATGATATATATCGAGCTGCTAAGGTATCCTACAGCTAGGATACCCTGCTAGTTAGCCTATTGTCAATCGGAAGAAAAAGAATCAATGGAGATATACATTGCACAAAGAGCTATCACGAATATTTGTCAACAACGAAAAAAAAATAAATAAACAAATCACACGACCTTGAGACGGCGAAGACAATTCGACCTTGAACACCAGCTGGAAATTTTGGTGTGTCCAGTAATCAATCTTTAAAGTTTATCACTAAAATTTATCCCAATTAACCTAGCAACCAAAACCGGCCGATAAATCTGAGGTGTTTAAATACTGAATTAAATTGAACTGAATACAGAATTCAGGCCAAAAGTCCAAGCACTGGGACCTATAAGGTCATTCAGGGCTGAAACGGGAACTGACAGTAAAAGGTTTGAAAGGTGTAACAGGAGGAAAACCTCGCAGTTGCACTATGAACCAATTGTTAGGATAGGGTGGAAAGTAAGGTGGAAGAAAGAGAATATGAAAGGAGGTACAGCAAAAGGAATGAAAGGGGCTGCAGCTAGGGGCACTGACGGCACTACCCCCGTACGGGGGAGGTGGATAAATGTTAAACGTCCTTGGGGGATAAAAAATGAGCGAATGGTCGCAGACTCAATCCGACTCTGTTGTTACTGACTTTGAGGTTGTCTAGACCTTCAGCCACGGCTGTCTTGACGAAAACAAGTCTGATGCGGCCGGTTTTGACTTATATTTGATCAGAATTACCGGAAACAATTGTGCGGAATATCAGCTTGGAACTGAAATATCACGCAACGGCTGAATGATGTCTTCCCTTCTTTTCAAAATTAGGCACAGTAAAAGAAATCTCACGATAAATAAATAAAAAAAAAATAGCAAAGCAATATTTCATCGGCGAAGCATTGAGATGTAAATAAGTTCTACGTACCATGGATGCCTGTGGATAAAATAATCACAGACATTTTAATATTTTCATAAGGCAGCTTCTTTTACGCCTAACAATTAAGGTCTAATAACAATTTCAACTTATTTAATAAGCCTGAAACCCCTTTAAGTAATAGTAATCGCAAAATGACGCAATTTAAAAATCACGGAAGGGGTAAAGCTAATAAATTTTGTTTTTTCTCCCGTTTTCTTCTTCTTCTTCTTTTTCCTTTTCTTCCACCTAAGCCCCGGACCCATCGCTAATTATAGACATTAATAACGACGAGCCTGCGTAATATTAGTTATTTCTGCGCAGTAACCCACAGATTGCCCGTGAAAAATTACCGTTATTTATCACCTTCCTAATTTATAACATCATCACGCAAAGGCCGCTGTCGCAGCGGATGCGACATTTTAGCAAATAACAAAGTAACGAGTGATGAATGTGCTGTTTTGATTCATAAGTGTACATTAATATCAGGCCGCGAGGGGAAGGGAAGAGGAAAACAGCCCCTCCGCCCCATTACTTAAGGGAGGAAATTCCATCCGCTGTTTCTCCAGCCAAAGATCTGAAGGCGATAAGAAAAAATTGTGAGGAGACGTCACGCCAAATGGACTTTAATAACGCATAAAGAAAACCCTCGTAATATATCTTTTGGTGATATCAATTTATTCGAAGGGGTCCTTTACTTGCAAATACAGGTAGTTATAAATAACGTAACGTACATTTTCCCCATTCATCTTTGTGCTTCCGCGCCGAGGAAATTAGGAGAGGACTCACACGCTGCTGCTTGCCGATTCTCTGTTAACGTATCTTGCGCCATTTTCGCCTTGGTCGTTCGTAAATCCTTAGTATGAAGTCCTTTTTGTTTTACAAGACATATCCACACCTTTCGGACCTTCTTCAACACGTCTATCACTCTATCGATATACATACGAACACACACATATATGTATATACATATATATATACATATACATATATATATATATAAATTTATATATACATATATATATATATATATATATATATATATATATATATATATATATATATATATATATATATATATATATATATATATATATATATATATACATATACACACAAGCATACATATGTGATTTATTTTGTCACATACACCGTGACATTTTTTATATTCACAAATATTAAGCCACACACACACAATTCACCATAACTCGGGAATAACTTGCACCCCGCGGTAATTCAAGGGTCAAAGGTCACTGTACGTCGTTATTTTCCAACCAGGAGGCAGTTCGAATCCCACTGGTGGCGAAGAACTCATTAATAATAATTCCCCTTGGGTGTAAGTTACTCTTACTCACGAGGTGTAGTGAACTGGATATTGAACGACATTTTTGGCTTAATATTATATATGTGTGTGTGTGTATATATATATATATATATATATATATATATATATATATATATATATATATATATATATATATATCACATATATATATATATATATATATATATATATATATATATATATATATATATATATATATATATATATATATATATATATATATATATACACGTATTATATGTATATATACTATTAGGCCAAAACACACACCCTTTAATATCACCCAATCTGATTGCTTACTAAAGTTTTGTGCTAGTAGCATTTTTGCATGGGTGACATGATTTATGATATAAATACCCGTACAATAACTGACATTTTGACCTCCGAAGCAAGATGATTACTTATCACTTTAATGGAATCCTTCACAGCAAACCAATCAGTCTATTAGATGTTCAGTCATGAGTGCATTTCACGTTTGATATGCAAGAAGAAATTAGAGAACAGTTAAACATGACAGTTTTAATTACTGTTGTCTTGTTTTGTTTACATTTAACACCGGTATATTTACTCTTGGTAGTCTTGGACTCTAGATCAACGAATTATGAAACGTCATTTAAATACAGATTTCGACTTTCGTAGATTAATCTGTCGTGTCACCTGTAATCACTCCTATTAAACGAAGTTACGGTGTAATGTTACCACAGACGCTGCTTTCACGTCAGATCTCTGTCTCTCTCTCTCTCTCTCTCTCTCTCTCTCTCTCTCTCTCTCTCTCTCTTATGTGCAACTGAGCCTGCAACCTGCGAGAGTGTGAGGCTCTGACCAACACTATTAAAACCTCATTACCTCTGCCGCCACGGTAGAGAGATTCTGCAGGGCCTTACTCTCGTCTCCATTATTCCTCTCTCTCTCTCTCTCTCTCTCTGAAACGAAGGGTGTCTGGAAGATACAGGTGAATGGCGCTGGAGTGTGGGAAGGTTCGACGCTGTGCTGATGAACCTCCTTTTGTAGGTGTGTCCGGCGATTATGTATATTTTTGGCACAGAAGGCTCATCCTCGATTTAGGAGCTAAAGTATGAATGTTTTTTTTTTTCTGTGAAGGAATGTACTACAATGGGGAAGGCCTTAATAATGCCACCATCATCATCATCATCATCATCATCATCATCATTTATTATCATCACTGTACCTTAAAATGTTCGAAGAAAACATCCACTCTTTGAGAATGAATTTGACTATACACGAAAACAATTTTTGGACAATACTTTTCTTAAAAACTACTTCTAAATAACAATAATAATAAAACTGATAAATTTACCTAACTTCACTGAATATCGCAATGAAAAAGAAAGACTAGAGCTAAGCCTAACGCTAATGACAACAACCAGTGCAAGGGAATACAAAACATACTTCCGATGATGAAATCAATAATAACGATAACTCATGCAATAGTATAATAGTAATAATGACAGAAATAGTTTTTCGTGGAGGGGGTGAGGTTGAGGATATAAATGAAATCGTACATCTCCCAACGGTATTATTAACAAGAAACATCCATACACGGGTCACTACGGATAACTAGGTCAGCTACATCAACTAAAGCAGTGCCTTGATTTACTTAAAAAAAAAAATACACTATTGGCGGTATTGTTATGTGGATTAATTCTGCGCATGCGCCACCGCCAGGCTCGTTCGTTGTCTTGTGGTGCTGGTATCCCTGGCGCAGTTATTTACAACGGAGTGAGGTCAATGAGTAGCGCAGGTTACCGCATATTCATGTCTGTGTAACGGAAATTCATGGATGGCTCAATTCCACACGTTTTGGCTCTTATTTGTGACAGTGTAACTCAGCATCGATCACTTTTTTTTTTGTCTGCATGATTTATTTATCTTTTTAATGCCTTCATTTATTCATTCATCTTCTTTTTAATACCTTTACTCATTCTTTTTTTTCACATTCATATACACCAGTATCCCTTTTTTTTTTCTTAAACACAACAAAATAATAAGTCGATTTCCTAATAGGGGGTAGACCCGGGACAAAGCCAAAATACTGTCAATGCCACTATCAAACTTCACTTTATTTACGAGCGTCTGTTCTGAGATACAGAGTCCTGCAATTACTCTTTGTTAACTTGCTGAGGAAAACCACGAACTTCTTTTTTTCATCTGCAGTATGATATGAAAACCTATAGGTCATTCTGGCAGTACACTATCCCCTCCAGCCAAGTTGTCATTTTTCGCTAATTGTAGAAAATAAAATAAAATATAATTGTACACCGCAATCAGCACAAGAAAGGTTCCAAAATCATTGTTATCATATAACCACACATCACTGAATAAAATACGACGACCTACATGCATGCGAAAATCAGAAAATTAATAAGTGACATTACGTACACTAGCACACGCACACACACGCACACACACACACATATATATATATACATTATACATGTATATATATATACATAAATATGTATATATATTATATATTTAAATATATACACACTTATAAATTATATACATACATACTATATATATATATGTATATATATATATATATATATATATATATATATATATATATATATATATATATATATATATATATATATATATATAGGAATGGTTACTGAGCATGGAAGCGCCATCTACACCATCCAAGGCCAAAACCAGGAACACCATTTTTCACAACTTTATTGGCACATGCTTCGAGCAGCACTCTCCTCGTTATCAACCTACAAATCAAAACGATAATGACATTACAATTCTTACAATAAAATTCATAATAATGCGGCAAAATTAGTTTAAAAATGATAAAAATACGTTTAAAAGATGGCTAATCAAAATAAATAAATAATATAAAGTAAAATGCAGATTTTAAGTCACAAAAAGGAAGGTACAAGCACAATAAATACACTAGTCAATTTACAAACCAGTAAAACGCAGACTAAAAACACAGAAGTGAGGTTACAGCTACATTTCTAGCCAAAGCAGGCTTTATCTTGATGGAAGTATGGTATTTCTAAAATGTCGAGGTCTGCAGCAAATTGAGCAGTGGTTAAAACAAGAAAAATCATCAATATGTAAAGGGTGACTAGTCTCCTCGCTCTGTTCTCTAATTGCACTGTAACTAGGTCTTGAAAGATAATTGCCTGTACGAAATGACTGACTGTGCATATGCATATATGCGTGTTTTTTTTTTTTTTTGACTTTCCGCTGAAAACCTGGAATTCCAATTTTGAAAGTAAATTGTAGAAACTGTCCATAAACACGAAGATTCCTAAATGCAATACAATCAGGTTCCTTCCTAAATGCAATACAATCAGGTTCCTTCCTAAATGCAATACAATCAGGTTCCTTCCTAAATGCAATACAATCAGGTTTCTTCCTAAATGCAATACAATCAGGTTTCTTCCTAAATGCAATACAATCAGGTTTCTTCCTAAATGCAATACAATCAGGTTCCTTCCTAAAAGCAATACAATCAGGTTCAGTGAGACGACTCGGCCCAAAGCAGCCTGTGTATGTGTCCCTTGCACGACGCGAGCGAGTATGTCTACGATTCGAATCTGTGTCAGGAAGGGCAACACCCGAGCATTATCTCACTGAACTCAAATGAGGGATAATAGTATTTACAACCACTCATGATTACACCTTTAACATGAGCGTTGACATACATTCGAAAGTGTTTATATGCAGTATCTGCTAATGAAACTAAACTCTGACAAAGCAAAATCAATTCAAAGAAATGACTAGGTACTTCTCGTTAGCTTTGTTAAAAAAAAAAAAAAAAAAAAAAAAAAAATATATATATATATATATATATATATATATATATATATATATATATATATATATATATATATATATATATATATATATATTTACGTTTTTCGCCCTCCTTGCAACCTAACTTTCTTTCAAGCATATGACAATACTCCAATTGTAAGGGTATATTCATCATTATCTGCCCAATAAACTGTATTTTATCCTGTTTGAAGGAGAAGTTTAGTTACCCAAGCAGTTGGCCTGTTGAGAAGACTTTGAACTTTACTAAATATATATTGAAATTTACTTTCTGACCACAGTTCTTTCGAATATATTATACCAGCAATTTCAACAATTACAGTTTAATTTAAGCATATGTAAAAAAGTTAATTACACCGAAACTTTCAGGTCACTTTTCATAAATTGCATCATACATTTTGGTGTCTCAACCGCAAAAACGCAGACTCATAAAATTTCACCAGGCTCTTTGTATGATCGCCATAAAAGTAGGCTAAAGCTATTTTCGTGGCAAAAACGAGAGAAACACTTTGCAACAGAACACAGCGAGTGGCTGGAAGCACGAGATTAATGTCATTTCAAATATAATCAAACCAAATTAGAAGTAACAAGCTCTCCCCTGAAACATGACACCGCATCGCTGACCACGCCACCAGGGAGTTTGAGACGCAAGTTTAAGTTTTTCTTTTTTTTTCTTCTTCTCCCCGACGCCAAACGTGCAGCAGAAGAGGACGACATGAAAGGGAACACCGAGGGGCTACTGTGTCACACGCTACACAAAGAGTTAATTACCAACCAGAATCATAAACACTGAGGAAGAAGGAAAAAAATCACTGGACGACCGCCTGTCTTTGGCGCTCAAATCCCATCGCGTCGACCCCCACCGTATTGGCGGGAACCTTTGCAGCCTGGCGGGAAACTCCGGCGGCAGCTTTCATCTTCAGCCCCGTGTGGCGCCAAAGTGATGAGAAGACCATCGTATCAATGACCCTTTTTTTTTTTCCTCTCTCTGTCTCTATTTCTTCCCTTTTATTGAATAAGACACCTTGAATGAGATAGATCTTCACGCTTCCCTTCTCAAATGGATGTGGTAAAAGTGTCCTCCACAGAAATGTACGCGTGGCTAAAAAGTTTCAGGTTTCACTTACAAGGAAAATCGTGTTTTATGCACTGAAATTAATTTTACCACATAAATATGTCACAAAATCCTAATTATAAATAAAAATATGTAAAACCACCATATAGTTACAAGGGAAAGAATAAAAGTGCCTGCAATTACACATAAGTATTCTATTCCCTTTTTGTGCATCGATATCACATCACCTCTGGGCTCACTATCTTTGGGGCGTTGAAGTCTCCCACCAGGTCGGTCCGCATTAACTGTGGTCCCCGCTACTGATGATAGACGATGAATCCAGACTTAGATCTGATTTTCCTTACCTTAACCCCTTCATATATATATATATATATATATATATATATATATATATATATATATATATATATATATATATATATATATATATATATATATATATGAATTACCTCCTCTAATAGAACATTAGGGAATGGTTTAAGCAGAATTCCTTACTTATGTTGTATGCCTTGCTTATGTCTCAAAAACGTATGTTGATACTTTCAACACTGTAATTAGAAGTCCGATAGCAAGAATTACCCACAATCATTTATTCTATCAGAGAAGTCAAGAAATATATACAGTATATATAAAGAATGTATATATATATATATATATATATATATATATATATATATATATATATATATGTGTGTGTGTGTGTGTGTGTGTGCGTGTGTGTGTGTAGAATATGAGAAGGGAGTAATTCTTCAAATATCAACATACGTTAGCTGAGACAAGCAAGGCATAAACCATAAGTAAGGCATTTCTAGCTAAACCATTCTTTAAGGTTCAGTTAAAGTTAATAATCCATAACAATTCACACTTGCGCGGGCACATGCATTATTTGATGAGAACACTCACCAGAGAGAGAGAGAGAGAGAGAGAGAGAGAGAGAGAGAGAGAGAGAGAGAGAGAGAGAGAGAGAGAGAGAGATTACTTCTTTGGAATTCTAACACGAATTTGAAAAACATTTCAAGGTTTGTGACCATGACTAAAATTAAGAGTTTATAGAACAGTCTTTTGCATCAGGATAAATATAAGAAAAACATGCTGGTATCAGCCATCTTTAAAAACTAGCAAAAATAAAAAAAACACATTCACATCAGGGATGATTCTTTTTTCAAAACAAGGATGTTATCCACAATTCTTTTATTTCCATCGACTGACAAAAACAAGACGCAATATGAAGCACTTAGGCATCGTTCAATAATTTCACGAACGTAAATTAGGAACTAAAGTATTATAATATATCACTTACAAGAAACAGCTAATAAATATTACCTACTTCCAAAGTTGGATATGTTGAGAAAAAATCAAACCATCTCGAAAATAATCACGGAAATCACCTTTCAAATAAAAACCCATTAATGTCCTTCGACCGGCTACCATCCACACCAGACCACTTTGGAAGGCTTAGGCCAAGGCTAAGGATGAACAAAAGGGTTTACAAAGCAACAGAGAGGGACCTGTCGTTGCTAACTGCATAAGGTACTTGAGTCCAAATGCTAAATAATCAGCAATTAACCTCGCCTGTTACAAAGAGATTTTGGAAACAGTAATGGGAAATGGTATGATACAGAAATAAGGGGTAATAAAGAGAGAGAGAGAGAGAGAGAGAGAGAGAGAGAGAGAGAGAGAGAGAGAGAGAGACTTTTTATTCATGCTAAGTACAGACATGTATGAAGTTTTACTCATAATCAAAGATTGCAAAAAAATTTTAATTCAAATGTTTTTTTTTATTTATTTATTTATTTTTTCTACAAATTTTACTTTGTTCCTCTATTAAGTTCCAGTACCGCACGACTTACCGACGTACACCAGGTTCTCGCAAGAATAATTGCGTTACATTATTCCAAACAGCGTTAAGGCCGCCGGGAGCCACCTGCCTAAAAAGCTCACTGAGGAGAGGACAGAGTAGGACAGACATCCCGTCCGCCGAAGTACTGTACCTCTCAAGACTATAATATCAGGTGGCGAGTTTTCCCTCAGAGTCACGACCAGGATGTTGAGGTGAGGGCTGCTATAATAAAGATAATTACTGTGGTTATTAGGTCCTAAGCCGCCTTCATCTCGCTCGCCCACCGCCCTTAACTTACTGCTTGCGGTCCGCAAAGTGTGGGTGGGTTGGGTGGGCGGGGTAGTTGGGGTTGGGTTAACCCACGAGGTGGAATTTGAAGCCGGATTTCTATGAGAGGTCCGTGACTTTTTTTCTGTTTTTACGAGAAGGAACGTATGATGAACAGTGATTTAGACTTGGATTGACAAATTTCTTTGGTATCTAACAACAGAATAGTAATTTAATTTAGTGAACTGTATTCAGTTTAGAACCTGAATTAACTGAATCTGAATTATGTAAACGTAAAAACAGTACGTAACAAAATTTACTGTGAAAAATGATCTTCTGAAGTATATTCAATTGCCGCAGATATCTGGGAGAGACATGTTTTGCAATAAGGGGAGAAAGAGGGAGAGAACCAATCACTGGATTCAATAGTTTCTCTTCGTTTTCGTTAATCCACCTAATTCTCCAGCAAAAGAAAAAATAAATAAAAAATAAAATAAAAATAAAATAAAATAAAATAAAAAGAAAAAAATCATTCATTAATCATGTATACAATCTCATCTAAAATCTTGTTTACTTTGGATTTTCAATTTTTTCTTCTGCACTACACCTTTTTCAGTGATCAATGACGTCAACCATCCACAAGCAACAACAGACTGTAAATCGAATCATAAAGCAAACTCAACCTTCAGTATAAATCTAGAACCTCAAAGCTAACAGAAATAGATTACAATGTACTTTAAAACTTGGAGGTAAAATCCGCATGACAATGAAATGATGAAAAGGAATCGTTATAATATCTATAACACAAAAGGGCAAATCCGTCGTAAGCTGGAACATATTCATTCGCAACCCAAACAAGAATTTTCACAAACATTTTATGGAATGGGAGAGCAATCACAAATTCCCAAGAGCTTGCTAATTAGCGAGTTTTTTTTATGCGCTAGAAGAGCTCTGTTTTCTGAAAATTCTTAAGAGCAAGAGCCCGTGTTGGAATATGGCCAGCGTAATCTAACAATAACACTGAAAATTCTTTTGCAAATCGCTCCAGGTAATATCCCTGTGGCGTTCTTAGCTCATGTTCTTGAATTGCGTGGACCTTCTGAAGAATAATTTTACTGAATATACTGTTGTCTTCTTTCAATGTCACTTATCAGATCTTGATAAATTAAAACGTTTGATATCAATAAATGTCTGTATTGGGCGTAGCGAACTGGCAAGGCACTATGAATTTCTAAAATTCCTAAGGAAACATTCAACACATTGGCTGTACCTTTAAAATAAAGGAAAAAATATTGCAATACACTACCCTATATGAAATAAATTATTATTTATGTGTAAACTATTGACTCTATATTCAAATATGGGTCATAACTTGAAAACGATTGAATAATGATAATATAGAATTTTTCCTTTTTTTATCTAGTGATCACTGTTATACTTCAATCAGGTAATCACTGACGACAGTGCTACCTTGCTAATTACATCCTGAAAAAATAACCCACGTGAAGTCCTTTGAAAATGGTGAAATATTCGAACAATATCTTCAGAATATAAATTGACAGTGAAAAAATAAACTTAAAGAAAATTCTTATTTATGAGCACGGTATCTCATATCACGAAAGTCAGAATAAATGATTTTCGGGGATTTCATAAAGAAACAAACTTACTGGTCTGGTCCTTCCTCTGACACCTGTTCTCTGAGGCAAATATCCGAAAGGCATTAGAGACTTAAATGAAATGAAATCTGCCCATTACAACCATAACTTTAATGGTTACTACTCCTCTCCAAATTAGTTTGAATAGAATCGGTTTAAGCTTTCGCAAACAGCGCAAGCCATGAGAAGGTAAGAAAAGGTAATGAAGGAACTATTAAGAACTCCGTTCGACTCACGAAACGCAGCCCTCAGCAATAAAAATCACATTTCTTCATAGGGGAAACTTCATACAGGAAATTATTAAGCAGCAGCTCAAGAACACAACACTTAATGGAAACCCATCGCCTACAACCTCTTAATTAAACGGCCGAGGAAGCAGCGAGCCTCGAGCGGCTACCTCGCCTGTGATCAGCTAAACATCTTAATAATAATCGTGGCTCGAAACATCAGCGCGTCGAGAAACAAAGCTGTAAACTAAAGTTCTCATTTACTTTTACACCCGCCGAACAGAAATTGCTTCCCCTTTTTTCGCTGGGAAAGGCTAAAGATCAGTTTGGAAATTCGGAAAGAAAAAGCTCATCACAGCAACGAGAGGGTGAATATTCTCAAATTATATGATTCAGTTTCAGTGGTGCTATGTAAAAACGGAAGGAACGAAACGGCAAAGTAAAATAAGGAACGTTATAAAATGCACACACAAACATACGCAGCTTTCCAACCCATTGAGGATAGTATTTCAAACCACTGGATCACAAACAAACACAGTCACACACACACTATATATATGTGTATATATATATATATATATATATATATATATATATATATATATATATATATATATATATATATATATATATATTATATTATATAATTGTATAATATATTTATATTTATATATATATAATATATATGTATATATATGGATGTGTGTTCATGTACGTATGCATGCATGAATGTGTATTCTGCACAAGAAGTTCAACCATGATACAGCATTTGAAAGAGCGACGAGGTAGCGACTGTCGTCTTGTTTTCCCTGAACAAACTGATTCGAGAACTTTACAGGTATATGTTGACGACCGTAAGCAAGCAAACCATGCCTCCAACAGGTAATAATTCACCTGTATTCTCCCACGAAAAGTAAAAACTCTTAAAAAACACAGACACAGCAAGACATGTCTAGCAAACAGACAGCCGCGAAAGGCAGCAAAAGGTGTGTGCGGGCTTTTAGGGGTGTTTAGTGTCACAGTCTACCTTATCATCTTTACCCTGTCGTGATTTTTTTTTTATTTTCTATACCACAGTCTCTTTTCATTTTTTTTTCTTCTTTTACATCCAGTAACAGAAGTGTTAGTTGTAAATGGCTGGCAGGCAGAAGAAAAAAAATGACAGGGCGTGGGATTCCTGCTGTACATTACAGAGAAGGTGTGACAGAATAATTCTTTTTCAGTTTTTTTTTCTATCACTGCTTTACTGTCAGCTCTTTTAATTTCCTTTCTGAATCTCAAGTTAATTTCCTCGCAAGAGCGTTAATTATCAATTCTCTTATTAATTTTTATTCATATTTCTTATTATTAGTTTTAATACTTTTCATGTTTTATTTTACTTGTTAATGGTCCACTGCTATTTCCTCGTAGCTTTATCAATTTGCCATCGTTTCCTGTTTCGTAGGGTTAAATTGGACCTTTAAGATACTACTAAGACTACTACTACCACCTCTTCCACTACTACAAACTATTATTATTATTATTATTATTATTATTATTATTATTATTATTATTATTATTATTATTATTATTATTATTATTATTATAAGAATTTTGTTAGACCTTTAATACAAGTAATGACATTTGTATGAAAAATCATAAAAAGAGAAAGAAAACGTCATAATTTCATCTCGAAGTTTAACATTAGTTTCACGAATTTCTGTCAAATACTGATGTTAAGACCCTACCACGATTTTCTATACACAGCGTATGCAATACGCAACGATATTTATAAGGTGTTCGCGTTTATTCATATACAAATACAGAAATACACACACACACATATATTATATATATACATTTGTATAAATATACATATACAATTATTATATTTTTATGTATACTTGATGACTTGTGTCAATACTTTTCAAATAGTCACCTGTTTATATTCCAATTAAACATTACAACGATTCACTTAAGAGCATTTCGCTATTCCGTGCCAGAGCCAATCAGTGCCATAAATTCGTTTCCTTGTGCAAATATAGAAATTATGCAGAGTCAAATAAGGATTTGGCCAGAGACTAAAACATACACGGTCTTGGCTCCCTTAAGGATGGTTACAGTTCTAAATTAAAATTCGAAATGCCGTGGCTTCAAGTCCAAACGATTCATGACAGTCCTCGTGCTAACTATAACAGAAACGACTGATTTTCATTCTACTGACTTGGGTTCACGGAATCTTTGAATTGTGCTCACACTTGGGAAACACAACTGCAGGTTTCGTTGAAGTCAAGTATTGTACACCTTTGCCTAGTGTCTTCTCTGCGATTGGGATGAAAAGAAAATAAATGAATAGGTTTAAACGAAGCTGCTGATGACTGTACCGGCTTCGCAAATTAGTCAGTTTTTTTCAATCCCGTGGTGGGTTTATTCTATCTCTCTCTCTCCCTGTTTTGTTCTTTTGGATTAGATTTCTGAAGAAACAACCTAATTTTGCCGAAAAAAAACAAAATATATTATAAGGAACGTCAGAATACAATTTTAATTCTAACGTTCCTTATGATATATTTTTTCTGCAAAGTTACTTTTTTTTTTTCTTCAGAAATCTAGCCCAAAAGAACAGAACAGGGAGAGAGAGAGAGAGAGAGAGAATAAACCCACCACGGGACTGGAAAAAAACTGACTAATTTGCGAAGCCGGTACGGTCAACAGCAGCTTTCTTGAAACTTATACATTTATTTTCTTTCCATCCCAATCGCCAAGAAGACATTAGGCAAAGGTGTACAATACTTGACTTCAACGAAATCTCTGAGACGCCCAAACACCGCCCCTTCTGGTGGGCTTTCCTGAAATAAATTGGCTGGAGAGTCTCCCCACGGAGCGTTGATTTGGTTTCCACAGGTAAAAGTGTTGCTAATGACTTTGATGAAAAAGGAATTTCGTCCCTCCCAGGCCCCCCCGACCCCGAATACCCAGAGACCCCACCCCAGCTCCCTCTCACTCTTGCATGCCTAATGACTCGAGCTTCAAAAGGGGACATGGCCAGGGGGCCATCAGCAAACCTGACGGGGGGTGTGATGCGCAGGCGCTCTCTGCTATATGAAACTCGAGTCGTTCCGAAAATAAAGAGTCTGAAAAAATGCGATGGGTGCTTTAAGAAGGTGAGAGAGACAGGAAATCTGTAACAGTAGGAAGCAACAAAGGAGATAAGATACTGTGGGACGAAATGAAGTAAAGGCTTCAGACGCATTTCCAGCAATTCTAAGATAAATGAATAACATGAGTATTACTCAGTAGAGTTTTGAAGTGGAATTTATGCCTTATTAATTTCATGCCATATGAATTGATGTTATTATTGCCAATGTCTTTGGTGGATCGATGTGAATGTCTGACTTTGAACTTTGCTTTCATTTGAAGTAAGTTAGTTTAAAGTTAATAATTGGGACATTTCATTTTTTTGAGTAACTAAAGGAAATTTGTTAATTCATTAACATATATCTGCTTATTTGGAATTGAAATGATCTAAAATGGAAGAACATTTATAATTCTTAAAAAAACAGTAAAAACGATAACAGATCATTCAGAGTTTGTGTAACAAATGTTGATCATTTACAGGGTCCACTTTGTAGCTGACCACTACACCTTTAAAATTAGAGAGCAAAATAGTATGATAATAATAATTACAATAAAAAATATAGACATTATCGATATCAGGAACAGTTCAACATAAAACAAACCGAGACTTTAAAAAAAGATAGATAATGAAAATGTCACTGAATTAACTCCACCTTCAACAGCCTACAAGTTGACGTCATCGTGACCCCGTATGTCTGTTTTTCAGAATCCTTCCTTAGATTCTAATACGAAATGATGCACCCTCTTTGTCAAAGAGAGATTTTAAAAGGCAGGTTAACTTGGTAAGGTTAATCTCGGAAAGTGAATAGCCAACCAAACCAAACTTGAAGGTTCAATTTCAGAATCACAAGATTTTCTGTTGAATACATCACGAACCTACAATCATTGCTCCTGATCAAAGATCTTGTCTATACCAGGAAACAGAGCTAATATATATATATATATATATATATATATATATATATATATATATATATATATATATATATATATATATATATATATATATATAGAGAGAGAGAGAGAGAGAGAGAGAGAGAGAGAGACCACCGAATGAATATACACAAAAATTAGAATAAACCGCGCCGAGCTAAAAATAGTGCGGTAAAGGAATCCGCAATATGGGAAGGGGCGCAAGGAAGCAAGCAATTATCAATGATCATCCATCATTTTTCCAAGAAATATCATTACGCAGACAAATTACTGACACCGCATTCTTCGATAAAAAGACAAGGAACTGTGCCGTCAACTCATGGACGATACACAGGAAGATATTGCCTTATCTACATAACATTTTCTTTTAAAACTGATCTGACCTGATAGACTGAGCCAAGGAAAAATAAAACAAGCAATTAGACTGCTAGGAAGCAGACCATATACGAATACAGAAATAGATGAATAAACCAAAATGTGAAAATGAAGAGGACATAAAATAAAACCGAAAAAGAAAAATAACGGTGTGGTGAATGGCAAACCCAAATCAGCTACAGAACGCACTGATGAAAGTATCCGAAAAGAAAGTACTGTACCTCTGTGCGGAGACAGAGAAACCGTATGGGACCTGTTACTTCTTCAGGCTGCTACTCTTCTGCTTCTGCGTCTGCCCCGTCAGCTGCGAGACTTGTTAAGAAAAAAAAAAAAAAAAAAAAAAAAAAGTCTTTCGGCCACCCACAACTTTTCTGCCACCGCTGCTGTTTCTAGACAGCTGAGATCCTAAATCACAAACCTGTTGCATTATGGGAACAGAAGTCATCACCCATCTCATTTACGATTCTCCAATCTCTTCCTCGGTACCTTCCTCCCCTTACTTACCCACCCCCGCATCCGTCCCAGCAACACCTCTCTCTCTCTCTCTCTCTAATATCCATTTCTCTTAAGTGCACGAACTAACACGTATAAAGACAGGGATGAATCACAAGCAGTCACGTGATTTTTGTCTTTCACCAATTATTTAAAACAAGACTCACTGTTAGAAGGGGACAAGATGAAATAAAATAATACCTCATTTTTGGATATTCTTTCCACGACATAGGTGCTTTTATCTTTTTCAAATTGTTGCGAAACGTCCTTAGCAGCGGCCAGACTTCCATAATTTCACGAGAATATACATGAGTTGCTAGCAGTATATCAATATCAATATATATGCAGTATATATATAATATATAATATATATGTATATGTATGTATGTATATATATATATATATATATATATATATATATATATATATATATATATATATATATATATATATATATATATATATATATATAGTATACATGTAATATATATATATATATATAATATATATATATATATATATATATATATATATATATATATATATAGTCTCGTAATTTTGGGCGGCTACTTGGAAATCTTAGCTTAATGATAAATAATATTGCCAAGACCAGGAAGAACATTCTTTATTGTACGAGCTTTCGCGGTATAAAACCTCATCATCAGGCTGAAAAAACCGACAAGGATGAGAATCAATAAAATTACAATAAAATGAATTGTCATAATAAATCTTCAGCAAAAATACGAACGGAATATATAAAATGAACAAGTAAATACAAACTAAAAGGGTGAGACGTAAAATAACGAAAAATTAAAAACAAACATAAAAATATGAAAATAAAACTAAGGTGAAATGTAAACAAACTACCACTCACAAAGTAAAATATTTAACGACCTAATTGAGTACCTACTATGAAATTACACGATAGCTAGTTGAATACCAGACGAGTTGTTGTTGAATTCCGGCTTCATCTTTTTAATAGTCAGCGACTCTGAAATTAAAAGGTCCAGTCTATTTGAACAAAAAGACAGTACCCGAAAATCCAGTTCAGTGAAAGGATGGTCCTGTGCTAAACTGTGTCCTCTAATGGCAGAAAAGGGTGGTTTGGAAAGGGGAAACCTAGTTCTAATAGAAAGACCTCTGTGTTCCAAAATTCTGTGTCTGAGCCAGCGGGAACTGGATCCCACGTATCGCAGACCACACTGCGAACAAGTGAACAAGTAAACGACACAGGAATTAAGGTCCACAGGCAGAGTAGGCTTCTCTCTCAAAAGTGATCTTATTGTAAAAGGATTACAGAAAACAAACCGGAAACTAATTTGAGGGAAACAATGCTTAAGTATTTCTTGTAACTTTTTCGGACCATATAGCTACTATGACCAAGTTAAGGCAGTTTAATGTACTTTTACATCTTTACTAGCAGTACTGTACACCGGTCTGGGACAAAACTTTTCATTTAAAAAATTTTTCAGAACTTTGTAAAATACAAAAATGGGATACGAGTTTTCAGAAAAATAATTCAGGAGAAAACCATATCTTGATGAAATAAATTAAACTCACAACAAACATTGTAGGCTCTATTTATCAAAGTGCGTATTGAGTTCATTTTATCCAACTTTGGCGAAAAACTAAGGTAATTCAATCCCAAGCCAGTAAAAAGTATTTTCCTATAAACAGAGGGTCTCAAATTTGCCACTATTTCTGTATACCTGTACATCTAAAAATGACAACTTATTATCCTGTTCCGTCACAAGTAAAAAGAAATGTTAGGGTGACGAGAATTAAAATATTCAAAAAACAAATCAACATGTGATAATTCCTTAAACACAGGAAAGTATCATCTACATACCTACAGTAATACAAAGGTTTGAAAGCACTAGGGCATTCCAGACATCCAAATCTTTTCACAATAACCCATGAAGCAATCCGCATATACAGGTCCAAGGGAATTTCTCATAGCTACTCCATCTATTTCATTATATAATTTACCATCAAAAGTAAAAATGCCATCAGCAGTTGCTAAATGTAATAATGTAATAGACTTGCAAAAAAAAATATTACATTTAGCAACTGCTGATGGCATTTTTACTTTTGATGGTAAATTATATAATGAAATGGATGGAGTAGCTATGGGAAATTCCCTTGGACCTGTATATGCGGATTGCTTCATGGGTTATTGTGAAAGGATTTGGATGTCTGAATGCCCTAGTGCTTTCAAACCTTTGTATTACCGTAGGTATGTAGATGATACTTTCCTTGTGTTTAAGGAATTATCACATGTTGATTTGTTTTTTGAATATTTTAATTCTCGTCACCCTAACATTTCTTTTACTTGTGAGACGGAACAGGATAATAAGTTGTCATTTTTAGATGTACAGGTATACAGAAATAGTGGCAAATTTGAGACCTCTGTTTATAGGAAAAGTACTTTTACTGGCTTGGGATTGAATTACCTTAGTTTTTCGCCAAAGTTGTATAAGATGAACTCAATACGCACTTTGATAAATAGAGCCTACAATGTTTGTTGTGATTTTAATTTATTTCATCAAGATATGGTTTTCCTCCTGAATTATTTTTTCTGAAAACTCGTATCCCATTTTTTGTATTTTACAAAGTTCTGAAAATTTTTTAAATAAAAGTTTTGTCCCAGACCGGTGTACAGTACTGCTAGTAAAGATGTAAAGTACATTGCTGCCTTACCTTGGTCATAGTAGCCATATGGTCCGAAAAAGTTACAAGAAATACTTAAGCATTGTTTCCTTCAAATTAGTTTCCGGTTTGTTTTCTGTAATCCTTTTACAATAAGATCACTTTTGAGAGAGAAGCCTACTCTGCCTGTGGACCTTAATTCCTGTGTCGTTTACTTGTTCACTTGTTCGCAGTGTGGGTCTGCGATACGTGGGATCCAGTTCCCGCTGGCTCCGACACAGAATTTTGGAACACAGAGGTCTTTCTATTAGAACCAGGTTTCCCTTTCCAAACCACCCTTTTCTGCCATTAGAGGACACAGTTTAGCACAGGACCATCCTTTCACTGACCTGGATTTTCGGGTACTGTCTTTTGTTCAAACAGACTGACCTTAATTTCAGAGTCGCTGACTATTAAAAAGATGAAGCCGGAATTGAACAACAACTCGTCTGGTATTCAACTAGCAATCGTGTAATTTCATAGTAGGTACTCAATTAGGTCGTTAAATATTTTACTTTGTGAGTGGTAGTTTGTTTACATTTCACCTTAGTTTTATTTTCATATTTTTATGTTTATGTTTTTAATTTTTCGTTATTTTACGTCTCACCCTTTTAGTTTGTATTTACTTGTTCATTTTATATATTCCGTTAGTATTTTTGCTGAAGATTTATTATGACAATTCATTTTATTGTAATTTTATTGATTCTCATCCTTGTTGGTTTTTTCAGCCTGATGATGAGGTTTTATACCTCGAAAAAGCTCGTACAATAAAGAATGTTCTTCCTGGTCTTGGCAATATTATTTATCATTATATATATATATATATATATATATATATATATATATATATATATATATATATATATATATATATATATATATATATATATATATATGCCGCTGGCCTCACACATAACTGTGGGGCTTATGCCTCTACGGCATCTTATTTTTTACTGGTCACCCTTCTTAGCACTAACTAGACCAACCGCCGCCAAATTGTTAGTTTCATATCGATAATAACATTGATGTTTTAATGCGAATTTCTCTCATTTTGGATGCATGGAAATTTTTGCTGCAAATTTAGTTAACGATTCGTGAAAGGAAATCTATGGATTTGACACCAGCAGTAGGTGAATCATGTCCCGTTTGGAATAAAAACCGTTTTAGTTTTCTGAAAAGAAAACTATTGCGCCGGCTTTGTCGGTCCGTCCGCACTTTTTTCTGACCGCCCTCAGATCTTAAAAACTACTGAGGCTAGACGGCTGGAAATTGGTATGTTGATCATCCACCCTCCAATCATCAAACATACCAAACTGCAACCCTCTAGCCTCAGCAGTGATTTTTTTAGTTAAGGTTAAAGTTAGCCATGATCGTGCTTCTGGCAGCGCAACACAGGCCACCACGGTCGGCTGAGAGTTTCACGGGCCGCGGCTCATACAGCATTATACCGAGACCATCGAAAGATAGCTCTATTTTTGGTGGCCTTAACTATACGCTGTACAGAAAACTCGATGGCGAAGTAGAAACTTCAGCGCATTTTTTACTTGTTTATATTTAACTTCTCCGCCCTCCTTGTTTACAAAACACAATCGCTTATATATATATATATATATATATATATATATATATATATATATATATATATATATATATATATATATATATATATATATATATATATATATATATATATATATATATTTTTTTTTTTTTTTGCATGAACTGAGAGTATTAGTGCTGGAGTGTAAGCTTACGTAAGCTCACCTGCATTTGCACGTTCACCACATCAATACGAGCCACGGATAGGGGCTAGCATTTAAAATCCTGTCTTCAGTTTACAATGACTCCTAAGCTGTTCGTTCGCGCACTTTGTGTTCATTTGACAAAACAGAAACAATGTCAATAAGAAACTGTAATACCGACATCGCTCTGAACTATTTAAGTCCTTTACTCAATAAGCAATTAAAGTACCATCGCAATTATTGGTCATCAACTCGCCTACTAAAAACAGGACTCCGACCTTCATTTTATGGGATGCGTAATAAATGCTACATTCTGCAGTTTATTTCATGACATCGATACATACACACACACACACACACACACACACACACACACACATATATACACACACACATATATATATATATATATATATATATATATATATATATATATATATATATATAATATTCTTATATGACTAATTCTGCTGAGTTTTTGGATTTCACTCGGACGAAATAAGACATTATGAATTAACGTAAAACTGCAATTGGCCTCTTCCGGCGCATCCTTAGTACCAAACCTTTCTTTCTCCAAATCCAAATGTCCTCGTAAAGATAAGGGAAGGAAAGCAAAAAAGTAGAAAAAAACTGTAGCTCACGTACACGAAGAAGAAGAAGAAGAAGAAGAAGGAGGAGGAGGAGGAGGGGGAGAAGAAGAAGAAGAAGAAGAGGAGGAGGAGGAGGAGGAGGAGGAGGAGGAGGAGAAGAAGAAGAAGAAGAAGAATCAGGAGGAGGAGGAGGAGGAGGAGGAGGAGGAGAAGAAGATGAAGAAGAAGAAGAAGAAGAAGAAGAAGAAGAAGAAGAAGAATCAGGAGGAGGAGGAGGAGGAGGAGGAGAAGAAGGATGAGGAGAAGAAGAAGAAGAAGAAGAAGAAGAAGAAGAAGAAGAAGAAAAGCAGCAAGGAAACGCCGCCTGGAACCCCGAAAAACCGACCGGTCAGTAAAGTTTGCCTTTCTCCCACAAGACGGTAAACTTTGTTCTTCTCGCTTGATTTCACAGAGGCGCCCCTGGCAATGTTTACTCTAACACCTTTGTGGTACCGCCCCGCCATTGCCTCTTCCTAGGCTTCGTACGTGTTTGAAGGCGTGCTTGGATGCGTGTTAGCAGACAATAACAGTTCCTAAGGCTGTAGAGGAAATAAGTGGGGAGTAACGGGGTGGGTTTTCGATGTTTGTTTAAAAGAAATTGCGTCCAGAGGCTACACTGCTGGATATCTCTCGCGCTCTTGGCGTCGACGATCGGATAATAAAACAGATGATATCAGTGATATCGATGATATCGTGTTCTCTTTCACTCAGACACCGACTTGATATCACCCATTCATGAGACCCTCTCGACTTTCAGAAGAAAGACCGAAAGAAGAAGAAAAGGGAAAAAAAATGCCCTTCAAATGAAACCCATGAGTCATGGAGCGCTTGCAAATGGTGCATGAGCAATGCAACCAATGATTAAAACTCATCAAGCAGAAGGTGGGTGGAGGGGGGTGTGAGGGAAAAAATCTAAATTACCTTCATTTAAATGTTTACACGACATGCCATCATAACACTTTGCTCTCTGCCGGAAATTCATTAATTCTCAATGGAAACTTTAGACGCTTTTTATCCTTTTGAATATGACGGACGATAAGAGAAGAACATTGATGGAAGTCAACTGCGTGCGTGAATGTGTGTGTGTGCCTGTGTGTGTGTGTCTCTGTGTATGAGAGAGAGAGAGAGAGAGAGAGAGAGAGAGAGAGAGAGAGAGAGAGAGAGAGAAAAAAATTGATGGAAGCAAACTGCGTGAGTTTGTGTGAGTGTTTATAAGAGAGAGAGAGAGAGAGAGAGAATTGATGGAAGTAAACTACGTGTGTGTGTGTGTGTGTGTGTGTGTGTGTGAGAGAGAGAGAGAGAGAGAGAATTGATGGATATCAGCTGCGTGTGTGCGTGAGTTTTTGTGTGTGGTGTGTGTGTGTGTGTGTATGAGAGAGAGAGAGAGAGAGAGAGAGTTATTAATGACACCAAATCTGTAACGCTGTTTTCCTGGCGTAAGAAAAGCAAGAGTTAAAATCAAAAGATGAAATCTTATTAAAAAGCACCCGGTGTCACTTAACAAAACGCCATGAGAGAGAGAGAGAGAGAGAGAGAGAGAGAGAGAGAGAGAGAGAGAGAGAGAGAGAGAGAATTCAAAACCTACTGAATAATGGGAGAATCAATGTGTAGAAGTCACTTACACACACACACACACACACACACAGGAGCTGATGATGTAGTCGAATATGACAAAACTTGTGTCCGACGAGAATCACTATACAATGAGACAAGGAGCAGTATTAGTCATTTACATTTAAAAACACCATAAGCATAGATGTTAACTAGACTGCGCGTGTATCTCCTATCACGTTCTCACGCAACCAAATTTACTTCGATGAATTATGGCTCATCAAGTTAATTATTTAACTCAAATTTATTTCGATGAATTATGGCTCAACAAGTTAATGATTTAACTGCACCGGGATCATGACGGCAAATTTTATTCGTGACGAAAAAATATAAATCAACTCTTTGATTCATTCTTCATCATCTGAGCAACCCAAGGCCATTATTAATCGAACACTTAGAGCTGCCTGAACCGCTAGAATTGACAGGGATCATCATCTCAGAATTGTGCACTGATGAATATTGTTAATTCAGAATTCTCGTCTAACATAACTAACATAACAAAGTAGAGATTTTTGGGGTTTGTTTTCATTGTACTTGTTGAGTCTGAAGTTGGGCTTATAAACTCTCTCACTCTAAGACTGAATATCTCCTTAAGGTCGTGAAAATGAAAAGTATTCTCGATCGGAAGACCAGAAAGTATTTTTGGTGGTTTAAGGCAAAAAAAAAAAAAAAAAAAAAAAAAAATCTCCAAATGTGCATACACTTTCCAGTTTACTTGAAGGCTAGATCGCATATTTGCTGACATATATTCACATGTAATGTATATATATATATATATATATATATATATATATATATATATATATATATATATATATATATGTATATATATATATATATATATATATATATATATATATATATATATATATATATGTAGTATATGTCTGTGATTATTTATCACTAACTTTACACATGATCCTTCTACACTTTCAAACATTAAGCTGCAAATTACCCATTAATATCGAATTGCCTACAATTATTAAGGAAATTAAGAATAAGGAGAGAGAGAGAGAGAGAGAGAGAGAGAGAGAGAGAGAGAGAGAGAGAGAGAGAGGGAGAGAGAGAGGACTTTCAAAAGATTGTGATGAAACAATTTTTTTTTTATTTATAAAGATCACGAAACGTGGGGTCCGTCCTGTCACGAGGCGTCAGAAATAATAAGATCTGTGGGGGGGGGGAAGGGTGGGGCGTTGCATAACAAGCTTACTGGCGTTTGCATTACAAGTACATATGATCGGGGATAGTCATACACCTCGTGTGCCGATAACGACCCGTATTAAATAGACTTCTGACTTTTTCCAGTCTTTTGGGATGAGTTTGTTATTAGCACTGTGTCCTTCTCCAGACTGTACGAGACCCACCATAGTCGATTGGCCATCAGGTACATATGCACTGAATTGATAAAGGAAGCACGATGTACTTCGCAGAAAACAAGCCAAATTGTCCCTGTGGGGCTTTCCGTAAAGTGAAGACCATATATATATATATATATATATATATATATATATATATATATATATATATATATATATATATATATATATATATATATATGCAATATATATATGTATATATGTATGTATGTATATATATATAAAATTCTGACTCACACCAGGATCGAACTCAGGCCTTTCAACTGAAAGACAAGATCGCCGCCAACCCAGCCACACGAGTCATAAAAGAAGTTGGAACCCAAGTACCACTGTACCTAATTCTTACCTGGGCAGGCTAACTGCCTTGCATACCGGTGTGTTTTCCCCAATTGACAGCATTTCATTCGACAGCTGTGTTGGCAGCGGTCTTGTCTTTCAATTGAAAGACCTGGGTTCGATCCTGATGTGAGTCAGAAATTTATTTCTGTTTTACACGTGGTTGTGTGTTGATTACTTACATTATATTCAATCAGAAAGGATATATAATATATATACACATTTAAATAGGTACATACATGCATACTTACATACATACATACATGCATGCATAAGTAGACAGACATTTAAAAAAAATTATATTGTTTATTTATTTAACGGGATATATCAGGTGTATGTGTTCAGGCAACAAACAGACGAACAAACGCAGGAGAGAAAGGATGAAGGGAACGGAAAAAAGGTACACTTAGGTACGAAACGTCTTGAGGTACACATTCCTGAGAAAAGCCAAGCTTAGCGAAGCAGGACATGCCTTAAGCATACCAGTGTCAGATGCCAAGTAGCAACTGTGCAATGAAGAGTAAAAGGACGGGGCAGGGAGGGAGCAATGGTATGCAATTCAGTGAGTGGTACATTTAATGATGGAAATGTTTTAACTGTATATTACTAGTATTTCTGTATTATGTGATTTTAGTTTTCTGTGAAAGAAAACTATTGTGCCGGCTTTGTCTGTCCGTCCGCACTTTATTCTGTCCGCGTTTTCTCTGTCCGCCCTCAGATCTTAAAAACGACTGAGGCTAGAGGCCTGCCAATTGGTATGTTGATCATCCATCCTCCAATCATCAAACATACCAAATTGCAGCCCTCTAGCCTCGGTAGTTTTTATTTTAATTAAGGTTAAAGTTAACCGTAATCGTGTCTCTGGAAACGCAACGGCACAGGCCACCACGGCCGGCTGCGAGTGTCATGGGTCGCGGCCCATACAGCATTATACCGGGACCACCAAAAGATATATCTATTTTCGGTGGCCTTGATTATATACGCTGTAGCAGGTGTACAGAAAACTCGATTGCGCCGAAGAAACTTCGCCGCATTTTTTACTTTTTAGGTGTTGAATTTTATTGTAAGACAATCCGTTTCACAATTATTCATGAGTATTTTTCAGTCATTTTTGTGTGCCTTTCGTCTTTTCACGAGTTTACATTATTTCATCTATTTGCGCTTTTTGGTTCCTAACTTTGAAAAAATTCATATTTGGACACTTAGGCTGCGTTTCTTTTCTCTCTTCCTAAATATATCTGCAGTTTTACGTTCACTAGAAACGACTTGTTACGTTTGTCATTCCGATTACAGTTGGTACTTTTCTGTCATATTTTCCTGTTAACTCTTAATAGTCATTTGGTATTTTTACATTAACTTTAAAAATAGTTAATATTTTTCTCTTGTATAAAAAATCCTAATCAGGGTAAGAAATCGGAATCGAGTTACTTCACAGTAACAGGTAACCAGACTTTTGATTTTCTTATGTGCGATTTTTATGATTGTTCCTTTTTCCTAAAAAAAAAAAAAAAATCATTGGCTATGATCATCACTAACCGATGACAACCGATATCCACCAGATATTGTTTTTGATTTAATAAAGATAATATAAGACCTAATTCAGTTATTTACGTACAGAAAACGTATAGAAAACCGCAAAAACAACAGCATGTTGTTTTTATTTCAAAAGAAAGATTTACTAGACATACAGGGTGTTATAAGTCTTTGATTTATGATCCCAATAAGCGTGCAAACAACAGAACAATTTCTCTCTTCCTCTCTCTCTCTCTCTCTCTCTCTCTCTCTCTCTCTCTCTCTCTCTCTCTCTCTCTCTCTCTCTCTTTGGCTTCACAATCTAATGTTTAGTCCTTGTTGCCGTTCACTCCCAGAATAAGGGATTTTCTTTTATTACTTTATATTTCCAGGACTAACCTGTACCTTTCAAATAGGCGTTTTATTTACTCGCGTGCAAACGTGCGTATGAACGACGTAAATAAAGTATAAGGACTTTTTTTCCATCACGCAATCACTGATGCATACTCCATTCCTTATTCTATCAATATGCTTGCTTTACCTTAAAAAGAAGAGTACCTGTACGAATCCTGTAGCCAAAGACCAAAAAGAAATATTCATCAATTGCCTTTCCTAGGATAAAATTCTGTCCAGATGCATTTGAACTAAAAAAAAAAAAAAATAAGTAAAAAATGCTCCGAAGTTTCTTCGGCGCAATCGGTTTTTCTGTACTGCCGCTACAAGGCCACCGAAAATAGATCTATTTTTGGTGGTCTCGGTATAATGCTCTATGAGCCACGGCCCATGAAACTTTAACCATGGCCCGGTGGTAGCATGTCCTAAATAGTTGTCAGACGCACGATTATGGCTAACTTAAACCTTAAATAAAACAAAAACTACTGAGGCTAGAGGGCTGCAATTTGGTATGTTTGATGATTGGAGGGTAGATGATCAACATACCAATTTGCAGCCCCCTAGCCTCAGTAGTTTTTTAGATCTGAGGGCGGACAGAAAAATGCGGACGGACAGACAAAGCCGGCACAACAGTTTTCTTTTACAGAAAACTAAAAATTGAAGGACTGAAGAAAAACCAGAGAGAAGACGAATATCTATAAAAATTATACAAAAAAAACCTCTTCCGTTCCCAGTTTGTTGGAAGAAGATAAAGCGAATCTCAGGGGAAGAGGACGAAGAAGTCGCCACGTGGAGATCACGAAGATAAACGGGTCTCTAATAAGTCATAATGGCCACTTAATTCTAGGTGATTTATCGCTAGCTTCCAGGCTCCATAATGCTAGGCAAATAAACACCATCCAGCGTGGTCTGGAAATGATCACATCATCAAGCGCGCTGATTACCTGTCAGGTGAAATCTTCCCGGTAATGGAAAGAAGCAAGCGAGCAGGCAAGCAAGCAAGAGGGACCATTTGCCTAATCAGCTAAACCCCCACAAAACGCATCAGGTAATTACGTATCAAGCAATTACGCGAGACAATCGATTTGTCAGGTAATCATGCAAGACCCTCCGCCACCAGAGCACATTTCAATTACTCCCCCCTGTTTAAGAAGTATAATGAAGTATAATGAAGTTGTTGTTATCATTCTTTTTCCGAGGCCCTTTCGGAAACTGTACTCGACACTGCTTTTACCTCATTAGTAATTACGCGCGAGGGAAATAACTGCGCTATAATTCATTCTCCCGAGGTGGGCTTGTTAATATATAGTTATAGCGTGCAATTACTTCGGACTTTAAGTAGTTACAACATTCCCTCTTTATTTATAACCCGACGAATGGTATTCCAACAATACCTGAATTTATCATTCATTTAAAGCATATTTTGGTGCGATTAAAAATAAATACACAAGGGAAAGAGAAAAACAATGACATGAGAAAAGACCAAATAGATGAAACTACGCAGAGTCAAGAAAGCATAATTAATAAATACGTAACGAAGTAAGTCATCATAACAGTAGTAGTAGTAGTAGTAGTAGTAGTAGTAATAATAGTAGTAATAGCACCAATCAATGGTATCACCTGTCTCTGGTTTCGCCAACAGCCAGCGTAACGTTACTTGTAATATCGAGCTAATCATTTACTTCCGACATGGTCTCGCTAAAACCTGGTCAAGTGTGATAATGCCACCACTGATGCCATTCTAAAACATCCTTTATAGCTGCTTACGATACTAAGAGCATTAACAACGATTCACGCCACGATGAAGACGATGATAATACGATTGGCTCTGTCTTCCATAACTGCAATAACGAAAGACGCAAGACTTCAGGATTTCTAGAAGGACAATTCGCATCGGCTGTGGCTTACGTATTCATTCTTCAGTCGAGTTCGTCTAAAAAAAAAAAAAAATTAACAACGATCCAAGCCACGATGAAGACGATAATACGATTGGCTCTGTCTTCCATAACTGCAATAACGAAAGACAGGACTTCAGCAAGACTTCACAGGTTTTTTCTAGAAGGACAATTAACGCATCGGCACGATGAAGACCACGATAATACGATATTCATTCTTCGGTCAAGTTCGTCTAAAAAAAAAAAACAGACATCATAATACGCCAATGAAGACTAAATGAACAACAAAACCATAATAGGAAATTACCGACCGCAAAGTGTATTTGTGAAATGACTGACGTCACGCATCCAAAGTAACGACCCTATTACACTGCACATTAACGCTGATTAGTCTATTCCTAAATACATATATAGTTATGAGAGACTCATTCGCCTGGTTGCGTTCCCAGTTCATGATAAATGTCATGCACTAGAGAGATTTCTGTTACCATGCAAATAAATCACGCAACCATGGGCAAATACATCAAAATTCAACATGACACAAAAACACAGGAAAAGTATTCTACGTGAAGACCAGAGTAAGATAAACGCAGAAAAATAACTTGAATAAATGTATTAGAAAATTCTCTCTCTCTCTCTCTCTCTCTCTCTCTCTCTCTCTCTCTCTCTCTCTCTCTCTCTCTCTCTCAAGAAAGACAAATTACTGACCTGAAGAAATTACAGCCGGAGGAATTGGTGAACCTTCCACTAACCTGTGAGGAAAAAAAAACAGAAATGATTTACAAATGATGAAAATAGTTTTGAATATGGACACATTTTCGTAATTCTAAGATAAACCAGCTCTGAAAGTATTCTTGTATGATATTCATCTTTTGTGTATTGCAATCAAGTAATTCATGAGTCTTTATGTTCCCCTCAGAATTCAGTACACGGGTCTTTATAAATAAATAAATAGTTACATGAGATGAAGACTGAAATGATAATACCGAGTCATTCCCAGTAAATATCACACCTAATACATCAAACGCTTTTGATTCAAAGGCGTCAGATTAAAGAAACTTTTAATGTACTGCTTTCTGCTTTCATAAAGCGACTTGAAATTACGGAATGATAATTTTAGAAAGACAAAACCGACCATAAGCGTTAAAACTACAAACGAATTATGCTAACCGAATTTGTACAAAAGCAGAACAAAATTTGAAATGACCTTTACCTCTGAATTAAAGTGACCCAGCAAATGAAAAATAATATTTTTGTAAATTATAAAAACCTAACTGGTAAGTTTTAGAAATAAAAAAAGTTAACAAAGATGCTCATAAAGCCCATAAAACTACTATGAAAAAGTACTTGTATAATATGTAGTAAAAGGAAGAAGAACAATCGGTAATAAATTCAACGTAAAACAAAGAAGATGCACGTAAATTGTAAGAAAAAAATAACGTAAACAAGGTCAATTTATAAAGCGAATCTCGACTTGAGGGCGTAAGAGATCTAAGTACACACACACACACAACCATATATATAAATATATATATATATATATATATATATATATATATATATATACAGTATATATATATATATATATATATATATATATATATATATATATATATATATATTATATTTATATTTTATATATGTGTGTGTACTAAGATCTCCTACGCCCTAAAGTCGAGATTTGTTTTATAAATTGACCTTGTTTTCGTTATTTTTTCTTACAATTTACGTGCCCATTTTCTTGGTTTTACGTTGAGTATAGTTTATATATACATATATATATATATATATATATATATACATGTATATATATATATATATATACACACATACACACACAGAAACGGACATAATAATAAAAAAAAAGTACGGTGGCAGGGATGCACGTTCACTAATCGGCATCCCGTTGCATCCTAATAGAGGTAATATTTAAGCCGTTTCACTTCCTCCCGAGACGAGTTTTTGTCCCGCCGACGCCGAGCAAGAAGCCGAGACCTGACGGATTGCAGCGGCAATGAAAACGTTAATAATAATAACAGAGGCCTCGCAAAAACTTGTCAAATACGTGTGACCGCCGAGACATGAGTCCATGGCAGCATGAACTCGAGACTCCTTAAGTCAGCACACGTTGCACAAGCAGGCAAGAAAACGGTGCTTGCGGCGAAATGTCCTCTCAATGAGTTCGGAACCTACGGCTATTTTGGGGGAGGCGACTCTCAGGCATAGGTACTCTCTCTCTCTCTCTCTCTCTCTCTCTCTCTCTCTCTCTCTCTGTCTCTCTCTATTTATATATTATATATATTGAGTGTGTATGTATAAAATATATATATATAAATATATATATATATATATATATATATATATATATATATATATATATAAATATATATAATATATGCATATATATTACATCTCTATATCAACACACACACACACACACACACACACACACACACACACATATATATGTGTGCCCGGAACCCATTGTGTGTGTGTGTGTGTGTGTGTGTGTGTGTGTGTGTGTGTTGTGTGTGTGTGGGCAGGTGTCAAATGTACGCCTCTTCAACCTTTGAGCGGTCTAATCCGGAAGATGTTGGTTTTGGTTCTTAAGCAATCTTCAAGGGAGAGATTGTTAATCCCACGACATTGTCCATCCTGGCTGCAACGCGCCTCATTCGACTGAAACCAGGTACTAATTCACTCCTTAGGTCAACATCGACAGCGTAACCGTGGGTATAGAGCCGAGACGTGCCCGAATCGTTACAAAGCCTGGCTAAGGTATCAAAACTTGGAGACCTTTCGTATCTGATGCGAGCGTCATGTACCTCCTCCGCTGTGCAAGTCATATCTAATAATACTAAAAAAAGATTCGAAACTTCTCTCAATCTCTAAGGTTTAGCTTTACAACTGTCACTCCTGTCACTAGAGGACTCTGCTGTACCCTGTCTTCATTTTCCTACTTTTGCCAACTTTAGATGGTCGTATGATGTCGATTTGTTGTTGAATGCGACGAAGTTTAAAATATTGCTGGTATTAGTGCTTTTACGGACTCGTTATACTGTAATAAAAACAAAAAAGCCTGCTGTCGTTATTTCCTCTAACCCAGGGGATAACTGACAACGTAAGAGATAATGGAAATATATAGATAATATATATATATATATATATATATATATATATATATATATATATATATATATATATATATATATATATATATATATATATATACATACATATATCGCTCATTTGCCAGATGAGTGCCTTAACTCAAAAATTGTTTTTTGACTGATTGATACCAACAGATAGCCCGTTCTTTGTTTCATATTTCCATATGAGGTAAAAACGTCTTATTTTTTATCTGTAACACTAATAGCTAGAGGGCATGACATGTCACTATTACTCAATGGAGGGTTTTAAACTTTAAATTGCTTCTCCTGAAAAATAGCCATTTTTGAGTTATGTCACTCTTCTGCCAAATGAGCAATATTATACATACATTCATACATACATATATATATATATATATATATATATATATATATATATATATATATATATATATATATATATATATATACTGTATATATTGTTACCATTATCTTCATATGATAATAATTGTTGACACTTGAACAATTCTTATCACGAACTGAGATTTTTGCGCAATCATGAAACTGGATTCCTTTTGCTTAGTAAAAACTAAGGGTCACTTCCATAGACAGTAAAAATATATAAAAATAAAAAACGAGCGGAACAGAGACCCTTCTGTGTGTGTGTGTGTGTGTGTGTGTGTGTGTGTGTGTGTGTGTGTGTGTGTGTGACTATCGTCACATTACCATCAAGACTCATCAGTCCAAAAGTTTAATGACAAAAAAAATAAGAATCCCGAGAAATATGACGGGATAATACAATTACAAACGAGTTAATTTGCACAAAGCTAATTAAAAAAAGAATTGGGAAGGGAAGGTTTTCGGTCACGTTTTCAAGTAAATGACTACAAAAAAAAGCTTGCTTCCAAGCGTCAAGATACGATCCAGTAAACAGTAATAAATGCAAAAACAAAATGACTCCATTGCACTAAGAAAAACTACACCAAAAAAGAAGCAACATTATGATTTTATAGTATTCTTCTACTTCTTCAAAAGTTACGTCAAGAGAGTCAGCAGAGCGACACATTGAAGTCCTCATAAATTTGGTGGAGAGAGAGAGAGAGAGAGAGAGAGAGAGAGAGAGAGAGAGAGAGAGAGAGAGAGAGCCAGCAGCCCACCCAAAGTCCTTTTTTCAGGAGGACAGACCTACCATAACCTAAAAGAAAGGAAGGAAGAGAAACGAAGGAATCGGTGGCAGGTGATTAGATCTGAAGTACGGTTGAAATTTCACAGGCAAAAAAGACATGAGAAGCGAACGGTAGGAACGAAGGGCATCACGTAATCGGTGATATTTCAGTTACAAAAACACGTCCGAGTTACACGAAGAACCTTTCGTCTGTCAGAGTTATCAGTTGTCATTACTCTCGGTTAAGCAAAGATGTAACTTTTGTTGATGGCTTGGAGTGTCTCGTTTGGTGTAGTATATGTGGCAAATATGTCTTAACATTAATTTTTTTTTTAAATGTTAGTCTGAGATGGATAACAGATGCTAGATTAAACTATATATCGTCAGCATCGTTAATTTATCATGTACTTATGTTTATGCATCATCATGTACTTTTATTTTCAACTTGCAATTTAAAATTTATTACACACATATCCATATCTTTAACCTGTTAACTGGTTACTGCCCCTGCTATGTACTTACACACACACACACACACACACACACACACACATATATATATATATATATATATATATATATATATATATATATATATATATATATATATATATATATATATATATATATATAATATATATATAATCCAACAGCTTTTCAGGTCTAGTTCTCACCTGAAACCGACCCTTCCTCAGTCCCTATCTTCGAGCCTTCCCCTCCCCAGCATGGCCTCGTCCCCCTCTTGGCTTCCGCCATACCGAAATACCCTCTCTGCCTCCCTTCTACCCTCCCCCCCACCTCCTCCAGCTTTTTTCCAATCTCCCTCTGCCCCAGCTAGAACGAGCTGTTCTAAGACGTGACTCATTTAAGCATAGTCCGGTGACTATGTCTCTTCCTCCGTTTTATTAGCCTCTAAGTGAAGCATAAATTGACCGTGGACTTTTAATGCCCCTTTCTTAGATCGGCGTAGATGGGCAACTCATTTTTTTTTTTTTACTGTCCCAACAGGGTTGCCAGATGAACACATCAGCATATGGAAAAAATTTCAAGAAAGTATGGCTGAAAATGGTCACTTTGGAAAAGTATTTGGCCAAAAATATGGCCAAAGATATAAAGTACAACAGCTCATGGACAAATTTCAAGAAAATATGGCCGAAAATGGCCACTTTGGAAAAGTATTTGGTCAAAAATATGACCAAAGATATAAATTGATTGAATTGTGTGAATAAACAAACCAACAGATAACTGCACAGAAATTATGCCTATATATTCGATTATATGTCATCAAAAATACTTCAAATCAAACTTAAAATACTTACAGGGAAACACAGCTGTTAAATTGACAGTACTTCCTCAAGGTATTGAATATCTTGTTCTTCTTTTTCTGCAGTCTGGGTCGTAAAGGGTTTTGCTATTGTGCATCTGCAGCATTTCGGGAGTATATTGCATAAATGGCCAAACTGAGTTTTCAAGGCCACGAGCCAAACTGATTTTTCAAGGCCACAGAGTTAAAAAAAATGGCCAAATTTTAAAAATTTGTCCATGAAATGGCCAATCTGGCAACCCTGGGTCTCCCAGCACCCACGAACACCATCCCCAGTACCCCGGCACCCCGAGACCCCCAACATCCGATCACGGAGTCATGCAAGGAGGGAGTCCTGTTTTGCCGGGGAATTCGTTCCCTTCTGATTCAAAGAGCCACCTCGACGACATATGCCGTGTCCACTAAAGTAACAACAGTTTATGTGTGTTCGTAAGTACGATCGTTTGTACGTTTTTGCTTGCAACAACAACAGCAAGGCTTTTTGGAATCTGTTTGAAAGAAGGCGGAGATTTTTGGAAATTTACAGCATCGTGGAATTTATAAAATGTAAAAGAAAAATAGCTGAGAAAACATAACAATGAAACCTAGGCGTGGTTTCGCCGGAAGTTTATCTTCTAATGAAATCTATTCATATAAGAAGGAAATTATAAAAAAAAAAAAATTGAACAGCGTTATAATTACGTTTTCGATACACTGTCAGCACCTATAATTAGCGAGTGAGGTTCCAGTTACCAATATTAAAATGTAATGCTTTTAAATTGAACGATATCATTTACGGAAATAGTTTTATTTTTTTTAATTAATGATTCCGAAGTCTAATACCTGTAAAAGAAATCCTTAAATTCTCATCAGAAGAATGGTACTTCGTAAAAGAGAAATAAAGCCATGCATTGTCCTTTGAGAGAGAGAGAGAGAGAGAAAAAAAACAAATGAACTAGGAAAACGACAATATACTCCGACACTATACCTTTTGATAAAATTATTTCTAATTAAGAGTAAGATAGGACAGGAGTTTAAAAAAAATTTTGAGAAAACAAAATCATCAAATAATAAATGATATATTTATCTTTCCCCTACAGAAGAGGTGGTACCACAAAGGTAGAGCCATGCGGTTTTCAGCAAGTCTTCAGGGATTAGAGTTTATTAGACTGTAGGCCATATACCCTGTATCTTGATCCTAGCTGATGTTGGTACCCATAGACCAATGAGCAGCAGACAGTTTCACATGCCTTGCAAAAAGACCATATATGTGTATGTGTGAGATATATATATATATATATATATTATATATATATATATATATATATATATATATATATATATATATATATAATATAAATATACATATACATGCATACATATGGGACCAGGGTTCGTTTCCCATACCGGACATCACAGTTTCTTCATATTTCTTCCACTTAGATCTTAAGACTTTGTAGTGACAAGCGTATCCAAAAAGAGCGCGAAGAATTCGAGAAGTTAAGAGGGCATTGTGGCTATTACAATTAAATACGTAATCTGGTAAAAAAAAAAAGTGACCATTAGATTCTACATACATATTTCAGATGTATATATATATATATATATATATATATATATATATATATATATATATATATATATATATACATATATATAATATATTATATAATATATTATCTATGTATATATATATATATATATATATATATATATATATATATATATATATATATATATATATATATATATATATATATATACCACGACATCATTTCTGCCTCTACGAGTCTACGAGTACCCTAAGGGCAAATTCAAATTCTTAACAACAACAAAATTTTTTTGGGGGGACTTGAACTAATTTTTCTATTCTCTGTTCACTTATCTATCTATCTACCTATCTATCTACCTTTCCTTGTTAATCCATCTACTGTACATTCCGCCATACACATTTTCAATTACTGGGCGGTGTCTCCATAAGCGCTGACTTCTTTCCTTTATTTACCGTGTTTGCGATCAACAATCGACTAACCACCATGTACATAATTTATGGCTTAAAACTGATCGCGCCCAATTAATCCGGCTTGTTGCAGGAGTCGAGCCCTTCTATTCTGCTCTCGAGTAGTCTTTTACAATATATAGAATAAACAGAATCTTGTTCTTCCCTTAGGGCGCCAGTTTCCAGGAGAAGCTACTTACTGGCGATAGGGAGGTTGCGGAGACACCTTGGTCTTCATACTCATCAAATATAAAATTAATAATTAAAGTTTAATGGACTTCTGAAATTGCAAATGGTATGAAAGTCTTTATCCCATTTTACATTACTTTTCTACATTTCTCATCTCTCTTCCCGTATTTCCGGGGTTGCCATCAAAGCTTTATAAATCAGTTAACACAAATATTTGCAATCAGAGCTCATTCCACAGACAAGGTAGTGAATGATATATACAGCAGTGTTGGTACTTCATCCAATTCCTCTTCAATTGGCAGCCTTTTTTTTTTTTTCGTTTTTGTTTTTCCGTTAATTAAACCCAGAAAGAATTTTACCTTGCTTCGCAAACTAAAGACATAATTCATATAATTCTAAATATGAATTTAGCAGACAGTAATAGAGGAACCAAGCATTCGCCAACATCCCCGTTCATAGCAAACAGCGAAGTCGACGCACAGCTACATAGCAAGCAATCAGCAACAAGTGAAGTTCAAGCCGTGAGCAAAAACCTTAAATGGAAAATGAAACTACCGAAAGCAGCACGAGCACGTAACATGCAAAGCAGGCAGGTTATCACTATACCATACCTGACGCAGGTACCGCAGGCGGCACTCGGGGAAGAAACCAACGACTTGGCTTTAAATTTAGACGGCCGCGGCGGCGGCGGCGGCGGCGGCGGCGGGAGCGGCAGCGCACTCCCTTCATTATCCAAAATACAACGTAAGTCACGCCTCGATGATCGAGCAGTACGGAATTTATGAGCAAAACAATACCAGACGCTGCCGTGGTTTAGGAAGTCGTGTCAAGCGCAGGAAATGAGAGAGAGAGAGAGAGAGAGAGAGAGAGAGGAACAGTCGTGCTTTAAATGAAAAGCACCAAATACTGTCTTTCACAGAGTCCACGGAAGAACACCGGGTAAAAAAAGTAATGAAAACTGGTAATGACATTTCAATTCGAGCTAGGTGGGCGGCGTGATTTGCTTTATAGGGGCTATCAACTCGTTCTGCTGGGGAAATTCGGTGCAAAATGCAGTGCACGTTGGGAGTCACTGAAAGAACACTATTTCTGAATTTAGCTTTATACAATTTAGTGCCATTATTAGATGGGCTGTTTATCATTATTATTATTATTCAGAAGATGAAACCTATTCTTATGGAACAAGCCCACCAAAGGGGCCACTGACTTGAAATTCAAGCTTCCAAAGAAGATGGTGGTCATTAGGAAGAAGTAAGAGGAGGTAAAGGAAATACAGAAAGAACAGATCCCACTTATTAAAAATGAAAAATATAAATTAATAAATTAAAAAATAGATAAAAATTTATTAAAAATAAATATGCTAACAGTAACAGGGCAAAATATGTAAGTTAATCGTTATTGCCATTATACAATCAAACACCAGTTTTAAATCCGTTCATGAAGATCGTTTTGTACAGGAAATAAAACTCAAGAGGATTTATACTGAAGCTCTTTACGGGCAAAAAATACAACTCAAAAAGATATACACACTAAATCACAGCTAACTACAGCAAATGGTGGCTTTCCATTGTACTGCGATTTATTGTGGTTGATAAGTCTAACAATCAGTAAATAATTGTCTCACATATACAAGGCTATTTTCATTTCCTAATCAAGTTTTCTTAATGAAGATACACGATTTCAAAATCTCTAAGCACTTTAGTAAGTGCTCATGATCTTTACTAAATCGTTACCTAAGTTCATTTTTAGTTTTCTGTAAAAGAAAACTACTGAGATGGCTTTGTCAGTCCGTCCGCACTTTTGCTCTCCGCCCTCAGATCTTAAAAACTATCGAGGCTAGAGGGCTGCAAATGGGTATATTGATCGTCGACCCTCGATCATCAAACATACCAAATTGCAGCCTATAGCCTCAGTAGTTTTTTTTTTATTTAATGTAAGGTTAAAGTTAGCCATGATCGTGCGTCTGGCAACGCTATAGACAGGCCACCACCAGGCCGCGGCTTAAAGTTCCATGGGCCGCAGATCATACAGCATTATACCGAGACCACCGAAAGATAGATCTATTTTCGGTGGCCTTGATTATACGCTGTACAGGAAACTCGATTGCGACGAAGAAACTTTGGCGCATTATTTACTTGCTTTTTTTTCTTCATTTGTGTGTTGAATCTTAAGGCGCTGTCATTATCCGTGGTGACTGGTCAGTCATCTTGACGCATATCGTGTAATGGGTCTATACATATCATGTGATTCTGAATCTCAGAAAAAAAAAAAATTGTAATAAATAAGTCAACAGATAAATGAAATAAAGGGCATTTTCTTGACCTGCACCGCCGCAATTAACTTGAATTGCAGAGCATTAAGTTGCTGTGTCTATTACGCAATCTTTAAATTACTGTGTCTATTGCACAATCTTTTCAACACAGGAACGAAACAGGATATCGGTATAAGAAACAAGACTTACAGATAATGTGGAATTCTTCAATTCTGATCTGCGATTTGCAAACGAAACTCCTTCGCGAATGTGGCGTTTGTAACTAATCCCTAAGTGGCGGTTGTAATTAATCCCTAAGTGGCTGTTGTAACTAATCCCCTAAGTGGCTGTTGTAACTAATCCTTAGTGTAAGTGGAGGTTGTAACTAATCCCTAAGTGGCAGTTGTAACTAATCCCTAAGTGGCTGTTGTAATTAATCCCTAAGTTGCGGTTGTAACTAATCCCCTAAGTGGCTGATGTAACTAATCCCTAAGTGGCGGTTGTAACTAATCCCTGAGTGGCAACTCATTTTTGAGAAACTCGAAAAAATTATTATTTGGTCAACTAATTATTTTCCTTCGTTTTCAACCTTTGACGAATGCCTATTTATACGGTGGGAAAATCTCCCGAAGAAAAGGGTTTTGGAACATGATCGCATAGACGAGAGCACCGAATTGGGACGCATAGTGAAGGTACTAGGTAATACTGTTTTTTGTCACAGATTTAAATGCATTACGTCACTGTTTTATCTTCTGGTTTAGTTCGTTACGTTTCTTTTTCTTCTGTATCTTTTGCTTTGAATAAAAATCAGTGCCATTTATACTACAATTAGTTCGTAGTGCCCAATACCCAATAAGTCAAATCATTTAAAAGAAATTCATTCTCTTGATGCTGTTTAATGATTTCGACGAAACAAAATGTACCCAGCACCAGCTTTCACGTAAAGCTGTGGAACAATCTTCCGTGCTACTTAAAATGCCATATTCATATGTCGTTTCTGATTAATATTTGTATTATTGTCATTATTCGTCATCTATTTACTTAGTTTATCTATTTCCTCTCTTTATTCTACTATTATCGAGCAGTGAATTAAAGATACATACCTGGGATTAACATCAATTACAGACTGGGATAGGACTCAATAACAAATAATAATACAATCTGAGTGGATCTTCCTTGTTTGTCCGTCCCGGGTGGGTGCAGGGTAGGTAGGGGATCGGGAGGGTAGGGGAGACATGACACATCCACCCTCCTCCTGCGAACCTGTTTGTCCACCCACAGTAGGGGGCGGGGTAGGTAGGGGATCGGGAAGGTAGGGGAGACATGACACATCCACCCGCCTCCTGCGAACCTGTTTGTCCGCCCCTAGTGGGGCGGGGTAGGTAGGGGATCGGGAGGGTAGGGGAGACATGACACATTCACCCTCCTCCAGCAAACCTGTTTGTCTGGGGGGGGGGAAGTTAGGTAGGGGATCGGGAGGGCAAGGGAGACATGACAGGCAGCGCTGGGTTCCAGCGCAGGATAGCGCGCGCCATCAAGCTCATATGTAATTAGTCTTAGAGGAAATTAAAGATTAAAGGTCTTCATTTAAGCTGAGAACAAAGGGTATACGTCTTTTATCAGAATAATACAAACAGACATTATTCATGATTGGTAAAATACCGAAATAATGATAACTGGTATTCATCACTATACACCAGTGGTATGCAATCAAAAAGCGCATAGGTGGACTGCATAATAAAATCAAATTTACTACAGCGTTTCTTTTAGTAAATAAGCATAGTAATATGCACCATTTTATTCATCCCTACATTCATACATCCGTACATACATACATACATACATACACACACACATACATGCTAATACCTTAGTTTTGTACATGGTTATGCGCAAGTTAAAAAGCAACCTCTGAATATCGGTTTGACAATCAATGAATATTTTATAGGATTATTCGCATCTATAAAGAGTCTATAGACAAAAATAGAGCAGCTCTCCATATTACAGCCCCAGGATCTGAATAGTACTACGAAGTAACTATCCAGACTCTCTATTATTGTGGTAGGACTCCCTCGACTATCATCTTCCAGTTTCAGGGGTTAAAATGATATTTATTTATATTTAAATTTAAATAAAAGGAATGAGAACAAGAAACAATTGTGAACTTCTGAAGCAATCCTGTCAACTTCTCACTCACATTTCAGAAGAACTGAATTCTTTCATTTAAACCCTTAAGCGATTATTAATTTATCCAGTTATGGCAAAATGCGAGTTTCCTCTTGCAGATGCACTAGAATTTAACTCGAGATATACTGAAAATAATGGTAATGCGTTTAATTAACTGGTTTTTACTGGTCCTGCGTTTTTGCGCTGGTGTAGGATGCATTACCCTGACATAAGAGGGGCTTTGGAACCTCCGTTCCCCATCATCATTCAATTGTCTTGACAATCAAGATGTCGGTTTTCACATTTGTCGCAGTTATTGAGAATCAAATCCCAGAGAAGAACAATTATAAAGAATACTGAATTTTGGCCAAAGGCCAAGAACTGAGGACCTATGAGGTCATTCAGCACTGGAAGGGAAATTGAGAGTAGAAAGGTCTGAAAGGTGTAACAAGAGGAAAACCTCAAAGCAGTTGCAATATGAAACAATTGTTTGGAGAGGGTGGATAGCAAGATGGAAGAAAGAGAAAATGAATGCAGGAGGTACAGTAAAAGGAATGAAAGGGGTTGCAGCTAGGGGCCGAAGGGACGCTGCAAAGAACCTTAAGCAAAGCCTTCAGTGCACTGTGTGGGGTGCACTGACAGCACTGCCCCCCCATGGGGAGAAGAATTATATGAACAATAACATATTCAAGATCAAATCCCAGAGAAGAACAATTAGATGAACAATAACATATTCAAGATTAAATCCCAGAGGAGAACAATTATATGAACAATAACATATTTAAGATCAAATCCCAGAGAAGAACAATTAGATGAACAGTAACATATTCAAGATCAAATCCCAGAGAAGAACAATTAGATGAACAATAACATACTCAAGATCAAATCCCAGAGAAGAACAATTAGATGAACAATAACATATTCAAGATTAAATCCCAGAGGAGAACAATTATATGAACAATAACATATTCAAGATCAAATCCCAGAGAAGAACAACTAGATGAACAATAACATACTCAAGATTAAACCCCAGAGGAGAACAATTATATGAACAATAACATATTCAAGATCAAATCACAGAGAAGAACGATTAGATGAACAAATCTGAAGTCAAACAATAACAACAGTAATAATGACTGGCTTCAAAATGCGAAGCAAAATCTTCCCTAATGACTAAGTTTTAGACTGAAATTACGATCACACTAATTATATACCAGTCATCACATTGAGTCAGCAAGTCAGCCGAGAGATGTTACGAGGTCAGTCTCTAAATTCACGAGTAAGACCAGGGACCTGCAGGAATCTCGCATATCGATAGTAACAGCAATTCCTTTTTCTTTGCCTCCTCTCATTTTCGCCAGGAGCAAACGCCGTCATTCGCCATCCACAACAAAAAGTGGATTTATGATCATTGGTGACTGCTTATTATCAGTTTTTTTTTCCTGCGTTCGTGAACACTCCCTCTTCAGTACGGAGACATTTTGATAGGTCAAAACGCAAGAATTTTTCGCTGTAACTTCAAACTTCGATGGCTAGTGGGGAATGGGTAGCGCATATGGACGTATATATGTTCATTATAATCAAATACACAGATATCATAATTAGGTGTTCCAGTAATGAGCCTTTTCCAAAGTAAATAACGAGTATCAGGGAGAAACTTCTTGCCAATCATTTACCAGCAGGAACTTCATTCTCAAATTTTATTTTCATACCGAACTTAAACTCGTGCTTTTCATACTAAACTCATTTCTCGATCTCGTTTCTTATCCTATTTATTCAATCTCTAGTCGCAGACTGCAGCTACTTAATTCACTTACATAATACCTGGGTAATGGGATTTCAGAAACTATAGCCCTTATCTAGCCAACTGTCGTGAGGGCAAATTTTGAAAGGCCAGACTGACCATGTTAAATTCGATCATAGAAGCCACAATCTACATGGACAATGCTCGCACGAGAAACAGGAAATATAGTTTACCATTGGGTAAATGAAACTCCTATCTTTCAGAGGGGGCGTTAGATAATAAATAAATCTATGAACACTCTAAAGATTACACTATTATCTTTCTGGTATTGAAGATACAGATAACTTCTTAAATTATTATTAATATTATTATTATTATTATTATTATTATTATTATTATTATTATTATTATTATTATTATTATTATTATTCATAAGATGAACCCTATTCATATGGAACAGGCCTACAGGTACCATTGACTTGAAATTCAAGCTTTCAAAACAGCGTTCTTCCTTATTCATTACAGCTGGCATTTTGGTTCAGGGCCATAAAAAAATTTTATTGAGAAATCTTGGAGAGAGAGAGAGAGAGAGAGAGAGAGAGAGAGAGAGAGAGAGAGAGAGAGAGAGAGAGAAGTTGTCACGTCTCTCGGACTTCCATTCGGTCAAATTGATAGCCATTAAAGGACCGACCCACAAGGAGCGGTGATGACAGCAGATGAAATCCTGAAGTCATGATTTCACTCAGGGGACGACGACGATAAGCGGTGCGGAGACAGGGATCATTATCTGAAGACCTCCGAAAGGAGAAAACTACATTCCGTCATGTTGGTTCTCGTCGTGTCGGGACGGTCCGACCTGACGGTGAAAATCAAGAGCAGACAGCTAGTCCAGGTCTCTCTCTCTCTCTCTCTCTCTCTCTCTCTCTCTCTCTCTCTCTCTCTCTCTCTCTCTCTCTCTTCGTGGCAAATTTTAGCACGCTTGACACAGCCACCGACTTGGCCGCTTTCGGTAAGAATCCACTACGCTTCTGTTGACCTATGCAGCGAATTTGGTACAAGGCTGTTGGTTGACAGCTGTGAGCCTTTGGCGAGAGAGAGAGAGAGAGAGAGAGAGAGAGAGAGAGAGAGAGAGAGAGAGAGAGAGAGAGAGAGGGGGGGGTATGGCAGAAGTGATCATTCCGTATTCCTTCAAGATGTATTACTTGAACAAGGTAATCATTACTTGGACTGGGGTGAACGGGTTCATTAGATTCTCTCTCTCTCTCTCTCTCTCTCTCCTTAATGACAACATAAATTATACAGTAATTAAAATTAATTCTTAGTTGCTAGTTCCTGGAATAAGAGAGATGACAATATTCTAATTTCTGATGCAACATCCAAAGATTACTTCACAGTTAAACATTTAGTAAAAAAAATACTATAGGCCAAGGTGAACAAATATAGCCGGAAACTAATATCAATCAAAGTACAATTAGGTGCAATTACGACACTTTTTAGCAAAACTACAAAAAAAAAAAAAAAAAAAATCACATAAACCCCTTCTCGCTTTTTGACATCTGAAGCTGGAATCGCCTAGTCACCGATCCCGGCCTGTTCAAAAGAGACCGACGCTGGAAGAAAGTCGTCGTAAACATGTATGTGGCGTCGCTCCAGTTTTTCCTGGAACAGGTGAAACCAGGTGGAAACGAGGAAAAGGTTTTTTCCTTCTTATGGACCACCTTTTCGAAGACACCAGTCGCAAAAACATAAATAGACATCTTCCGACGCAGGAAAACCCTAAAGGTTGACTGATGAGGATAATAATGGGGGCGTTATTTTACTGACGCATTTATTGAAATGAATATAAATGTTTGTTTTCAGAAGATATTCATAAAATTACTTATAGCAAGAATAATAAACCCCTGAAACATGTAGATCTAAACCTCATCCTTGTTAAAAACTTTTATAAGACACACGTGTATATATATATATATATATATATATATATATATATATATATATATATATATATATATAATATACATACAGATATATAACATATATATATATGTCCATATATATGTAACATATATATACAATATATATATATATATATATATATATATATATATATATATATATATATATATACATATATATATAAGCAGTTATCCACAAACATACAGGAATATGTGCTTACATGTATATGTTAGCAACAAATAAATAAGTTACGATGAAATCACTGCTAACACGCTTCATTTCGGAGAGAACACATCTCACTATTTTCTTAAAACTACTAAGGCTAGAGGGTTGGAAATTAGTATGTTGATCATCCACCCGCCAATCATCAAACATAACAAATTGCAGCCCTCTAGCCTCAGTATTTTTTTTTTTTTAAAGTTAAAGTTCGCCATAATCGTGCTTCTGGCAACGATATAAGATAGGCCACCACCGGGCCGCAGTTAAAGTTTCATGGGCCGCGGCTCATACAGCATTATACCGAGATCATCGAAAGATAGATCTATTTTCGGTGACCTTGATTATACGCTGTAGCGGCTGTACAGAAAACTCCATTGCGCCGAAGAAACTTCGGCGCATTTTTAACTTGTTTATCGTTAGAGATCGGTCAGTAAGATTTAAGAACTATTAGCCGATTAGGGTACAAGACTGCGCTAAATGCCTACATCCAATCATAAAACAAGATTATTCACTATCTTCCTACTCATGCTGCGACAGCCCCCTGGAAAAGATGATGAGAATGGGAAGAAGGATAGAGAAAATAATAGTGAATATCACATAACGGGAAACAGTGAAACGCGAGCTGAATAAGACACTTGCTTCGGAAACTCAAAAAAAAAAATGACAAATCTGAAAAACTTTGGTGATATCAATCTTGGCATCTTATCAAATCTAGACACTGAAATACAAAACCTCCTTATGAAAGTTCACTTAATGTTGAATTAAAACCCAATAACATCCCCATATTGGAAAGTTAATAAAAGAAACAAAACATCGCACGAATTTCTTGCAAGAAAACCAATGATTTTTGCTGCATTCTTTTAGGATACCGCATACTTTGTCACACTGCCACGCCTCGCTGAAGACATGTCAACAAGATGCTAAATTATTTCACTCACTTAAAAATGTCTGTTGCTTTCAATTAAACAGAAATCCATTCTAATTATCGAAAGCTGAGAGACTTGGCAAGGGATTACTCCTATTGTAATTAAATCATTCTTCACAGCACGTGTGAAATTTGAAAAAAAAAAAAATTAATCTATCGGTGATGGAAACTGCTACGATGATTCTACACTCACTACGAGAACAGGAATTCATTTCTCCCTATATAAATGAAGCAATAAATCAGCCCGTCATAAAATTTAATGTATTGCCCAAGTACATGAAGCACAGTTTTCCACCAGAAGTTTCAATCTACAACTCATTTGACGACGACGGTTGAAAAGGTACCGACGACACCACTTACTGTATATTACTCGTACCTGACGAAAGGGGGAGAAGGAAACGGAGAAGGCAATAGACCACGAACGAGATAATAAAAAAAAACGAGATTAAGAAGGAGAGGAAAAAGGAGCGTGTTCTGACACGCACAGATACACGTTCCAAGCGCTTGGGTTTTATTGGCTTAATGAAGACCTAGCGAAGATCATGTCACACCCGGCACATTCCTGGTGCTTGCGCCGGATCCATCGGCACATTTGATGGGCTATAAAAGGACAGCAATAGCGGGGAAAAAAATGCATGGCGGGACGTTACTGTCCCCCAGCGCCAATTGGACTTCGACTGAGAAAAAGACGAGGGGGGGGAAAAACCCTCGAATTTTACGGCGATGAAATGATAGAAGTAGATAACTTTTTCGTATGCAGTGTGTATAAGTTTATTAGTATACACAAACGAATATTACACACACATACACTTAACTATATATGAAGAGAACAAAGCTATGACGAAAGCTCGCAGCTGGAAGCATAAGCAAAGAAACGAATCATAGGAGATGATTACTCAGGTCCATTTGTAGCACTGACTCTGCGATCACCAAGGTATGTGCTATGAGAAATGAGCTGTCTTTTCATTTATCAATACGTGTAGCTAGAAAATAAAATCCTGCTATACCCTATAGGAAACCTAGCTATATTAAACTGGCTTGTTAGTATTGTAAGCACTGAAAACAAAATAATTTCCGATGTTTATCGATAAGTAATATAAGAAATAAAAGCCGTTTGAAAATGTATGTTCAGAATACTCAAGTCAGGAGAGTTTCATATTAAACCACTGAATTACTGCCATATTATTTAGTTACCTATTTCAGACTTGCGTCACACTGGACCATATTTGTGGCTTCCCTTTGCCTCTAGTCATGTAAAAAAAAAAAAACTACTGAAGTAGTGTTTTATGATTCCTAAGAATACAAGAGAAGATAGCTAAAGGGGAACTTAACCTTCACATTTACTCTAGTCCAAATTCCCAGCCACGTTCTAGATTCCAGTATATGGAAAAGTCACCGTTCCATATTTTGACAGAAAGTGAAAAATGAATTTTAGATTAACTAGGGGGCCTGGTTTTGACCCCTGGACCACTAGCGTGCCCCATGAAAAATAATGACAAAATTGAAGATTTAGATAATAATAGCATAAATGAGAAATATAAAATGGGGAAAATAAAAATCTATCATAGAAATAATATATATATATATATATATATATATATATATATATATATATATATATATATATATATATGTATGTATGTATGTATGTATATATATGTATGTATGTATGTATAATATGAAAATTGCTACCCCCAACATGAAATTTTTCACATGAAATAGTGCCCTAGACATAACTAACCAGCAGAGACGTCCTTCAGCCTTGACATCTATTTTTTTTTTAATACTTCCATAACTAGCCTTGCTTTTTTCATTATTTTAATCTAATTTTAGATAAAAATGAACTCATAAATTTTAGTTTCTCTTTTTCTTCTATCTTGACAAGTTAACGTTTCCCTAGTCAAGTTTCTCTCTCTTGTTCACCATATCAAGTTCAACCATTCTATCTTTTCCTAAGCAAATAATCTCCCTTACTGGAGGATCTGACTTTGTAATTTGCCATTTGAAGCTTGTTATTTAGAATATATAATAACTCTGATAATGATGAATTAATACGTACTAACATTACAGCTACAATTTATACGTCTGCAAAACTAAAACTATTGATATTTATTATCAAAAAAGTAAATTTCCTTTCTAATACAGTGAAAGGGTTAGATTTAACACTTTCCAAAAGCGACAGAAATCTGAGTCGGTGATAAGTCCAAGTGGGTGTTGTAAAATCATACTACTTCTAAGCATAGATCATCTTTATTCACTGAGAATCATATGGTATGTTACGCTTGCTTCGGCACATACCGTAACAGCACTGAAGGAAAATGGCTTCAAGGGTATTGCCTCACAGGATTAGGAATACACGTACTTGTCGAAGGTTATAGGGCAACCTATTTACTGAGCCACAAAAAAAAAAAAAATTTCTTGTGCCTTCAGTCTTACTGAAACAAAGGAATTTAAGACTGTAACCAATGCGAAGTATTCATTAGGAGACCCGTTTCTTTGCTATGTGACCAAAATCACTCATTCAAATACAACTATCTTTGAAGTATGCAACGAAAAGCAAGGCAACGGGTTTACACAAACAGAAAATGGAAAATATTAAAGTAATTGTCTGAAAATATACATGATCTTACATCAAAGAGAATTGCACTAGTTTTAGGAATTACTACTAACAAATGTTTGTAAATTTATGTGCAAATAAAAATCCACAAAAGGGCGGGGGCGGGGGACGGATATTCAAGTGAAAACTAGAAATTCACATTTCACAGCTTTGCCTTCTTTCAGATGAGGTGCGTTCATGTCGAAAAATATCCTCATTTGGTCGCATAAATGAAGGTCAATTACATCGGAGAAAATATGCCGAAATAAAGAAATTACATGAATAATTATTGTCAACGGTTCGGCACCGTTTTAAACATGAAAATTTAAATTATATCAAAGGCAAAGCTGAAGTTACTGAACTGGTGATCGATTTGATGACTTACTTAAAATAATCATGTCAAAAAGATGACTAGCCATGATGACTGAACACATATCAGTGAATGAAATGACATGAACAAATGAGCTCAGATAAAGAGACAATTGAGCATTAGGACTAATTCAGCTGGACAAACTGTTCTGTCATTGTCAAAATCACAGAATGTAAATACATACGAATTTTCAGCTAATTTGCCAAGAGAGATAAAAAAATGCTTCTAGAATTTCAAGTGTATTACATGGATAATGGTGGTCTGACGTTAACATGTATTTACACTGTCATTCTGAGATTTGGATGACACTGAAATTTAGCTGTTAAAAAAGTTATTGCAGTTCACAATTGTGTGTTTTCTGTATTACAAAAGATATGAATTTGGTTATTTGAATTCAAAAGTCCGATGAACAAAATGATGTAATATCGCAAATACGCGGAGGAAGCAATAATGAAAAGGGGGGATAATAAACAGAAATTTATCAACATTTACATGAGTAAAACACCAAGAAATGTAATAGAAACATAAAAAATAAGAGTAAATATAAACTGTAAATATATACGGTCGGATCTAATCACAGTTACCAACGGTATTATACCTTCAAACTTCTTAATCTTCGAATAATATACAATAGCAACCACGTAATGTCTTTGGGAATCATCATAAAAAAATTTCCCTAATCTTCGGTGATACCTTAAATATTTCTCTCTCTATTCCGAAGCAGTTTTTACTCCGGAATTTCTCTGAAAAAGCAGCGAATTTCTCAAAAGGCCAAAGGTATTTTGCTTGAACTGTTGCAAGCGTGTGGGAAACTCCACTTGAACGAGCTGGTAATAAGCAATAAATATTACCTGCCGGCACCCGCAAACACTCCTAAACGCATATTCAATTTTATGCTAAAGCCAAAATGATTGTCTTTGCGGGAACACGTACTCGAGAAAGCTGACGGACCTCCAGAAGTAGACAGCTGGAAGGGAACGCTACAAAATTCTAAAATATATGTATTCCTGGACCCCTGGAAGATCAGCGGCAAGAATTCCAGTAATGATAATTCTAAAAACGAGACAGATGAATCTCAGCACATCCAGGCCATAAAATTATTGTTGGTTTTGCTCTCCATAATAATAATAATAATAATAATAATAATAATAATAATAATAATAATAATAATAATAATAATAATAATGCTAAGGGATTCACAGTTTCGTGAAAAACAATCTGTGTAATTATAGGAATAAATATAATTGTGGATTTTTTATTATAATAATAATAATAATAATAATAATAATAATAATAATAATAATAATAATAATAATAATAATAATAATAATAATAATTTGAAAACAAGATTACACGAAACAATGACGATCTAAGTAAAAGATTTCGGAAATAAAGATAATATAAAACAATGAAAATTTTAGAAAAAATAATAAAAAAAGAAAATCCACAACCATTACCATATATTTTAGCTATCCAACCTCTCTACAAAGAAATTAATAAGATAAATATCTAGGCTGCTGAGAAGCCGAATACATAGAACTAAATAGTAAAATACCTGTATATATAAAAATGGGCATCCCCATTGGATTGCGAATATTCTCACAACCTCTTCTTCCTACAACATTGTAGAAAAAATACATAGGTATAGTTACCTATTGACGTGGAAATGAATTGCGAAAGATTAGGGGCCGTTTCCTGATAAAGTCTTCATACTCAGAAGGCCTACGTATTGAATAAGGTATTCCGGCTAAATATGCGTATTTGCGAATGAATAAAGTTGAATAAAGTTAACGAGAAACTGTCGTATTATCCGATGAATGGCCTAAAAGTGTCCCGTCTGTCTGTCGATCCTATGTAATCAGTCTACCTTAAAGTCTATTCAGTCTTTCATGGTTAAACTATTATTAACATAATTAAAAATAAAAAAAATAGTATTATTGATAATATATTTAGTTGTTGTACAAGGATACAACTGTAGAAACCAAATCATCAACAAAGCAACAACGACATTAAGTTTGAGATTTACAAGTGACAGACGGTGGAGACGATCGGTAATTTCAATGCTGCTGAGAAAGGTATCTCTCCCCGTTGTCAAAGGCGTTTTCTGTTAGCACGAAGAACAACCCTTCTGAAATCTCTCTTCGTGGGGCAGATAAAGAATGAAATGAGATCTTGGAAAGCCATTCAACTCACAAACATAACCCCTCAGTTGAGTTCATCCTTTTAAAACTCCTCTGTTCAGAGTCCGAAATGTAGCCTGTTGTCTTTCCTATTTTTGGGAGGGGAGGGAGTGAGGGGGTTATTCTAATAAATGTTTTTTCCATAATCCTTTTCCCTTCCGATTTCTTCAGAAATTATTTTTTCTCCACATCACAACTCTCTCTCTCTCTCTCTCTCTCTCTCTCTCTCTCTCTCTCTCTCTCTCTCTCTCTCTCCGCTTTTATGTTCGTGTATCCATACCATTATAAACATTATGTCAATATAACTATTAGTATTAGTATTAGTATTAGTATTAGTATTAGTATTAGTAATACGTTTGGCTCGGTTTATTTGTCGGCAATTTCTAGTCTGCTGGTTGGTAAGGCTGAGCAAAATGTTACTTCTCGATTCTCACGAAAATCTGATCGAAGAAGAGCAAACTGGAGTCAATTTTCCTAAAAAGAAAAAAAAAAAAAAGATAAATGAAAAAAGGAAAAACTTTAAGGAAGAGTTTCGAAAGCTAACGGGCTGAGGATATGCCAAAGAAACAGCAATAAAAGGTAGATGAAAAAAAAAAAACAATTGGAGGAAACGGAAGTTAATTTCTTAAAATATTTTCTCGCGTAGAAATTAGAAAGACAAAAGCTAAATAAAAAATAAAATCTTTAAGGAAAAGTTTCGAGGGAAATGGTTTGACTAAAGGCGTGAAGACACGCCTTAAAAACAGCAATAAACCTTCGTAAAACCTGGAAACTTTAAAAAGAGAAGGCAAAAATTGAATGATCCGTCACACTTGAAGTCAGCCGAGCGATCAAAGGCACAGGAAGAGGGAAAAACTGTAATAACAACATCTTGGAAGATATAATTCAAGGCATCTTTAACTGACGATTAAAAAGGAGAGGTTGCGTGACCTCTCTTTGTTGACCTAATGCAACCGAAATATGAGGGGCATAAAAGAAAGGAAACAATTAAATATGAACGTCTTTCTGTTATTAGGGGAAAAACACAAACAGCAAAAAAAAAAAAAAAAAAAAAAAATCCGAGAATATGTTTAGCAATGCATACTGATCTTCACTTGAATTTTGTAGGTGCTGAATGAACTTTCCTATCAAAGAATAATGCAATCAATACTCTAGTTAGTTACCTTTAGAACAGAAGAAAGGTTTTAGATACTTGGAAATCTTTTTGCAATATCTATCGAGATATTCAGAATGTAAGGGTTAAGCTGAGAGATAGGATTAATAAAATCTATAAGTAAATCGCCACAGAGACACCGATTCACAGTTCTGACTGAAAACAGACAGGAAAAAAAAGCATCACGTTTGAACACTTAGCCTGAATTCTCCCACACCAAATCAGAGCAGTATTGATTCAAGGGAGACATGCTGTCATGCAAGTGTTAAGACGCATTTCCGAAACTGCAGAGCAAGATATGTCTCCATAATAAGCCATATGGCAAAGCCCTGGGATAGCATTTAGAAGAAAAACTATTTTAGTCCTAAAATTGAAAACGAGATATTTGAGAAAGGCATCATTTAGGACGAAAATTCGAAGCGCTGAGTTTCAAAAAAGAATTGAGAAACTAAAAACAAATGAGAAACTAAAAGAGACACAATGATGAAAATGGAAAGGAAACCACAAATAAGAGAGACAGGAAGAGCCTTAATGAGTGAAGGGATACGACAGTCATAGGGATCGTTACACCAAAAGGGAATAACTACGAAAAATTAGGAAGTGGTTGAAGACAGGAAGCTGGATTAGCAACAAGAAGAGAGAGAGAGAGAGAGAGAGAGAGAGAGAGAGAGAGAGAGAGAGAGAGAGAGAGAGAGAGAGAGAGAGAGAGAGATTAATGTTCTATGTCTTACAGATAGGAATATCTGTTTCCCAAACAAAGGTTAAGGATTTTAGCTGTACTTTCAAAGAGGTCCCAAGATTTACACTACAAAAGGGTCTTATTTCATCTTCACCTTTCAAAAACGTGGTTGTTCTTCATAGTCTTCAATTGCTTGCACAAATGAAATCTGACTTTTAGAAGCTCGTTTAAATGTCTTATCACAGACATTACTTTGCTATTCCTTTCACTGTTTTCATTCCACAGACTGAATAACAAGGCTAGCAAATTATTTCAAGAAAACTGAAGGCTATTTACTGAATAATCAGCAGACCTCAATAACTCTCAGATATGCCTATAAAATTATTTTTTCCCGTATTACACATGCTCAAGAATCTTGTCTTTAAAATTTTACTTTTCCTATTCCACTTTCGTTCTTTACACTACGGTTATATTGGTCACTTGGCCTCAGTATGAATGATTTTAATTTTCTTTTCAGGGTTACGAACTATTTTTATGAAAAATGCCTTCATTTCAACATCAAAGGATTATTAGCAATTTAGCTCAAAGAGAGTTCTGTAATCTGGAACTAGCATTATTTGTTCTCATGTAAGAGAACAATTCTGAAAATCAGTTCGTGCAATTTCTCATTTTCAATCTGGTTCTGCTAAAAAATCTTTGGTGACTACAACATGCGGAGCTACTGCAATGGTGCCAAACAACTGCCACTTGATAAGACCAGATGCAAAGGATACGATTTTTGGGTATTCCTGATGGCTAGAGATTATTATTATTATTATTATTATTATTATTATTATTATTATTATTATTTATAAAAAAAAAAGTATATCTTAGTTTAAATAGACCACTGAGCTGATTAACAGCTCTCCTAGGGCTGGCCCGAAGGATTAGACTTATTTTACATGGCTAAGAACCAATTGGTTACCTTGCAACGGGACCTACAGCTTATTGTGGAATCCGAACCACATTATAGCGAGAAATGAATTTCTATCACCAGAAATAAATTCCTCTTATTCTTCATTGGCCGGTCGGAGATTCGAACTCGCGGCCAACAGAGTGGTAGCTGAGAACGATTAATAAGCATTACAAAAGGCAGTCAGAAAATTTAACGTTTTCGTATAGTTATTTTTTTTAGAATATGACATTAAAACCAGGAATAAATGTTACAGCTGATCAAAGTTTGACACATTCATGCCATGTAATGCCATTAATGAGTGTTGGAAAGATTATCTGCTATAAATGTAGCAAAAAATAACTCTGTAGCATTATTATTATCATAAACGTCCAACCAATAGAAATCTCCAAAGCCCATCGGAACTTTGTCCCTGTTCACTAAACATTGCCTGGTCTGAAGGCATAACCATGTTCGACGAAAGACCAAAGGACGCACGAAAATAGACATTAGTCACGAAAAACGGAAATCAAGACATTCATAAACAAGGCCTCAAGAATACTTTAGGCCTTCCACATGAAGGACACGAGACATAAATAAATCAATTAAAATTACGGTAAGTTCACGGTCCATGGTCAGTCCTTAAACTTAACGAATGCAAGGAAGGCCGAGTGTCTTATCCTAACCATACACTTTCGACAAATGTAAGCCGAGTATTAATCCTTGCCTTATAAATCTGTACTGAAACTGCGTCCTTCAAGAATCACAATCCTATTTAGTTTTCTGTAAAATAAAACTATTGAGCCGGCTTTGTTTGTCCGTCCGCACTCTTTCTGTCTGCACTTTTTCTGTCCACACTTTTTCTGTCCGCCCTCAGATCTTAAAAACTACTGAGGCTAGAGGGCTGCAAATTGGTATGTTGATCATCCACCCTCCAATCATCAAATATAACAAATTGCAGCCCTCTAGCCTCAGTAGTTTTTATTTTATTTAAGGTTAAAGTTAGCCATAACCATGCTTCTGGCAACGCAACAACACAGGCCACCACGGCCGGCTGAGAGTTTCATGGGCCGCGGCTCATGCAGCATTATACCGAGACCACCTAAAGATAGATCTATTTTCGGTGGCTATGATTATAAGCTGTACAGAAAACTCGACTGCGCCGAAGAAACTTCGGCGCATTTTTTGCTTGTTTATATTTTGGTCCGAAAGTCCTTCACCGAAAACCTTTTTCGAAGTTTTTGTTCTGAGTAAATTACATCTGCATGATAACCTATACACTTACCTTTGGTTTGTGATTCTTAGGTAAGAAGGACGCTGAAAGGACCTCATTCTCCGAACATATCAGTCAATTTCTAAATCCAAAACCCATATGTAAAGTTGTAGAAAACTCTAATAATGCAACCTTTAACATGGACAGCAACAAAAAGATGTTATGAACTAAATACACAGCATGACAAGCTATTCCATTACATTTCCCACAAACTGGCTATCAACGGATAACACAGAATTCTCAGCCTATCAAGAGTGCTGTCGGGTAAAATATCTCTGGAAAAAAAGAAAACAAATCAAGAAAGGACGGCTGGGTATGTCAGGCATCCCTTTTAAGTGCGGAATGAAAGAAACACGAAGATGGTCGGTGAGTGGAACGCAAAAAGACAATTACAAGAACCATAAATTTTGGTATTACGCCAAAGCCCTTAAAAAAAAAACCACCACCGAACTGAAAACCAGGAAGCTCTGTAGGCCTTTCTCTCGCCGAACTTTTTTTTTCTCTTTTTTTATAACTTCTTTCTCTCTAATTTCCAAGGTGCCCATTCCAACCATCTCGATTTTTTCTCTAATTTTTTTTTATCAAAATGGCTTCAGTTAAGGCCACGTACTAATCCTTTCCGTATCTATTCTGTACCATTTCCTACTTAATCTTTTTAGATACTCATAAGCTGCGACATAAGAAAACACTGTGAGAGGAACATATTAATAACTAAGTTAATATAAATGTAAAATTGCTAAAGATATGTTTATAATAATTCAAGGCAGAAACATGTGTTATGAAAGGATCAACTTATTGCAAGTTGAGCCAAACCAAATGTTTGAAAAGGAGCAAGGTTCATTTTACATCGATGCAAGAGCAAATCGTGTACAAGAAGTTTATATCACAATTCATGTAAATTTCCTCTCACTTCACCAAAGCAGAGCGGCTACATGCGGAAGCGGACTCTCAAGTAGAAGCCATCTGGATGCAGTTCACGATCCGCCCAGGCCAAAATCATGAAAAAGAAGCACCAAAAAATGTGGTTACTGGAGATTGGTGGTAGACACCGCGATGGAGAGGCATAATTACACTCACAACAAACATCCGGGGCTCCACGTTAGTACACAATAACCGCAAAACACGAGAAATTGGTTCTCGGGAAATATATCCCCAAAGAGAGTATACCTTAGTTTAACCAGACCACTGAGCTGATTAACAGCTCTCCTAGGGCTGGTTACTAGTATAGCAACGGGACCTACAGCTTATTGTGGAATCCGAACCACATTATAGCGAGAAATGAATTTCTATCACCAGAAATAAATTCCTCTAACTCTTCATCAGCTGGCCGGAGACTCGAACTCGGGCCTACCGAGTGCTAGGCCACAGCTCTACCGACTCGCCCAACGAAGAGCTTATATCCCCAAAGACTGTCCGACTATTCTACTTGGACAAAGGAGATGTCGAGAGAGGTTAAAGTAGGATACTATTCCCGTCGCAGCTAAGGAACTGACACTGATATCGACGTGCAAAGCAACAGGGCTGTACAAGTGTGTATGAAAGGGATTCACATTGTGTTTGCTGACCAAGAATACTACTGATCTGCTAAGAACAGTTTCTAAGAATAAGATGTTAATAAAGTAAGCAAATATCTACATTAATCTCAAAATCGGACAGTTCCTAATTAACTGCTACTACTACTACTACTACTACTACTACTACTACTACTACTACTACTAATAATAATAATAATAATAATAATAATAATAATAATAATAATAATAATAATGAAACACTTCAACTGCCATTTTACAATTGATTATTTAAAATGACGTTACCACCCACATTCAAGTGCACTTTATTTGACTGGACTGTAATCACGAATTCTATGATGATTAATTACTAGAAGAACTGTTTAAAAAAAAACCCACTGATGCACTTATGATACCCATAATAACGGACGACCAAAAAAAAAAAAAGGAAAAATAACGACCCTGTGATATTATAAACCTTCACTTTAGCAAGACGTGACATGATGTCCATCTCGATAAAGACAGTCATTTTCGACGTTTAAGTTGTATTTCGCCTCGTAAATAAGTTTTTTTTTGGGGGGGGGGGCGGCCTGCCACGGACCGGAAACCTGAAATGAGCTTAAACTCCTCAGACAAGCAGACTGGCCACCTCGCTCGGACAGAAACGCGACGATGTGAAAGAAAGTAAAATGAGAAAAAAAAAACTGCTGCAAATATAAAATCATGCGTCACTAAAAAAAAAATCGAACCACTAGGAATGTCGATGTAACCGAATCGCGCCGTAAAGCACAATTTAAATCAATAACAAGAGGGTTCTTCTAGATAAAATCCTTGGGAGTCACCAAATTTTCCATGAATATATATTTCATCAGACTGCTCAAAGACACTGCGCTACATTTTCGTGACGCCTGTACCTTGTGTTGTTGTTTCAATTGAAGATGTGCTTATGCCAGCTAGAGCTTTTGCTCTTGGACAGCCCATAATGTAGCTTGCCAGAATATAAACGTTCAAAACATTAGTAACTTCCATTAACACCCAAGTCCATGACACCAAATGAATGAAGATGCATATCTTTAAAATTTCAGATGACCCAGCGCATTATATATCACTTAAAAACCAAACTTGAACACAATACTGTTTGATTCTACATCGGAAGAAGATATAAGTAATTCATGCTCAAGATAAATGCGAATTCATTTTTTTAATAACGAATCAACATAATATGCACGAATGTGAATGTTTACATATCTCATCGGCAACAAATTTTGGAATGGCAAGTCTGTTAAAATACACCTGAATTTGGAACGTGATGACAACACATATAACAGAAAATAAATGGTAAGAGACAACAGAGAGGCAGGAAAAGGCTACGAGCTGTGTAATGATAATCTGATAAACAAAGAAAAACCAATGTAAGAGGGAAGCCAACAGGAACAAAAATAATAATGTTAAATAATAATAAGATATGAGTCAAAGAAAAACCAATATAAGAGGGAAACCAAAAGGAACAAAAATAATATTAATAAATAATAATAAGATATAAGTCTAAGGAAAACCAATATAAGGGGGAAACCAAAACGAACAAAAATAATATTAATATAAATAACAATAAGATATAAGTCAACGAAAAACCGATATAAGAGAGAAGCCAAAAGGAACAAAAATAATATTAATATGAATAACAATAAGATATAAGTCAAAGAAAACCCAATATAAGAGGAAGCCGAAAAGAACAAAAATAATATTAATATAAATAATAAGATATAAGCCAAAGAGAAACCATTATAAGAGGGAAGACGAAAAGAACGAAAATAATAACATTAATAAATAATAATAATAAGATATCAGTCAATCTTCTATTCCTAAAACGCAGTTGAATGTTACACGTCGGCAAAGACCCAGAGTTGAAAGGAGCGAGTGATAGTACAGTTAACTAACCTCAAAAATTAATACGTTTTTTATGCACTTCCTTCCGACGAATTATTATTCAGATTATTCACTTACAACGGGAATGTCACTCGCCTAATTTGCTCCTGAAGATTATTTACGAGCAGCCTCTTCAACAAGACATCCTCCTCCTCCTCCTCCTCCTCCTCCTCCTTCTCCTCCTCCTCCTCCTCCTCCAGCGAAGCGTTTCTTATCTCATCCCGTCGGGGGGGAGTCTTTAAGGTGCCCAAACATTGTTATTTATTTATGCCATTATGGTTTATGGAGTGTAAAAGTCTCATCCGAGAGTTAATATGACCATCATCATCATCATCATCAGGGCCGACTACATGTATACCCCCTTCCCTCTCCCTCATTCCCCCCTCCCCCCCTCCGCCTCATATCCTCCACATCTCACCAAGATCATTTGCGACCAACATATCCTCTGTCTCGCAATCATCTCAATTTAATTTTCGTTGATGAGGATATTTTCATTTTCAAGAGGTTTTGTTATTCATCTCAGGCTAATTATCCACATTGCCATTCTACTCGTATATACTAAATATTTCTTATCCATTTGTTCTCTATACAGGCATGGAAATCTTCTGTTGAGATTAGCTTCAAGCGAAGAAGTTTTATGGTACCACTTTTTCTTATTTCACGATTTTAAAACAATGCATTTTTAACGCCAAATTTTTCATTTTTCCTTGTTCTTATAATTTTTACTTCTTATTAAAGAACGGGTCTTTGTAACAGTGTACACTACCAACAAATATAATTAAAAATTATAAAGAAACTAGAAAAAAGGTGAACTATGCGATTCGATTCCTCACGAAGATGTTGGCAGAGAAAAGGTGAAATTGCGACTAAAAATTAATATCAAAATATTCTTGAAAGAAACTCACGAATCGAGGCCTTAAAAAAATGCCAAGGACAAATGTTGGTAATGGTGGTGATAATGATGCTGGATAATGATTTTTCCCTTCTCTCTCTCTCTCTCTCTCTCTCTCTCTCTCTCTCTCTCTCTCTCTCTCTCTCTCTCTCTCTCTCGTTCACCTTCCATTCTCTCTCTCTCTCTCTTTCGTTCGCCTTCCACTCTCTCTCTCTCTCTCTCTCTTTCGCTCACCTTCCATTCTCTCTCTCTCTCTCTCTCTCGACGAGTCCCCTTTAGTGGTCTAGGGGTCACACTTTTCACAAGTTATCAGGGTTCCTTTCTCTTCCCTCCTTCGCTTTTTCTCCTTCCTCTGTCGCTCCGCGAAACACAAATGGCAATAATGGGAGACCAATTAACTACCTATTTCTCCATCGTCATTAAATGTTTTGCCCGGCGATCTCATATTATTGTTTCGCCCAAGCTCGTCACAGCCGACGTAATTGCCCTTCCGAGAGGCACAGACAGACACACACACACACACACACACACGTACGCAAACACACACACACATACACACTTGCTGACATACATGGGCAAAATATGTACGCGTTTTCAGACGCGCCGTTATCATAATATTTACACGGAATCTCGCAGACTTTTGGATACACGTACATGTATATGTATCATCTCGTATCACTTGATCATGTATATGTATTACTCAGTATGACCGGATAATGTACAGATTCGTCCCATTGTATTAACAAATAATTTATATAACAAACCTTAGGTTTGTGTTAAGAGTGATGGAAGATGATACATTTATGAGGCTTGGTGCATAAAGGTAACAAAAGTAAAAGTAAATTCTAAGAGAATTACTTGGAGTTTTTAGCCATGAAGAAAGAAAGATATTCTTGTCTGAAAACAAAATAAAAAGGCCCGGCGTCGAAATTTTTGAAATCATTATTCCCTACCTATCTATTTGTCTATTTATCAATTCTTAAATTAAACTCAAGCGTAACCTCTAATTTCACTGTTCCGTGTCTTTCTCGTGTTCAGCGATTAGGTAACTATAAAGTATAAAAATTTTGATTATTTTATACTTTAAAACGATCACGAAAAAAAAACAAGTAAAAAATGCACCTAAGTTTCTTCCGCGCAATCGAGTTTTCTATACATCGTATAATCAAGGCCACCGAAAATAGATCTATCTTTCGGTGGTCTTGGTATAATGCTGTATGAGCTGTGGCCCATGAAACTTTAACCAGGGCCCGTTGGTGGCCTGGCCTATATAGTTGCCAGATGCACGATTATGGCTAACTTTAACCTTAAATAAAATAAAAACTACTGAGGCTAGAGGGCTGCAATTTGGTATGTTTGATGATTGGAGGTGGGTGATCAACATACCATTTTGCAGCCCTCTAGCCTCAGTAATAAAACTACTCGAAAGTCATATGACTGCTGAGCTTCTAAAGGTGCAAAGAATAACACGCATACATTTGCATAAGAAATACACATAAGCTATATCTGTTTGTACACCACTAAAAAATGATAAATTTAACCTATTATTTTTTAGTTAGAAATATTCCTTTACACGGCTTCTTTTAAGCTATCAGCTCGTACAATCAACAGGACATGAAGAAATCCTTCTGTTGCTATAAACAAGGATTCGGATATTTGAAAATCAGTCAAAACTGAAATGCCCAAATGTCAAAAACTAAGTTTACATAGTTAACATTTTTTGTTGGATACAAAAATAAAAATAAAAAGTAACTAGACACTTCAAGATGGTATATGGATATCATCCAATTGTGGAAATGATTATATTATGTCCATAATTACATGAGTGGAATAAAGGTCCTTCAGCCATTATCTTGTCTATCGAGAGATTTTCAAAATCCCTACCGTGAAACTTTTGTTTTTGGATTTTTATGGCGATATTTTTATGCTGAAAATATCACAGTGCAACAGTACAAATAAATCCCAACAGATACAGTTTTTCATTTTCGTACACGTCCTACATTCGACATAAAGATTCAAATGAAGATCTGCCAGCTGGCAGAGAGAGAGAGAGAGAGAGAGAGAGAGAGAGAGAGAGAGAGAGAGAGAGAGAGAGAGAGAGAGAGAGAGAGAGAGAGAGAGAGAGAGATTTTATGCAAGTACTTTGCGAAAGGGAAGAATCTAAAAAATAATCAGAGAGAGAGAGAGAGAGAGAGAGAGAGAGAGAGAGAGAGAGAGAGAGAGAGAGAGAGAGAGAGAGAGAGATTTTATGCCAGCACTATGCATGAAAGACAAAATTTATAAAATAAGAGAGAGAGAGAGAGAGAGAGAGAGAGAGAGAGAGAGATTTTATGCAAGCACTTTGCGAAAGACAAGAATTTATAAAATAACGAAAGAGAGAGAGAGAGAGAGAGAGAGAGAGAGAGAGAGAGAGAGAGAGAGAGAGAGAGAGAGAGAGAGCTTTTATGCCAGCACTTTATGAAAGACAAAATTTATAAAATAACGAAAAGAGAGAGAGAGAGAGAGAGAGAGAGAGAGAGAGAGAGAGAGAGAGAGAGAGAGAGAGAGAGCATACAATTTTTTTCAGCGCGGCGATTTAATATCTTCAGATTTAATCTTCTCCAGCAAACCACTAATCTTGACCATTCAATCTGAATGCAAAACCAACCTGGAAAGACGACAATACCGGAAGAAGTAATCACAGAAATAACAAAACGAGTGTCTGGAAAAGAAGTGGTTGAGGAGGGAACGAGGACGGGGAAGAACCGTGGAAATAGGAACTGGAAACTGGAAAAGGGAAGGAAATGGAGGGAAGTAGGCGAAAAACCGTGCATGGAAAGACGGGGGTAGGAAAACGACGCAAGGATGTCAAGAGCACGAAACAAAAGACTACGCAAAAATGACAAAATCTCTCATAACTTTTTGGAGGTTTATAATCACGAGGATTTGTGATTATGAATTTCTTCAAAGTACGTCAAGTGTTGAACTATATATTTCATTTGATTGAAATTTGTTTGGTAAATTCTATATATGCTTTCAAATACGCAAGATGTTACACTAACGTCATATTCATGACGTAAGAATCCATAAATACTAATGTTGCTTTTGAATATACAAGATATGCAATGTACCCTTCATCAATCCATGTACCGTTATACGATGAAAGAATCGTTAAACCTCTAAGACATTTTACAGTGCAAATCTTAAGCCTCAATACGTCCATAAGAAACAACTTAAAATAAAATTCATTCAGTTATCTCAAAAGCCTGTATAATCTGTATAATGCTACGCAGTATCAAATCCAAGATTCTCTAAATCTATTATACATTAACTTCGGCATGACGCCTAACTCTTTAAGAAATAATCTCATGTAAAATCTATAAAATATATAAGCTGTTAAGGACGTATTTAAATCCGTAAGATGATAGACTATCCAAGTTTCTTTAACTTGATCCATGAAATGGTAACTAATTTCACTCCACTTTAAAAAAGTTGTCACGTTCAGCAAGTTTTGAATCTCAAGAAGCTACCAGACGTAAGATATCGTAAAAACTTAATATATAATATATTACATAAACCAAAACGTTTTCATTGGAAAAATGTCTTCATGTACAACGTACAACATACTGTTAAAACACAATACATTGGGAAACACCACTCATACAGCTTTCATGACATGTTTTGCAAATTGGTTGTGGAAGAAAATATATTTATTAGCCAGTGCAAACCCCTTTAAATCTAAAAAATCTAAACAATATTTCTTACATCTTTTACTGTCACCAAGTTAACGTAAATATACGGCACTTTGCAAACCAAAATCTCAGGGAAATCCCCTCGGCAAACTCTAAGTCAATCCCGAGGGGTGACGTACATAACGGAAAGCTCTTTAAACCAGTAAGACAACCTGCGCTGCAGGTCCGGTCATAGCGGGGAGAAAAATACAGTCCCCAGAGCTATTACAGTTCCATTAAATCCCCACACTTGAACAGGATATCAGGCGGGACACTAAGAGCTGGCAAACTTATGTTTACCCTCAAAGACAAGGGCCCGCCGATAAAACCTTCCGAGAGCCCCGGACTGACAGCGCTGACGGCTACACCTGTCGCCAGTGACGGCATCTTCATGACGCCCCTGCTGATACCTGTCTTCAGTGACAGCACAGGTAGAACGTTTGACCCTGCGAGGTCCGTAGAAGTCTCTCTCTCTCTCTCTCTCTCTCTCTCTCTCTCTCTCTCTCTCTCTCTCTCTCTCTCTCTCTCTCAAGGTAAAGACGAGATAGGAAGTGAACTTACACAGTCTTGATCAGATAATCCCTAAAACTCTCATATCATAACACAAATGCTTATTATCTGTACAGTGCTTCAGAAATACTTTCTCATATTCTTAATCTCTATTGCTTTCCCTGCAAGTCTGTTATAATTATTTAACGATAATCTTCAGTTTCAAAAACAAATATAGGTAAATACAAAAATAGTTACAAATATATAATGAAACTACTCAAAGAAAATCTACGAAAACAGTAAAAAAAAGCGAAGCAAATTTTTGAAGTCTACGTCAGTAGCAAACAAGGAAATATCCATCACGTGAACGAGATTTACCAAGACGAATGCAGACTTCCCGTTTATGTTTCTCAAAATTTCTCATTCAAGAACTAGTTACTGTCCGAACTAGTTACTGTCCGTTAATATTCACTGCAATGTGTTTACCGATTCTTTTTAATTAATCCCAAGGAATTGTCACTGGAAATTTCTATTTATAATCGTTATTCAAGCGAACAAATCTCATTCGTCAATATCATTTAAGAGAAATATCTTTTTTAGTCTTAAAGGGAAGTACAGCTGAATCGACTGGTGCCAACCGACATATGCAAACACACTGAGTATATATATGAACAAAATGCTTATGTTTGCATATAAATAGACACGATAGCTAATTCTGTACACACTAAAAGAAAAGAGACAATAACATGCATCACTTCACATCCCCATAAAAAATTACTAATCAATTTAAAAAACCACAGTTAATCATAAATCTGAGGGAACAAGGATACAATTTGAACGTTCAACTCAATTACCTAAAGCGAATGATTATCATCAGAGATTACCGAAAGGAAATTTATATTAATAGCGGATAAAAGACGTATATGGTAAACAGTGACTTTACATGCTGGAAGCAGGTGATCGAAGAATGTCTAGTCAGTCTCTCTCTCTCTCTCTCTCTCTCTCTCTCTCTCTCTCTCTCTCTCTCTCTCTCTCTCTCTCTCTCTCAAACATTTTATTTTTCTAGTACTTTGAATAAGCAGACGTTTCCCTTTAAAAGAGTTCATATAATTCATTGTTTGGGTGACTGAATATTTTGTCTATCACAGTATACATAACCAGATGCATTTGCTTCCGTAGTTTGGATAACTATTGATCTTCTATCCGCTAGTTTTTTTTTTTTAATGAGATACACATTGTCTTTCACAAGATAATTAAGCATTTTTGTCGTTCGAATAACCAATTTGCTCCCGAGTCATATATGAATTATGAAGTTTACACTTTTCTGATTCATAAATTATACTAAGGGAAACATCACGACGACTGCACATCACTTAAAGATTAAGGAAAATACAGGAAAAGCGACCGCAAAATATAATAAAACATATAATAAAACAAAAAATGGCACCAGGAATTCTTCGACCTCAAGACCCATAAGAAGAAGTTCAAACAGGCGGTCTTCTGTCTACCCAACTGGTAGTTATACCGCCATTAATCTGTCACTAAAATATCAATTCATTCATTCCCGACATATTTAATCTTATCGTCTACACAAACCAACCTTTGACATGTCGCTCCAGCGACTGGGAGTCATTAATCTTGTTCAACGGGGCCGAAAGGTGCCAAGTACGCCCCGCCCACGTAAAAAAAAAAAAGTCCATCTCCCTAACAACAATCCCACCCACTGTAAGTGCTCAAACGTGAGAACATTAAAGATCTTATTCAAATGAGGAAGACATGAAGACGAACGTAGTCCATGAAGGATTGCTTGAAATTCATGATTTCAGTCAATTTGTTATGGTAAAAAGCGATTAAAAATGCGCCGAAGTTTCTTCGGCGCAATCGAGTGTTCTGTACATCGTATAATCAAGGCCATCGAAAACAGATCTATCTTTTAGTGGTCTCGGTATAATGCTGTATGATCCGCGGCCGATGAAACTTTAACCACGGCCCAGTGGTGGCCAGGCCTATATCGTTGCCAGACGCACGATTATGGCTAACATTAACATTAAATAAAATTAAAACTCTTGAGGCCAGAGGGCTGCAATTTGATATGTTTGATGACTGGAGGGTGGATGATCGACATACCAATTTACAGCCCTCTAGCAGCAATACTTTTCATGATCTGAGGACGGGCAGAAAAAAGTGCGGACGGATAGACAAAGCCGGCACAATAGTTTTCAGAAAACTAAAAAGACGACTACTCCGAAATCCCAGATAGGGTAAGTTGGGGAGCTGTGATTAAATAATTAAATAATAATATTATATCTGACAAAATTTGGTTGCATAAAATGTTGATGGCAAATCCACTGATGTTAAGCCAAAAGTTTCAGTAATTATTTGCGGTTTGTGAATACCAATTCCAACATTGGGCACAAAATTACCAGTGTAAGTTTCCAAAAGATTTATTCGTATAGATGTATCTGCATAGCGTCAGCATCCTTCAAAATTGTCAGATTTACAGGAAGTCTTCAAAAACCTTGTGGTTACAGAAACGTATATAGTATTACTACACTCTATTTAAGCAGAACCATCTGCAAAGCAAGATTACTACGGTCTATATTCAGCTGCTCAAACAGCAAACTAACTTCGAATAAGAGTACAGGGAAATACATATGACCCTACTTCTTTCTGCAATACTGCTTTGCAATTTGATAACAAAATCTACTTACACCATATACAGGCGACCTTTGAGACATGTTCTAATACTAAATAAAAATCCTTTCTATTTGATTAGCACTGTCTGTCCCTTACACATTTAACATTATGTTATGTCACAAAAGGAAATAGTAGTCCAGATGATATATATACATATACATACACACAAACTTACACACACATATATATATATATACATATATGTATATATATACACATACATGTACATATGCATATACACGGGCCTAGCAAACCTCAGCCACTTACTTATCGCATCTTCCAAAGGTGGGAGGTACGTGTGTGTGTGTGTGTGTGTGTGTGTGTGTGTGTGTGTGTGTGTGTGTGTGTAAAAGGGCAGGCACATGACAAACACTTTAAACAACAACAAAACACCATTCTCATTCAGTTTCCGCGTTGCCACAAAGTTCTTGGATCACCCAAACTTGATACGTCATATGACTGGTATTTTCTTTCTTCTCAGACAATTTTCTTTTTCTTGCACCGTTAAGAGGGTGAGCAGGGAGACGCTGAATGAGGGAAGGATTAGCGACAGACACTTTTCGTCTATTCCCCCCTCCTCTTTCCCTTTTTTTTTTCTCTCTTTTTTTTTCCGTCTACATTTTTGCCCGCCATTCATTCCGGTTACCTGTCTTCTTGTATGACTTTGAATCAGCCTCAGAAGACAGGTATCTATTATATTCATCTTTCGTTTTTATTAGTATTTTTTTTCCTTTACTTTGCGACGTCTTTCACTACTCTTTTATTGCGGGATAATGCGTCACGATCGACTATTGCCGTGGGTAGGGCTCAGATACTTAAGAAATATGCTGTTATATCTGGGAACTCCTGCACTTAATTTTGTGTAAGTACCTATAATTTTGAATTATAGGTTGCTGTAGTTGAATAGTCCCTATGTGTAACCTGTCTTTTTAGTTTACTGTAAAAGAAAACTGTTGAGATAACTATTTGTCTGTCCGTCAACACTTTTTCTTTCCGCCCTCAGATCTTAAAAACTACTGAGGACAGAGGACTGCAAATTGGTATGTTGATCATCCACCCTCCAATCATCAAACATACCAAATTGCAGCCCTCTAGCCTCATTAGTTTTTACTTTATTTAAAATTAAAGTTACTCATGATCGTGCTTCTGGCACCGCTATAGGTGGAAAAAACACAGGCCACCACCAGGCTGTAAAGTTTCACGGGCCGCGGCTGAGAGTTTCATGGGCCGTGGCTGAGGGTTTCATACAGCATTACACACTGTAAAGAACACTCGACTGCACCGAAGAAACTTCGGAGCATTTTTTCCTTGTTTTTTATTTTTCTCTCTCTCTCTCTCTCTCTCTCTCTCTCTCTCTCTCTCTCTCTCTCTCTCTCTCTCTTATTGCAATATCAGGGGCTTAACGCCTTTTCATGTTTTAAGACAACTAGCAACATTCCTTTGAAATTGTTGTTCGGTTACTAATCTAGATATTGTAGAAGTGAGCCTTTATTGACAAATCTAAATTTGGAAATGCATTACAAATATTTCGTTTTGGTAATAACTCAGGCTAACTCTCCACTAATACTGCCACGATTCCACTTTCCAGTCTAAACTTCTCCTCTTATTCTAAGCCAAATGAAGAAGAAAGCGCAACAAGAAACAAAAATATCACGAAGACGAAAAGAGAGAAAAGGAATGGGGGGAAAAAAAGATCCGATGGTCATTACGGGGCTCTTAATGTTTTTGTCGCAATTAATGTGTTTGTTCCTGTCCCTACGCCACTTCTCCCTTCTCCCCTTCTCTTGCCAAATACAGTATTTGTGAAGAGTTCGAAAATGGCTGGGAACCCCTAGGCCATTTGAGAGAGAGAGAGAGAGAGAGAGAGAGAGAGAGAGAGAGAGAGAGAGCTTTACTTTTAACTCTACTCTTCAACACAAGTGAACAGAGAGAGAGAGAGAGAGAGAGAGAGAGAGAGAGAGAGAGAGAGAGAGAGAGAGTTTTACTTTTAACTCTGCTCTTCAACACAAGTGAACACAGAGAGAGAAGAGAGAGAGAGAGAGAGAGAGAGAGAGAGAGAGAGAGAGAGAGTTTTAATCCTAACTTTGCTCTTCAACACAAGTGAACAGATAGTTTCCCTAACTCTGCTCTTCAACACAAGTGAGAGAGAGAGAGAGAGAGAGAGAGAGAGAGAGAGAGCGACTCATTCTTACAGCACTTAGGTAGGCCATTGCTATCGTTCGTATGAAACTCTGTCATTTTCAGCAGATAATGCATGTCAAAATAAACTACTACAATCTTATTTGCAAGCTCACAATGCATCAAAAAAGCAGTGTGATAGTTATCATATAATTTGTTTTGTCACTACTCGAAAGACAAAGGAAATAAGAATCATCGCTGTGTGTTCGATGTGGTATCCATATTCTTAATGTCTAAGTGAAGTATACACATTCACAGAGGTGCGAGAATAACATACATTTAATACATTAGGGAGGTATAGAAATGACATGAAATATAAAAGAATGCAATACATATATCTAACGGTTCATATATCGTACTGAATGTGTCTTTCACGTACCCATAATCGCAAGGTGAATAATCAGTATTCAAGAGCATTCAGTCGTCATGCAGTCAAGCATACTGGCTCACGGCCTATGCTTCCTTTACAGCATAGAACAGAATTGCATGTGTGAGGAAAAAAAAAAAATAAATTATAAAATAATCCATCAATTGCACATTACTTTGGATTCCATTTACAGATCTGGGCGTAAAGCTGAATCACATTAACATACGCGTGAAAAGCGATGACAGGTTTTCTGGCGTAGAACAACATCAGCCCATCAAATTTCCACTAATGCTTTCACTCGGATTGGTAATTACAGCCTACTGAAATTAATAACACGCAAGTTAACGCATGGAGGAGCAATAGGATGCAAGAAGAATGGCAGAATTACGGAAGGACGAGAAAGTGCTTGATCAAGACCCCGATAAACTGTTGCATGCCATTAACCTTTCATTCGCTGAGGCAGATATGTCCACTGGGGAGGAAAGCTTTCATGCAGAACATCTTATAACTTAAGAGCTTTAATGTAGAACATCATATAACTTCAGAGCTTTAATGAGGAACATCTTATAACTTCAGAGCTTTAATGTAGAACATCTTATAACTTCAGAGCTTTAATGTAGAACATCTTATAACTTCAGAGCTTTAATGTAGAACATCTTATAACTTCAGAGCTTTAATGTAGAACATCTTATAACTTCAGAGCTTTAATGTAGCTTTAATGCAGAACAACTTATAACTTCAGAGCTTTAATGTAGAGACATTTAATGTAGAACATCTTATAACTTCAGAGCTTTAATGTAGAACATCTTCTAACTAAGCTTTAATGAGAACATCAACAAGCATCATAACCATTGCAAGGATGACTGTTCCACAGTTTTACCAGAAGCTCTGGGAATGGAAGACTTCCGGTATTGGACATTGCAAAATCCCAACACTATGCAGGCTGCTGACGGTGTTGTTTCGTGAAAGCAATTGTCACCCTTGAGATATAAGAATCATGGCTGATAGCAGAGATTCCTTTGGAAAGTAACATGCGAAGATGATGGTTTTAGGTAGTTTTAATCATACATATCAGGAAGATCTGCCTGATATTCTGGTTACGTCCAGCCCGGAGACAATATACCAGCCACGGCAGAGCGAAATATCTGAAGTATGTTGCGTGAATAACGGGTGCCGTACACTCAATACGCATTATTTTAGCAGCGTTAGTAGATAATAATCCCTTGAAGTGCTGCGTAAAAGAAAGCTGATTATCGAAGGCGTCACTAAATATCGACAGTTATTGAAAATCACTGGGTAGTCTTGTCTGCGGACAGCTTCATGGGGTGGGAACGCTTTTTGGGATCGAATAATCACCAGTCGTAGTTTGGCTGCAGTTCAGCTTTATACCCCACTGAGCCCACCACCTACTAATCCGCTTGAGATCTCATTTCACGTGAGAGTGGAGGAAGTAACTGCAAAAAGGGTTGCAGGGTATTATTTTCCAGACCAGCGATCATGTCTCTAATAAAGCCTACGGCGAGTCAAAAGGTCCCAGAGCGCTGTGCTGTAGAACACTGGAGATGGAGAGTTGAGGCTCACACAGTAACTCTATCAGCAACAATGCTCTCTTGCAGATCACTTGAAATATTAAAGGAGAGTATGTAATGAGACTCCACACTAGAATTCTGGTTTATATGCGAGAGCCTTATAGTTAGCAGACGTAAAATAAGGATTGAGTCACTTCTAATGAGTCGGTATTCTTGTCCACTATCACTGGATGTCATTAGTAAGATTTATATCTTTATGATTTGTATAGAAACGGGTCTGTGGAACCGCACATTTTCTCTGTAGTTGTTAATGTTATCAATAATGGGATAATGACGAAAAATGTTTTATTTCAATGCATAAAGGTTATAATAAATTTTAGTAAACCACTGGCATAACTGCGTCTTAAATTAACCGCCTAAAAAAATTGGCTGATTAAGTTTTTTTTTGTAAGTGTGTTATACTTATCAGCAGTCTTCAGTACTTCATGCTGACATAGCGCAGTTTACGTTACAATTAGAGACAGATTAACCAAATAACTTACATTTAAACACTTCGAGTAAATGGAAAATTGATTTGTCATAACGATAACAAAAATGAACCGAAAGAAGGAGCTAACATGTATTTTTATAGTACAATTTATTCAAAACCTCCACCCGGCTACACTCTTACACCAAGAACGTATCGTATTCAAACACAGCTTTTATCTGCGACTTTTTTTTCTTTAAACAGCCATAATATTTACATATTTTCGTGACTCTCAGCTGCCGTGCATTTAAAGGCAAAATATCTGGTTAGTCAATTTGTTTACTTTTTAATAACATTCATCAACATATTACTATATCTCTTTTTTCGTTAGCTGCTTTTATCTTTTTTTTCAACATTTCGTTGTAGCTTCCTATGCTAGGTGGTGGTCGTTTTAATCGTTCTAAATGAATATGCCACTAAATGTTATCAACAATAATAAGAACTAGATATTCGCTCTAGAATATAAGGCTATAGTCTACTTAAAGAGGCTGATCTCAGTCACTACAGTTTCCTTTAGCTCCAAGCTTTTAAACTCGCTCCAGCCTCTACTGCTCAGCATCAAACACCAAAGAATTTACCCAATGTTATTTTCAATCTTAGCTCTCAAGCTCTAACGCCATCATTACCATTTGCTCTTCAAGTCATATTTCATTTGCAATATACTAGTCACCGCTGTTTAATTACACCTATTCAGTTATTTTTGTTACTTCTGATCTTCTTCTCCACTGGCTTATGAAGATGCATTGAAAATAAATAAAATTTCTTTCATTAAATCTCTCCCAGTACCATTCATATAATGTTGGCATTCAGTCCTCAGTCACTGATGAGAGTTCTCGAAAAATCTCTCAACACAGACATACTGCGTACAGACATACAAATTACATACACGAACAAAATTCCCTTGCTGTGAATCAGCAGTTCACGTTGCATAACTTTTCTTCCAAAATCACTCGTGACTTGAATCATCTCCGTTAGGCAAACATTTTTCACCCTTTAACTTCGGAAACCCATTAGTAGTATATAGGGAAGAGAAAAGGGGGGGGGGGGGGGGGTTACGGGAGACGTATGGGGCACCCGGGAGATACAGGGCTCCTGCAGAGGGACCACCGGCGAGGAGGGAGTCCTGAGGAGACAATGTCATCTCGGCTAATCTCCTTCGGATGAAGACAATTGTTTGTCTCTTGCCATTAGGGCAGTCATGTGTGAAAAAGGGACTCCCTTTTTTTTAGGGGTATCTTTTCTTCCAGGTGTTCAGAACCCCTTTCCTGTGAGAAAGGCGTTTTCTTTTTCCTTCTCAGATGGGCATACGCAGGACCCACGAGCAAGGTACTTCGATGTGATTGGCAGGGATGTCATGAAGAGGATTCATTAAGGTCGATGTTCAATGCGTTTTTACGATGATTTGCAGTTGCAATGAAGATTATTATTATTATTATTATTATTATTATTATTATTATTATTATTATTATTATTATTATTATTATTATTTTATTATTCAGAAGATGAAACCTATTCATATGGAACAAGCCCAAAGACTATGGTGTTCATCAGGAAGAAGTAAGAAGAGGTAGAGGGAAATGCATAAAGAAGAGATCCCACTTGTTAAAAAAGAAAAAATAAATTGATAAATTAATAAAAATGTATTAAAATGCAAGGAGAATACTATTACGGTAGTAATGCACTGCATCTTCGCTGGAACTTCTGACACACAACACCAATCTTGTCTTTCAAGTAAAACGGGAAGTAACTTTAAAAGCACTAGAAAACGTAAAGAGAGAAAAATCACAAGACCAGACGTCTAAAAATTTCATGACTTACAGGATGCATGTACTAATGACCACAGTTAAAAATACTAAACATCTTCACGAGAGAGTAATATATTAGAAAGACAGCTAAACCTTACCAAATTCTGGTGAAACATATTTTAATTTCAGTTTGGGAATCACCATTATCCATTACCACTGAGAAAAGTCGGTCATGTACTTTCCGTCCAACAATCGACATCTTACTACCAAAATTTCTTAGGTGAATGGGGGCAACACCCCCAACCATTCTCCCCTGTTCCACCTTGAATTGCAACATGATTTTCCAAAATAACGGCCACACACACACAACAGATGCTGCCAATAGCATACTGACATTTTCTTCAGTTTTAAAGTCCTTCTCCAATAAAGGAATAATTTTCCAATCCAACGCATAATTCAATTCATATATGCAAATAACAAGAAAAAATTGCGCAGCAGTTTCTTCGGCGCAATCAAGTTTTCTGTACAGCGTATAATCAAGGCCACCGAAAAGAGACACCTTTCGGTGGTCTCGGTATAATGCTGTATGAGCCATGGCCTTGAAACTTTAACCACAACCCGGTGGTGGCCTGTCCTATATCGTTGTCAGAAGCACGATTATGGCTAACTTTAAACTTGAATAAAATAAAAACTACTGAGGCTAGAGGGCTGCAATTTGGTATGTTTCATGATTGAAGGGTGGATGATCAACATACCAATTTGCAGGCCACTAGCCTCAGTAGTTTTTAAGGTCTGAGGGCGGACAGAACAAGTGCGGACAGAAAAAGTGCGGACGGACACACAAAGCCGGCAAAATAGTTTTCTTTCACAGAAAACTAAAATTATACTGAGTCCTTTGCTCCCGCACGTAACGAGACGCGTTCAGTACATGAGCGATTGCTGTACTAAGGACGGGGAAAATGCACTCTCCATTTCCGTAAGTTTTCTTTCATAACGAACTCTCAAATAGAAATTAAGAGTCCCGAGCGGCCACGGCGAGGCCAGGTGGTGGACGATAATGAGCTTTATATCAACGTGGCACAAGGGCCAGGGGGCATAAATCCCCCTGCAGGCGAGATGTGTTTGTCGAGCGAAAGCAGCTGGGAACTATAAAGGGAGATAGCAGAGGGAAGGCGAGAAGTATGCCAACGAAACAACAACAACAACAACAACAATAATAATAATAATAATAATAATAATAATAATAATAATAATAATAATAATAATTTCCTTTATTTCAGCCCAGGTAGAAACAATACAAAAAAATTGACCTTAAAGGGATAAAAATTAATATGAAACTGTTACACCCAAACAATTGCTAATAATAATAATAATAATAATAATAATAATAAAAATAATAATAATAATAATAATAATAATAATAATAATAATAATAGGGATAATAATAATAATAATTTATTTATTTCAGGCAAAAAAATTTACATTAAAGGAAGAACGTTAACAACTAATAATAATAATAATAATAATAATAATAATAATAATAATAATAATAATAATAATAATAATGTACAGTATTCAGGCAAAAGGAAGAATGAACAACCTTCAATAATAATAATAATAATAATAATAATAATAATAATAATAATAATAATAATAATAATAGTTTCTGCTGAATACTTAAGCGTGGAAGCGAAGGGATTGTTAATGGTGAATGAAAAGATATTCTTTGAAATAACTGAGAAAGAACGAGGAATAAACACAAATAAACATAAAGATAGAATATAGATGGAATATAGAATTTAGGCCAAAGGCCAAGCACTGGGACCTATGAGGTCATTCAGCGCTGAAAGGGAAATTGAGAGCAGAAAGGCTTGAAAGGTGCAACAGGAGGAAAACCTCGCAGTTGCACTAAGAAACAAGTGTTAGGAGAGGGTGGATAACAAGATGGAAGAGAGAGAATAGGAACGGAGGTACATAAATGGAATGAAAGGGGTTGCAGCTAGGGGCCGAAGGGACGCTGCAAAGAACCTTAAGTAATGCCTACAGTGCTCCGCGTGAGGTGCACTGGCGGCACTACCCCACTAAGGGGAATGAACATATAGGAGAACTAGTTGAAGCGTCACTATACAGCTTGGAATATGGAAAAATGAAATGATCCCAAGATGGTAAGAAGTGCTGAGCAAATCTAGAACTGTAATAAAAGCTATATATGGACTGGAAAATATTTGTAAGTGTTCGCTCAAAACCTGAAGTTCCCTTTTAAAAATAAAACCCTATTATTATTATTATTATTATTATTATTATTATTATTATTATTATTATTATTATTATTATTATAGCTGTTGTGCTTACTGCCTGGGTAAAACAGTAAGACCAATTTCGCGGCTCATGCATTTCCTGCGCTTTCACGTCTAAAAGTCTCCACTCAACTCTAGACTCCAGTCTCAAAGTTTTCATAGATAGGAAAAAGTTATATTATTATTATTATTATTATTATTATTATTATTATTATTATTATTATTATTATTATTATTATTATTATTATTGCCAAAGTTTGCGAGTTAATGTTCAATGTTTCGAATTATCTCATTTAATTTTTGTTCTTCCTCTAGTTTACTTGCCTTGTGTATCTGTACATAAATTCGAGCTGAAATAAAGTATTATTATTATTATTATTATTATTATTAAAATTATTATTATTATTATTATTATTATTATTATTATTATTATTATTATTATTATTATTATTATTATTATTATTATATGAAGATAAGGCATGGGGAGAGAATGCCACCTTTTTCAAGATCTAAAAAGTAAAATTTGTTGGTCATCTAGTTTAGGAGTTAGAAAAAAATGATTTAGGTTAAAAATTCAAGAACGACATAAAATATGCACAAGCCAAAAGAGACATCGACTCTCCTATACACTACAATCATTTACACAATCAGGGATCCTTAGCTGTTTGTAAATCGTGAACTACGCAACACCATAAAACTCTACATCGTAAATCATTAGGAAAATACCGGCATCTTCCACACACAACATTGCAAACAAGAAGCAAGCCCTGAAACCTAGTAGGCACGCGTTAAGACTACACAAGAATGCCATCTGTGGTCATCAACCCTGTCCTATTATCGTACCCTGTGTAATCTCAACCAAAAGGTGTAAGTCAACTCCATTTTTTTTTCATTTTGTCATCCGAGAGGGGATACTAATCAAATCACGACAAATCTGACTACCTTTCCTCTCTTCAATTTTATTTCTCTCTCTCTCTCTCTCTCTCTCTCGGTCCTGCGGCGTCTGGCCACCACTAACGACTCTAATTATCTCTCGGATTTCATCACCAAAGGAGAGTGACTCGACCCTACCTGCGCGACAGTGACAAACGAAAAAGGATCCTGGGATGGCGGCATAGGCGCCACAAGCACGGCGGTCTTGCAATTTACAGGACAAGAGGACATCCTATACTCGGCCGATCGATTCCCTTTTATAATCCCATCAGAAACGGTATCCAATGGATGACATTTGAATCAGCAGCTTCTTCCATTAAATTCGGAGAGAGAGAGAGAGAGAGAGAGAGAGAGAGAGAGAGAGAGAGAGAGAGAGAGAGAGAGAGAGAGAGAGAGAGTCCTTTTTTAAGAATCTCTTCTTGTTTTCTTTTGATGAATGCTAATCTGGAGCGAGTATCTTGTAGTTATGAATGGTTTCATACCTTGTAGGGGAGACTTACATATTTGATGCCCTTCGTTTTTATAATGATATCAACCTGATTACCCACAGGAGTAGACTTACAACCAAGTACATAATCCCAAGGAGCGAACGCTGGTTAGTTCACTTGTGAACCGAAAGTGCTATAACGTACGCTGCTGAGGCCAGAGAGAGAGAGAGAGAGAGAGAGAGAGAGAGAGAGAGAGAGAGAGAGAGAGAGAGAGAGAGATACTTGTCGGTCGGGTGCCTTTCCCCAACGCCTCTCCCAGGGGCCTTCTTCAGGTCTTCTTCTTCCTCGACAAGTATCCCCTGTTCCCCTGGAAAGGCCTCCGGAGCTAATGAGGTCTCACCGCCCGGAGTCCACTAGTTCGATTCTAGCCAGCGACGCCCGATAACCATCGCCTCTATGATGGAGAGATGCTGGTGTCATCTTGACTCCGGCCGCAGAAATCTGGACTTTAAGTAGGGTATCACGGGGTATCCGATGATCGCCGGTTAACCGCCGGGTAACCTAAGACCGAAAACACCATCGCCTTGTTGGAGTTATGGACGATTGCGGTGGCGCCTCTCTCATTTCTCTCTTTCGTGATCTCCCAATGAAATGTCCCTGTCCTGTCTCTCTCTCTCTCTCTCTCTCTCTCTCTCTCTCTCTCTCTCTCTCAAGTAGTGTGTATATATGTATACAGTATACAGTATATATATATATATATATATATATATATATATATATATATATATATATATATACATATACATATACACACATATATATATATATATAAATATATATATATATATATATATATATATATATATATATATATATATATATATATTAAAGCGTATGAATATAGTGAGCCAACCAGCCACCGTTTTCAAGGTGAAATCTACCAAACTGGGGCCAGTGCAGAGTGGTGCAGCGCCCACTAACGTTTGCTGGGGCCAAGGGTCACTTCTGAGTGGACTTGTAAAGAAATAAATGACAGGAAAAAATGTATGGCTAAGTTCAAAGCAAATAACATTTCCGGTTAAAATATATAATCAATATAATCAAGCTTAATCTCTTGACGACTTAATGTTGCATCTTTAGATTGGGTATTTCAGTTCAGGAAAATACATGAATATAAAATTTACTTTACGAGTATGTGATAAACAGTGACGGCCATAAATCAACGTTTTAGCTTGACTTAGCTACATAAATGTTATAAATTTTGTTCTTTAAAGCTTCCTCAGACTTGCATTTAAAAACAAGATAGATGCAAAGTTAAGGGAAGAAGTTTGGAGGTGTAGAATTTGAATTAAAAGGAAGTATAAAAATTACCTTTAGCATGATCATGGGAAGAAGTATGAACAGTAAATGAAAAGAATTAGGAAACCAGCGCAAGATGCCAAGAAATAATTCAGTTAGTGAGAGAGAGAGAGAGAGAGAGAGAGAGAGAGAGAGAGAGAGAGAGAGAGAGAGAGAGAGAATGAAACGCGACCTTTAAATCATATGACATCGGTTAATCTAAGATAGCGTGGTTAACCCATACAAGGCAATGAGAGAGTGGCATTGGGGAGATGCCCAGATAAGCCAAAAAAACAAACAAACAAACAAACATACAAACAAAGAGGGAGAGTGATGCAATATAATTATAAAATGGAAGAACAAGACGAAGATGAAGAAATCGGAGAAAAATTTGGGAGAGGATAAGATACGAGATCCTCGTATAGGCAAAGCACTCTTGGGCCTATAAACTGGAGATTCCTGGGCCTATAAACGGGAGATTCTTGGGCCTATAAACTGGAGATTCTTGGGCCTAAAAACTGGGGATTCTTGGGCCTATAAACTGGAGATTCTTGGGCCTATAAACTGGGGATTCTTGGGCCTATAAACTGGGGATTCTTGGGTCTATAAACTGGGGATTCTTGGGCCAATAAACTGGAGATTCTTGGGCCTATAAACTGGGGATTCTTGGGTCTATAAACTGGGAATTCTTGGGCCTATAAACTGGAGATTCTTGGACCTATAAACTGGGGATTCTTGGGCCTATAAACTTGGGATTCTTGGGCCTATAAACTGGAGATTCTTGGGCCTATAAACTGGCGATTCTTGGGTCTATAAACTGAGATTCTTGGGCCTATAAACTGGGGATTCTTGGGCCTATAAACTGGAGATTCTTGGGCCTATAAACTGGGATTCTTGGGCCTATAAACTGAGATTCTTGGGCTTATAAACTGGGGATTCTTGGGCCTATAAACTGGGGATTCTTGGGCCTATAAACTGAGATTCTTGGGCCTATAAACTGGGGATTCTTGTGCCTATAAACTGGGGATTCTTGGGCCTATAAACTGGAGATTCTTGGGCCTATAAACTGGGGATTCTTGGGCCTATAAACTGGAGATTCTTGGGCCTATAGACTGGAGATTCTTGGGCCTATAAACTGGGGATTCTTGGACCCATAAACTGGGGATTCTTGGGCCTATAAACTGGGGATCCTTGGGCCTATAAACTGGAGATTCTTGGGCCTATAAACTGGGGATTCTTGGGCCTATAAACTGGGGATTCTTGGGCCTATAAACTGGAGATTCTTGGGCCTATAAACTGGGGATTCTTGGGCCTATAAACTGGAGATTCTTGGGCCTATAAACTGGGGATTCTTGGGCCTATAAACTGGGGATTCTTGGGCCTATAAACTGGAGATTCTTGGGCCTACAAACTGGGGATTCTTGGGCCTATAAACTGGGGATTCTTGGGCCTATAAACTGGGGATTCTTGGGCCTATAAACTGGAGGTTCTTGGGCCTATAAACTGATGATTCTTGGGCCTATAAACTGGAGATTCTTGGGCCTATAAACTAGGGATTCTTGGGCCTATAAACTGGGGATTCTTGGGCCTATAAACTGGAGATTCTTGGGTCTATAAACTGGGGATTCTTGGGCCTATAAACTGGAGATTCTTGGGCCTATAAACTGGGGATTCTTGGGCCTATAAACTGGGGATTCTTGGGCCTATAAACTGGAGATTCTTGGGCCTACAAACTGGGGATTCTTGGGCCTATAAACTGGGGATTCTTGGGCCTATAAACTGGGGATTCTTGGGCCTGTAAACTGGAGATTCTTGGGCCTATAAACTGGGGATTCCTGGGCCTATAAACTGGAGATTCTTGGGCCTATAAACTGGGGATTCATGGGCCTATAAACTAGGGATTCTTGGGCCTATAAATTGGGGATTCTTGGGCCAATAAACTGGGAATTATTAGGCCTATAAACTGGGGATTCTTGGGCCTATAAACTGAGGATTCTTGGGCTTATAAACTGGTTGCGTCTTCCTTCTCACGGCCCAATGTCCAGAGTTCGATTCCCAACCGAGCTCGAAAGCTTTAGGATGCGTTCACGCTACATGCCATATACACACGTCGGAGACTTATCGCATACATGTTACCTACATATCACAAACAGGTTAAAAACGAGTCAACGACCTTAAGTGGAGACAGTGGTTACCACTTGCAATAGCTAGTTGACTTGCATTTAATCTATATGCGATGTTTGCGCGATAAGTTGCCGATATGTTTCATAACATGCTTAACTGTAGTGAGAGCGCACCCCTAGACCTATTCCATTAAATTCTATTGAGCCTCTGGTGGCCTAAGCCGTCAATTATGTACCTGGTAGCTGGTCAGAAGTTTTGGTAGCAAAGATGTTGGGAAGGACCTTGATTAAGAGGAATGGATTCGCCATGATGGAGTGAAATTGTCTGGTCGAGACCCTCCCGTACCTAATTATATTATGCCTTCTTCAACTGTTTAACAATCAGGTACATAATTGAAATCTCATGGCAGCTAAAACGCAAAGTTTTCCTGGGAAATGAGTCCAAGTCGCTTACGTACTCGCATAGGTTCGAACCCGTGAACTCCCGTTAGTGTAGAGAGTGTGGTATACCGGTTAACGATGCAAACTTGAGACGACAGACAAGACAGATGAACATTTTAATATATTCAAATGCATATACCAAGGATTTCACCTGTCTGGAGCGTCAGCATCATTAAGAGTATTCTTTCATTATCATTATACTTATTACTATTATCATTGCTTTTTAGTTTTCTGCAAAAGAAAGCTATTGTACCGGCTTTGTCTGTCCGTCCGCACTTTTTTCTGTCCGCCCTCAGACTTAAAAACTGCTGAGGCTAGAGGGCTGCAAATTGGTATGTTGATCATCCACCCTCCAATCATCAAACATACCGAATTGCAGCCCTCTAGCCTCAGCACTTTTTATTTTATTCAAGGTTAAACCTAGCCATAATCGTGTTTCAGGCAACGATATAGGACAGGCCACCGTAGTTAAAGTTTCATAGGCCGCGGCTCATACAGCATTATACCGAGACCACCGATCTACTTTCGGTGGCTTTGATTATACACTGTAGCGGCTGTATAGGAAACTCGATTGAGCCGAAGAAACTTCGGCGCATTTTTTACATGTTGATGTTGCTGTTTCTGTTATTACTTTTCAACAAGGAGAAAATTCTCGTATTTTATCATTATCATCATTTCCCATATTTGTATGGTGAGGGTTATTTACAATAATCATTGTACATCAGTCAACAGACTCCTAGTTACTACAAAATTAACATTTAGAAAACACGAAGTATTTTTAAAAGACCGAAAGTAATTTTCGCATGAACAAATCTAATTTCGAAAGTAAAACCAATGCAAAAATAACGAAACAAAAATTAACATATCAAAAATCATAAATAAAAAAAAATGTATTCACAACAGCACGTTCCAAAAGGCGGTACATCATTATCGTGAGCATTTCTAAAGGACATAACGAGGACCGCGTCATGGACGTAACATCCAACAAAGGAAACAGATATTATAACTATCATCCTCGGCAGAAGAGCTTATTATAGCCCATTCAAATCCCGTCTCATAAACCCTTAATTACATCCTCCCACAGAGAGAGAGAGAGAGAGAGAGAGAGAGAGAGAGAGAGAGAGAGAATAAAAAAGGAACAGCACAATTTTACAGGAAAGAAGATACTGCGTAACCGAGATTTAATATTTACTCGGTTTCAATGGCGTCCAACAAAAACTGTGAGAGAAAATGTAGTGAACCATATTACGAATCCGCTATGTAAAAGTTGGGGAGGGGGAGGTTAGGTGTGGGGGGAGGGAGGAGGTTAGGTGTGGGGGAGGGGGGAGGAAGGCAGTATCAGCATTTGGGACTAAGGGGAGGAGAGGGAGGGGGGGAGGTGGGGAAGCAATAGGAGTTACTAGCGAGGCCCATAAAAAACTCCTTCTAAAAAGAGCCGATGCATAAATTGCCCTTACAATGGCAACTGCAAAGGTTCAATAATGAGTCGTCGTGGAGAGGCAAGGAACCAGATCACATAATTCTCGTTTTACCCCTCAGACCTCCCTTCTTCTTCTTTTTTTACTTCCTCCTCCTCCTCCTCCTCCCCCTCCCTCCTTTCATCATCATCATCATCATCACAATCATTATAACCATCATAGGAAACTCTCGACGAGGAATGATCGCTCAGAAGCGCTTCTTCCATTCATTCTCGAAAGAGATTGGAATGATAATCGCTTGGTTTCCACAAAGCAAATCCTCTGATTCTTCATTCCCCCATTATTCGCCTTCATCTGGCATGTGAATCTGCATTTTATATAAAAAAAAAACCACCTCCTGGTTCGTATGTCCATCATACTACCTAAAATCATTACGTACATCATATTATGCTTATTCTGTATAAGATATGCAGCTATTACACAGAGAACACATATAACCGTTCAACAATCATTGTGATGCGTTATCATCCGTTGTAATGAAACCGAAACATTAACTGAGGGAAATGGCTAGAACCCCCACTTTCGTGATTATCGGAATCGAGTGCATTAACACAAGTGGGCCAGTTTCAACCAATTACGAAATAGGCGAGAATCGTCTCATGCGCATAATGGAAATAATCACTAACGTACATATCATTTAAATGTTTCGCGTTCCAATTGCCGTTGCTTTGTAGTTGTCGCTGCTACAAACCAAAATAGCACGCCCATTTTAAAAGATGAAGTGCAAAAACTTCATGGATTCCGGGCACACGTAATGGGGGGTACTGGCAAGGTTTAAAGAGGGAAAGTGACTGTTGTTCAACCATATTCTCATTGTTGATTAACTCTGATACCATTATGTTGTTAAACATTTACCGTAGATGATGATGTATACAATATGTATATGCTGATATCCTATGAATAAAACTATATATATATATATATATATATATATATATATATATATATATATATATATATAATCTATTATAAATAAATGTTATAATCAGGTTAAACAATAAAAAAATTGTTATTCAAAAATCTTCAAATGATAAAAAAAAATTCCACAAAATACCCCAAAAGAAGACACCAGTGGAGGACGACTCCACAGTCCACCCGGCCACCTACACCCGCACACCCACACCCACACCCACAGAAAGGCGAGCCCAGTGCCCCGTGATATGCGGTCGCCAGGAGGAAATCTTAGGAGTGCGGTCGCGGACAAAGGTAAAATTGGAAATGTGGGTGATAGCTATACCAGGCACCTGCCCGGCCATCGTGGGCAGATACCATTCGCGAGGGAGGTGGAGGTGAGGGGGCGGGGGGAAGGGTTTGATCCAGCCCAAGGAACCGCCTCAATTTTTTATTGCGGTCGGATCCGTTTCTTTCGGATCGATTGTTATTTCATTTCTGCTTGTCTCGGTGCTCATGGATACTTCCGTTTGCTGTGCATGGGTAGGATCTCCCCCCCTCTCCCCCTTTCGGCCACCAACCTACCCCCTCCCCTAGCTCCCAACACCCCCAATCCCGCCCCTATAGACTTCTTTTTCACCCTTTTTAATATGTGTCCGTATCTATCATGATAAAATCCCTATCGTTGAGTTTTCATTTACTGAATCCAAAACTGTTTATTATGATTTATGCACTTTTCCCGCGTCTTAAACAAGGAGAAAAATCAGTAAAATCAGAGCTAAAGCCTGGTTGAGAAAGAAAAACTCACTTGTGAGTTGCTCTAGGTTCAAACGATCCCTGCTTATCAAAAATATCCAAAATCAGGGATATTCTGGAGTAGAGGTCATGTCTACAAAATATCTGTAAGGATAAATGGCTTCTGTAATAATAATAATAATAATAATAATAATAATAATAATAATAATAATAATAATAATAATAATAATAATAATAAAAATAATAATAATAATAAACATTTATTTATGCTTAGGGCCATATACAGATAGACAAGGTGGATATTATACAGTGCCCAAAATTTAGATACAAGAGACAAACTTAATAATAATGAACGGTTAGTAGTAATAATAATAATAATAATAATAATAATAATAATAATAATAATAATAATAATAATAATAATAATAAGAAGAAGAAGAAGAAGAAGAAGAAGAAGAAGAAAATAAAATGATTTTTCAGCTTAAGATACAGAATTTGGATACAGTTCGCTAAAAAGGAAGATTGAACGGCAACTCTCAATAATAATAATAATAATAATAATAATAATAATAATAATAATAATAATAATAATAATTCTTACTCTAAATTTTCTTTGCTTTCATAATACTGTGCTTTCTGAAGCCTGGAAATCCTGCCCTGAAGATCCACGTCTCTGCATTTGCACTCTCCCTCGATGTTTGATAAAACTTTTTATCTTAACAATTATTACGCTAGGTCCTATACTAGCCTAAAAGTGGGTTACATTGCAATGTGGATCTCCACTTCTGTGTTTTGAATCCTAAGAATCCAATGACTTTTACTTCATAGCTGCCAGTATTATATATTAAAGTGGCGCTTAACCTTTTTATTACCACGCCCCCTCTAAGAGTTGGTCCTTCCCTCCACGCCCCCCTTGCACCTATGTGTAAAATTCCGTCCCAGATTTAAAGGAAATTGAAAAAAAAAGAGAAAAAGAAGGGGTTTTTATTCTTTTGGGAATGAATTAGTGAGATGCTTGTTAAGAGAATAACGAATATGGTTAGAGAATTTTTTTATTTTTCCCTAGGGTTCACGCCCCCCTTGGAAACTGTTGACGCCCGCTAGGGGGGCGAGCCCCCCCAGGTTGACAACCACTGATATAATAAGTCTGGCGAAATTATTATCACCTGAAGCCAATCTCAAACAGGGAGACAAGTTTTTTTCATAATATGCAAAGAACATGGGGGTGTGGGGGTGAAATTTCACATTACACAAAAAAAGAAACATATAGTTTTCAATACGCTTCAAAAGCTCACCTGAAAACGAATGGACAAACAGCTAGTGGGTATCTGACGTCACATTCTTACCTGGAAAGACAAAGAGAAAAAGTTAGCATCAGGCTTTATACTATAATAATCATCGAAGTACATTCGTTATGATCTGGACCACTGGCGCAATGCGTGTATATGATGTGGATGTATGGTCGCGAGTTTTGTACATAATATTAAATTTACTTTTGCAAATTTCAACAAAACAAACTAACCTAATAATTAATTGAAAAGCACTGTACTAGATATTTTTTTCCTCGAAGAATGCATTTACTTTAATGAACAAAGGTTTACTGACATAATCATTTTACTGGTACTTATGTGCGGCCACCATGTCAGCTTTTAATTGAGTTTTTTCATTGATTACAGCGTCTATGACAACGTTTTTGGCTATCTATGGTACCAGACATTTATTGTCTGACGGTGAGTGGAGACTAAATTATAACCAATGTTCTAAAACCTAGGGTTATACCATAGCCTCTATGCCCTCCACTATCTCGGATAGAGTTTTCTTGCTTGGCTGCTCAATTTGATTCCCTTTTCGATCATATTTTTATTCATTCATTTATTAATATATTTGTTTTATTAACAAATCCTGTAGACTTCAATACCATGCGTTATTTACTCAGAAAATAATAATAGCTTTTACTGACATGTGTTATCGATTTTAATTTCTAATTCTTTCTCTTCTCACCCATGGAAATTCTCGTCTGTGCAACCAGAACTTTTTTTTTGGAAGTCCATTTTTAGTTTTCTGTAAAAGAAAATTATTGAGCCGGCCTTGTCTGTCAGTCCGCACTTTACTCTGTCAGCACTTTTTTCTGTCAGCACTTTTTCTGTCCGCCCTCAGATCTTAAAAGCTACTAAGGCTAGAGGGCTGCAAATTGGTATGATCATCCACCCTCTAATCATCAAGCATGCCAAATTTCAGCCCTCTCGCCAAGGTAGTTTTTTTTTTTAATTTAAGGTTAAATTTAGACATAATCGTGCTCTGGCAATGATATAGGACGGGCCACCACCGGGCCGTGGCTAAAGTTTCATGGACCGCGGCTCATACAGCAATATACCGAGACTACCGATAGATAGATCTACTTTCGGTGGCCTTGATTATACGCTCTAGCGGTAGTACAGAAAACTCGATTGCGCCGAAGAAACTTCGGCGCATTATTTACTTGTTTTTTTATTAGACATAATAATAGTCCAGTTTATAAAGACTGTTGCTATTATACTAAAATATCGAAATACGACCAGTAACCCAAGTTCCAGGGTAAGAGACAGTTAACAAAAGAAGATGGTCAAATATCTAGACACTAAAAATCTCTTGTGAAGCAAACAGCATCCTAGCCACCACTACAGAATTTCTCATTTGGGAACGGTAATAAGACTAAATATAAAATTATAAAAAAAAGAAGCATAGTCGCCTAAGTTTCTCATAACCCAGGCCACCGAAAACAGATCTATCTTTCGGTGGTCTCGGTAGAGTGGCATTTATAACGGAATGACCTAAGACCACAATAAATAAGGAACCTTAAGCAAGGTAACCAATAGATCAGTCAATACCGTAAAGAAATGCTCGCCAATATGGCAACACCACCAAGCCACACAAGACAAAAATGCCTCTTAGGACTTTCAATAGAACAAAAACCATAGAACTCACTGGGCTCTAAGAATCTCTCTAACGTTCTCGTCATACAATCTAGAGTCTTAAAAATTAAGAAAATGAATAGAAGAGTCTATAAACATTAGCTTGATTTTCCTTTATTTCCCTTGCACTGGCTATCATTAGTTTTACACTTTCCTTATTGTCTTTCACAGTGTGGTTAGTATTCAGTTATGTTAGCTAAAGGCATTGCTGCTATTGATTAAAAGCTGGTGTTTATTTTATCCACATTCAGGATATTCCTGTGATAGGGGTCTGAGAGTGGCATTTTCTTAAATTTAGTGGTGTCATTAAGTATAGCTAACCTTTTATCAATGTTCTGAATGACTACACCATTTCCTCTGTCAAGTTCATTATTATTATTATTATTATTATTATTATTATTATTATTATTATTATTATTATTATTATTATGATCTTTCTCTAATGAAAAAACTTGGGGCAAGAATAAGTGTTGGAACACTGCCAAATCATTATAACAACATACAAATTATAAAAAATTCCAAAGGAAAAAAAGATTTTATGGTTAAAATCCGACATTGCACAAAGGTATATTGCAAAAGTACACACAGCAATTACTGACACATGAACAGGCTTTCTTCCACCTTGATGACCATATAATTGCACGTGGTGCGGGTTGAGGGAACTTCAAAAGCTCAGATAATCCACATTAAAAGAAAATTCTTTTAAAGGTTTCGATACCGAGTCCTTAATTGAGAGTAATAAAGAAATACAGAATTTTTTTCCTGAGTGTCTGTAGGAGAGAGAGAGAGAGAGAGAGAGAGAGAGAGAGAGAGAGAGAGAGAGAGAGAGAGAGAGAGAGAGAGAGAGAGAGAGAATTTTTTTCCTGAGTGTTTGTAAGAGAGAAAGAGGGACAAGAAATACAGAATTTTTTTCCTGGGTGTTTGCAAGAGAGAGAGAGAGAGAGAGAGAGAGAGAGAGAGAGAGAGAGAGAGAGAGAGAGAGAGAGAGAGAGAGAGAGAGAGAGAATTTTTTTCCTGAGTGTTTGTAAGAGAGAAAGAGGGACAAGAAATACAGAATTTTTTTGTTTGCAAGTGTTTGCAGAGAGAGAGAGAGAGAGAGAGAGAGAGAGAGAGAGAGAGAGAGAGAGAGAGAGAATTTACAAAAAATTTATTCCTTGAACTTAGCTTCTTTAAAAAAATCATTAAAAAATTAATTATATCACTTCGATTGAATATTACAATTGCAATGATAAAATATTACCATGTAAGTCTAATGAAGAAATTAAGCTTTCATTCTTCACGTTCCTCTCTGGAACTACCGAGCAAAATTCTTAAAAGTTAAATCCATGTAACTTTTGAATTTTCATCTTCGTGAAGAAATTTCTCATCGTAAGCACCCAATGTTCATTGTTGTTTTTTTTTTATTTACATATTAGTTTTACCAGACCACTGAGCTGATTAACAGCTCTCCTAGGGCTGGCCCGAAGGATTAGACTTATTTTACGTGGCTAAGAACCAACTGGTTACTTAGCAACGGGACCTGCAGCTATTGTGGAATCCGAACCCATTATAGCGAGAAATGAATTTCTATCACCAGAAATGAATTCCTCTAACTCTTCATCAGCCCGCCGCGGGAATTGAACTCCGGCCCATCGAGTGACAGTCTGAAGCTCAA